>NC_060124.1:393413823-393734537 GCF_021461395.2 Schistocerca americana
CCCATACTGCTCTGTCAGTACAGAAATTTTTAACCTCAAAACAAATTTTAGTACAGCCACACCACTTTGTTCTATTTCCAAGAATCAAAACGGCGGTCAAGGGACACCGTTTTCAAACAACACAAGATGTCCAAAAAGCTGTGACGAGGGTGTTGGAGGATATTACGGAATATGACTTCGAGAAATGTTACCATCAATGGCAGAAGCGCTGGGAAATGTGTGAGAAATCAGAAGGGAACTAGTTTGAAGGAGACAACACTAAACTTGACTAAAACGGTAAGCAACATTTTTTTTCACATCAGTCTCATTACTTTGTTGTAGCACCTCGTTGGTCAGTGTTGCGTGGCTAGTGTGACGCCTCGTCACATGTCATCAGAGGACAAACCAGTGAAGCCGAAGTCACGTAAAACAGTTGCCACTGAGTGATCGAGAAGATTGTGCTTTTTTTTTTGCAGAGTACACATTTTCTTGGGACACCGACATGTTGTTCATCTACGCTGTAAATGAACGAAATAGTCGAACCGTAAAACCGCTGTATCACGAACGATTTCCGAGCCTTACTTGTCTCGTTTTTGCGTGGTCGGAACAACGGCTAATAGTGGCGCCTGGTCGTGGCCGGATGCGCCGCAGTGTTGACGTGGAAGAGGGAGTTCTTCAGCTGTTCGACCAGAACTTGTCGACGAGCACCCGCAACATCGCAGGTTCCGAAGATGCATCCCGGAGCAGCGTCTGGGCGAGTTCTCCATGAACAGCAAATTCACTCTTACCACCTCCAGAGATTCCACCTGATTCTGCTTCACGTGCCGTTTACTGCTCATGGTCCCTAAACATTTACGTCAACATCTACGTGATTACTCTGCTATTCACAATAAAGTGCCTGGCAGAGGGCTCAATGAACCACCTTCAAGCTGTCTTTCTGCCGTTCCATTCTCGAACGGCACGCGGGAAAAACGAGCACTTAAATTTTTCTATGCGAGCCTGATTTCTCTTATTTTATCGTGATGATCATTTCTCCCCATGAAGGTGGGTGCCAACAGAATGTTTTCGCAATAGGAGGAGAAAACTGATGATTGAAATTTTATGAGAAGATTCTGTCGCAACGATAAACGCCTTTGTTTTAATGATTGCCACTCCAATTCACGTATCATGTCTGTAACACTATCTTCCCTATTTCGCGATAATACAAAACTAGCTGCCCTTCTTTGTACTTTTTCGATGTTATCCGTCAGTCCTACGTGATGCGGATCCCACAACGCACAGCAATACTACAGAATAGGGCGGACAAGCGTGGTGTAAGCAGTCTCTTTAGTAGACCTGTTGCACCTTCTAAGTCTCCTGCAAATGAATCGCAGTTTTTGGTTTGCTCTACCGACAACATTATCTATGTGATCGTTCCAATTTAGGTTATTTGTAACTGTAATCCCTAAGTATGTAGTGGAATTTACTGTCTTCACATTTGTGTGACTTACTGCGTAATCGAAATTTAGCTGATTTCTCATAACTTCATAGTTTTCCTCATTCAGGGTCAATTGCCACTTTTCGCACCATACAGATATCTTATCTAAATACAACGTTGTATCGACGTTTCAGATTTTCACCTGATCATTCTTTTCACAGATGAAGCGCATTTCACGAACCAAGATCTTCTCAACCGTCGTAACAGCATCATAGGAGTAAGGAAAACCCTCAGGCCACATATCTTTCTGTACTAATATGTGGGCTGGTATTATCCATGGTCATTTGACTGGTCCGTGTATTCTACCACCAGTCCAATGATGTAGTGGTGCAGCATTTGCAGGACAGCTATTGCATTTCTGTCGGACGATGTAGTTCCAGCGCGATGGCGACCCAGTCCACATTTCACGCGAGGGCCGTCAGCACCTATAACAAACATTCGGGAACAGGTGGATAGGTCACACTGGACCGATTCGTTAGCCACTACTTTCTCCCGATTTAGCATCTCTGAATTTTTTCCTGCGGGGCTGCAGGACATTCATACGAAACTCCTGTAGAATCACCAGACGATCTACACTCATGTTCATAAATTAAGGATGACGCTGATACGTGGTGAAACAACGCTCTGGTGGGCGGTTTGCGGGTTTTAATCACCTCGGGATATGACCATGTGGTGCATTTGACATGCGGTCGTCGCACGGTGGCGCTGGCAGCAGTCCACATACGTAGAGGTGTGTTGGTGCATGTCAGAGTACGGTGCAGCGAGTAAGTGTGCACACGTTTTCAGACTTGCTAATGGTGACTATGTGTTGAATATGGCTCAAAAAACACATATTCATGGCGTTATGAGGGGTAGAATACTAGGGCGACTGGAGGCTGGTCAAACACAGCAGGTAGTAGCACGGGCCCTCCGTGCGTCACAAAGATTATGGCAACGATTCCAGCAGACAGGAAACGTGTCCAGGCGCTACGGTACGGGATGTCCACAGTGTACAACACCATAAGAAGACCGACATCTCACGATCAGTGCCCGCAGACGGCCACAGAGTACTGCAGGCAGCCTTGCTCAGGACCTTGTCGCAGCCACTGGAACAGCTTTCTCCAGGCACAGTCTACAGACCAATGAACAGACATGGTTTATTCGCCCGGAGACCTGCACGGTGCATTCCACTGACCCCTGGTCACAAGAGACCCGTAAAGCCTGGTGACAAGAACACAGTACATGGTCATTGGAACAGTGGTCCCAGGTTATGTTAACGGACGAGTGCAGGTATTATCTGAATAGTGATTCTCGTCTGATTTTCACCTGGCGTGAACCAGGAACCAGATACCAACTCCTTAATGTCCTTGAAAGGGACCTGTGTGGAGGGCATGGTTTGATGGTGTGCTGTGGGTTTATGATTGGTGCAAGTACACCCCCACAGGTCTTTCACAGAGGAACTTAACAGGTCAGATGTACCGGGACGTCATTTTGCACCAGTATGTCTGCCTTTTCAGGGGTGCAGTGGGTCCCACCTTCCTCCTGATAGATGAGAACGCACGGCCCCACCGAGTTGCTATGGTGGAGGAGGACCTTGAAACAGAAGATATCAGGCGAGTGAGCTGCCTGTTCTCCAGACCTAAACCCCATCGAGCACGTCTGAGATGCTCTCGGTCGACGTATCGCTGCACGACTTTAAACCCCTAGGACACTTCAGGAACTCCGACAGGCACTGGTGCAAGAATGGGAGGCTATATCCCAGCAGCAGCTTGACCACCTGATCCAGAGTATGCCAACCTATTGTGCAGCCTGTGTACGAGTGCGTGGTGATCATATCCCATAGTGATTTCGGGGTACATGCGCAGGAAACAGCGGCGTTATGTAGTACATGTGTTTCGGGACCGGTTTTCTCAACTTATCACCAATACTGTGGACTTACAGGATCACTTTCTGCAATTATCCTTAATTTATGAGCTTGAGTGTACTTCCCTGTGTAACGGCTGCAGCGAAGACCAGTCGGGACACCCCAGGACTTTTAGATTGTGTCTATGTCAACACTGTTCGAAGGTACACTTTGTGCAACGAAACTCGTGGTCGTCACTTCGAGAGTATGTTGCAGTTCACGCAGGTACGAGTTGGTTCATGAACATACAGCGTACCTTTTGACGTTTTTTCGAAGTCATTTATCTTCCAAATGGCACGTTTCCGAACGAAGGGTTTGCTACCAAATATTGCGTCCCAAGTCCCCTTTACAGCACCTATAACTGTATAATAGGAGTTCTGAATTTCCCTGAATACAGCTTTCGGAAGGTTGTTATAAGTACTTCTGAACGTTATTTTGTAGTGTAGACAACCTGCTCTGAGTTGTTCGGACTGAGCGAGGCGACACCAGCTTTGTATTTCAAAAGGATAGGATTCGTAACCTCCTTCAACTATCCATTTCAGTATTTGCGTTCGTATCCGTTAATAGAAGTGTCGAGATAGTGGCTTCAAGGCCGAATGCTTGACCAGTCCTTCTTCAGCTGTGTTAACGCTACGTCCCTAATGAACCAGATGGCGCCGCCACTTTAACCTTCCTTGTCCCAAGTCGTTAGCAACACGGACCCAATAACCAGCTAGAGACGCCTCTTCACTGACTTCTTTTTTAGTTTTCCTTTGCGGCTGCTACTGCCTTGCCATCCTCTCAGCTCTGTGACACGTGACAAGTTCTAGTGTTAGCAGCAGAACTCGGGCAATTCACTACATCACTCAGGGGACACTGAGCCTACATGTGGGGCCATTAATCCTCATCCAGGAGCGCCGAGTTTAGCGTTTTGTGGGAAAGCGACGAGTCTGTTCGCCACGTAACACACGCTGGACAAGTCTGAACTGCGTCATCTGGTTGGCACCAGGGCGAGCCGAGGTTCACATACCGCGGGCACCACACGTTCGGTTGGCATTTCTGCGCTGTTGACAAGAATTCATGAAATGTTGACAGCTGTGCATATTAAGTATCCTTTATAGCACATTATTAAAGTTGTTGTGACTTACAGTTCCATCGTTTTAATTGCACGTTGAGATCTTGTTTTGCAGTGTCCTCAGCAGGCAGCTATAATGTCAACACTTTATTTTGATTTTATTACTATTATTACTGTTGTCATAATTGCTACTTTTTGAGTCATTAGTCTTCTGATTCTTTTGATGCGGCCAGCCACGAATTCCCGTTCTGTACCAATCTTGGAATTACCTCTTGACACGCTCCATGTTTATTACACAATTCAGCGCTTGCGCTTGCTATTGGCCAGAGGGTGACCATTAGCTTTCAGTTTTTACATTATTCCGTAGATTATCATTGTAGAACAAAAGCAAACTGGTGCTTTTCATTTATGATTATAATGTTGTTCTACCAAGAACCGACGGAAGATTCTGTTAATATGATATACGGCCTGTGTTTCGACGCCATTTCGACTAACACGTCTCCACTATCTCACGAAATACTGTTACTTATCGTACCACGGGAGCTTTCTATGTTAGTTTATTTCTAGTTTTGGTGTCCGCTACCCAGCGAAAATTTGCTGATTATGAACGCTGGTTCATCCTATTCTCGTTTTTTGATCTGAACGTGACTTGACTTTATTGCTCCTGATGACGTAACTAAAATACTGCGAAAACGGTCGTGCGTATAAATAAAAGACTTACAGTTGGATTGTTTTGAAAAGCAACCTAATGCAAACACAATTTGTTTATTTTTGTGTTTAACCAGACATGTTTCGACACCTACGTGTCATCTTCTGTGGATCAAATTTTTATGTCTTAAAATTACATCGCTCAACGAACTGCAATATTATACACAGGTTTTTGTGCTCTTTTTTTACCGTTTTTTTTTTTTTGACAGCATGTCATCTGCATAATTGTTTCGTCCTGTTGCTTATCTGGTTTACGTCTCGATCAATAGCTATTCAGTATAATGTTTCCACATAGTTTTTCACACACAATTTTTTTTCTCACTAGTTGACTTCACATGCACTTACACAAAATGTGGCGAAATGTGATCTGAACAGACACTACTGACTGGCTACATTTTATGTAAGTGCATGTGAAGTGAACTAATGAGAATAATAAAAAAAATTGTGTGGAAAACTGAATAGCCGTTGATCGAGACACCAACCAGACACGCAACAGGACGAAAAATTTTGCAGATGAGATGCTGTAAAAAAAAAAAAAAAAAAAAAAAAAAAAAAACCGACAAAAATAGCACAAAAACCGGTGTATAATAATGCATTTCATTTAGCGATGTAATTTTTAAGAAATAAAAATTTGACCCACAGAAGATGACACAAAAGTGTCGAAACATTTCTGGGTAAATATAAAAATTAACAAAATGTGTTTGCATATGGCAGCTTTTCATAGCAACCCAATTTGAAATCGCATACACGGAAGAACATCAAGAGGAGCTTCAAACCTTAGCAAAATGAATACTTCAAAGCCAAGGAAAGGACTTACAGCTAAAGCGTTCTTATCTTTTCAAAATGATATATCGAAGATCTGGCTCCCCTGACTTCAAAATCTGTTGCGTATTTGTCCGGTATATTTCAATCTATCGCTCTCACGAGTACCACGGAAGTTATACTCTGATGTCTTAACATAAGTCCTGTCTTAATGTCCCTTCTCCTAGTCAATGTTTCCCAAATGTTTCTCCCCTAGTCGATTTTGCGGAGAACCCTCTCTTTCCTTATCTTATCAGTCAATCTAATTTCCAACACTGTTTTGTTGCACCACATCTCGAACAGACTGACTTCTGTTATGGTCTTCCCACAGCCCATGTTTTACTGTTATACAATGCTGTGATCGAAACGCACATTTTAAGAATTTTTTTCACAAACTAAGGTCAATTTTTGATCCTAAATGACTTCTTTTCACCGGGAGTGCCCGCTCTACTTTTTATGTCATCGTTGCTTCGTCCGTCATACGTAATTTTGATTCCAAAGTAGCAGAATTCTTCTCTTCGTTTACTTAACGGTCCGCAATCTGGTTGTTACGTTCATCGCTGATCTTATTTCTGCTGCCCCTCATTACTTTCATCTTTCTTCGGTTTATTCTCAGTCCATAGTTTGTGATCATTACCCCGTTCATTCTAATCAACAGATCGTGAGATTCTTCATGACTGTACCGGGGATAGCAACGTCATCAGCGAACCTTACCATTTATCCAGAATTTTAGTCCCGCTCCTGAACTATTATTTCCATAGGTGCTCCTTTGACGTACAGATTGAACAAAACTGTGGAAAGACTACTTCCCTATCTTCCCTATACTACTAACGTTTCTTGATTGGATTCCAGAGCTAAGCGCAACGTTATTACTCTCTGGTGCCTTTACCTTTCCTAAAACTAACGTGTCAGAATGCAGAAACGTTCTTCTTCCAAACTTGGTTCATTGCTTAGACAACGCTGGTACTAGTTACAAGGAGTATACAATGTGACGCACGTATGATGCAAAGAGTCTGCGAAGGTCACACAGCCAGACCATACAAATCACACATAAAAGAACGTATAAAGTGTTTCAGACGAAGCAGCCTAAGTAAATGTGCAGTAAAGTAACATAGACAAGCACCAACCGCTCTGTGTAAAAGGAGGGCTTAAACTCTTTCCAAACAAAAACACGAGGGGAAATGGCTATACTTGGAAAATAATAACTGTGACCTTAACTAGATATCATTAAGAAAACGTAAGTGCAGCAGGTCTTTGGAATATTACATCTTCATTTAAAAAAATTCAATAAGTGCAATGAATCGATGAGCTACAGCAGCTTGTAACACACAAATTTTATATTGCACAATTTTCAGTTATAACTTTAAAACGTGGCTTTAATAATATCATCAGACAGTGATAATTATCACTTACCACTCGAAAATGACCATTTGTAAAGTGTCACACAACAAAATGCGTATTGTTAGTAAAATTTAGGTATTCATAACCTAGTGGCAAATGTTGAATGTTCCAGGGAGCCATAACATGAGCATGTAGACAGCGGGTAAAGTGACATTTTAATGTGAAACTGCAATGTCTCTTCAGCAAAAACAAATCGTTGGCCATATTTGTTTGTGTGTACAAGTCGCGTGCTGGCTATGGGTGTTTGTTTCCCTAGTACTGCCTGTATCATAGTATCGATGGAAAAACTTAAGAGACAGGCTGGAGTGTTACTGCATAAGAAGAGATGTGACATGTGTGCGAGTGGTTGTCAACAGAACATTACACGGGAAAGTGCAAAGCAACGTTAAAGGTCATTAATGAATGACCTCCCGCCCACAACCTTCACTATCAGTTATTTGATTCGAGGTGACAGGATACAAATGCAAGACACACATCAGACAACTCCGCAGAATTATAAATTTATTTTTTATTTGTTTCCTTTCACATTTAGCCTAGAGTGAAAAACCACTTACAAAAGCTTAACTGCTACACAAGTTCGAGAGCTTTATAAAATGAGGTCTAGCAAGAAGGAGAAAGCCTTTCGCCACAACAATCTAAATATCACGTGCAACATTTTTGTTTTCTGTGGTTTCTACTTTTTCGGAACCTATGAGAAATTTTACGAACAGTTTAGTTTGGAGCAGATTATTACACAGTCTGACTTCGGAATAGCACGTATGGTGCTGTGTGGCTCAAATTATAGCCTGTTCGTTTGTTTTGGATGGAAGGAATCGAAATGAGAAAAATAAATAAGATCTGCCTGTCGTCGTCTTCCCTAGCATCAGATTAGAAGGCCCTCACCATATGATATGCTGCTCTCCTGACCGTGATGGCGTCCGAATCTTCTTCTCGTACTGCAGGAATCTCTGTTGCTGATTGAAATTAATTAGTAAATGGAAACAGGGGGAGACTACAGACCAGTAACAGACAGCCAACACAAAAGAAGATATATTATCGTAGGGAGATTGAAGTAACAGGCAGTATCGATATAAATACACTCCTGGAAATTGAAATAAGAACACCGTGAATTCATTGTCCCAGGAAGGGGAAACTTTATTGACACATTCCTGGAGTCAGATACATCACATGATCACACTGACAGAACCACAGGCACATAGACACAGGCAACAGAGCATGCACAATGTCGGCACTAGTACAGTGTATATCCACCTTTCGCAGTAATGCAGGCTGCTATTCTCCCATGGAGACGATCGTAGAGATGCTGGATGTAGTCCTGTGGAACGGCTTGCCATGCCATTTCCACCTGGCGCCTCAGTTGGACCAGCGTTCGTGCTGGACGTGCAGACCGCGTGAGACGACGCTTCATCCAGTCCCAAACATGCTCAATGGAGGACAGATCCGGAGATCTTGCTGGCCAGGGTAGTTGACTTACACCTTCTAGAGCACGTTGGGTGGCACGGGATACATGCGGACGTGCATTGTCCTGTTGGAACAGCAAGTTCCCTTGCCGGTCTAGGAATGGTAGAACGATGGGTTCGATGACGGTTTGGATGTACCGTGCACTATTCAGTGTCCCCTCGACGATCACCAGTGGTGTACGGCCAGTGTAGGAGATCGCTCCCCACACCATGATGCCGGGTGTTGGCCCTGTGTGCCTCGGTCGTACGCAGTCCTGATTGTGGCGCTCACCTGCACGGCGCCAAACACGCATACGACCATCATTGGCACCAAGGCAGAAGCAACTCTCATCGCTGAAGACGACACGTCTCCATTCGTCCCTCCATTCACGCCTGTCGCGACACCACTGGAGGAGGGCTGCACGATGTTGGGGCGTGAGCGGAAGACGGCCTAACGGTGTGCGGGACCGTAGCCCAGCTTCATGGAGACGGTTGCGAATGGTCCTCGCCGATACCCCAGGAGCAACAGTGTCCCTAATTTGCTGGGAAGTGGCGGTGCGGTCCCCTACGGCACTGCGTAGGATCCTACGGTCTTGGCGTGCATCCGTGCGTCGCTGCGGTCCGGTCCGAGGTCGACGGGCACGTGCACCTTCCGCCGACCACTGGCGACAACATCGATGTACTGTGGAGACCTCACGCCCCACGTGTTGAGCAATTCGGCGGTACGTCCACCCGGCCTCCCGCATGCCCACTATACGCCCTCGCTCAAAGTTCGTCAACTGCACATACGGTTCACGTCCACGCTGTCGCGACGTGCTACCAGTGTTAAAGACTGCGATGGAGCTCCGTATGCCACGGCAAACTGGCTGACACTGACGGCGGCGGTGCACAAATGCTGCGCAGCTAGCGCCATTCGACGGCCAACACCGCGGTTCCTGGTGTGTCTGCTGTGCCGTGCGTGTGATCATTGCTTGTACAGCCCTCTCGCAGTGTCCGGAGCAAGTATGGTGGGTCTGACACACCGGCGTCAATGTGTTCTTTTTTCCATTTCCAGGAGTGTATATGGTAAATAGCCAGTCTACAATTCCGGGCTACACAGGCGATGGGATTTGAATCACAAGTTATTCTAAAGAGCCATGAGTGGAAACACGTTGCGAGTACACGAACTGAGACAGCGCGACAAAGACTACAGATTTAACATTGATAAAACTGTGAGGCTGATCTCTTGCGGTGCAAACCGAATATTTGCATCTTAATCAAGGTCGGCTTTGCTATGAGCGTTGTACCATGAATGACCTGATAAAAAGTGAATGTAACTGTGCCTGGTTTCTTTCATGATGTTGGAAACGAACACAAGAAACGCAAAATGGCGGATACTACCATGCGAATGCTGGTGACAGCGTAAGGACTACAGTGTACTGCCAGGAACGGACCCTATCAAGCACTGCAACGATCTGACACCGAGAGGGCGACTTCCAGTAGTTTTGTTAACTCGTGTCCTCGCACACTCTGTGCTTCTTCCGGGAGCAAAGGTTCCCGGCTGCCAATATGAGCGGGGACGGTAATGCCGAGGTTGGCATTACTGGGGTGGCGCCAGGCATCTGGTCCTCGGGGAGGCCGGTGTCCCTCCCCGCAACCGTCGCCATGGAGTGATGGTTTAAAACGAACGATCACTGCATCTTCTGCAGTTCTACGCCATTTTGAGGAACTTATGAATTAATTATAGGTGAACCCAGAAATTACTTTGTTTCCACCATTTGATAGTCCTGTGCTCAGGCGCTCTGTCTGGCTTGAAGGAATTACCTTTGTCTTTTTAACAAAGAAGTGTGCAGCCCCGTGCCTGCTACTACTGAACTCTTAACTGTATCAGTAACTCGAATCTGTGTTTATAACAGCACTTTCAGTTTCATTTTACTCCCTCTGTTTGTACAGGTACTTGGCTGGACCGCTACAGAGACTTCGACACATGCTCTAAACGTCTATGGAAAGTATCCATGTTACAAAGTCGTAATTGTGAAGCACAACTACATTCTACATCTTTATGGGTCATTACATACTGGAGCCAAGGCGAGCAATTTTAATGACCACATCCGTTGCTATTTTGAGTATGGATCTTTTCTGGAACTGGGGTTCATAACCTGTTTTCCAAATACGTCCTTTCGGATCGACCGAGATGGCGCACTGGTAAGGTGCTGGTTCCGAATTCTGGAGGACGACCTCTAAATCCCCGTCCAGCCATATAGATTTATATTTCCGTGTTTTCTCTAAATCGCTACAGGCAAAGGCCAAGACGGTCGATTTCCCTCCCCATTCTTCCTGAATCCGAACTTGTACTCAGTCTCTAATGATCTGATCGTCGGCAGGGCGCTAAGTCCTAATATTCCTTCGTGCTATCGTGTTAGCGTCTCTTAGACAGTACACATTAAACTTGTTTCAAATTGTACCGCGCGCGCACGCGCGCGCGCGCGCGCGCGTTTGTGTGTGTGTGTGTGTGTGTGTGTGTGTGTGTGTTGGGGCTTACGGGCGCTCAACGTCGAGGTCATCAGCGCCCTGACACACAAAGGGAACGAATGTGGACAAATTTAGTAAAATGGAAGGATACTCGCAAAGAAAGAGGGAAAAAGGTGAGAAATGCTGTATAAGAAAATGAAAGGTAAGAAAAGCGAGAAAGGAGCGTCATGGCTGGCCACTTACGTAAAATACGGGGGAGCCAGTCACCCTGTGAACAGCCAGCCGGAATGGCCGTGCGGTTCTGGGCACTACAGTCTGGAACCGAGCGACCGCTACGGTCGCAGGTTCGACTCCTGCCTCGGGCAGGGATCTGTGTGATGTCCTTAGGTTAGTTAGGTTTACTTAGTTCTAAGTTCTAGGCGATTGATGACCTCAGAAGTTAAGTCGCATAGTGCTCAGAGCCATTTGAACCACTCTGTGAACAAATTAAGACCCTCTGCCTGAAATCTTGTAAAAACATTGGACAAGTCACAGAACTTTAAAATTTTAACCACATTCGTTTCAATATTTCCTAAAAGAGATGGCAGATCCGCCGGCAAGTCAGCCAGAGGTGATGGATAAGAGCTTATTTATCATCACATGACCGCCCCAATAAAGTACCTGCAATGCTTTCACACGTTTCTTATAAAACGAACAGGAACAGAGAGGTCCTGGCGACAAGAAAATGACTCTCTGACCTGAAGTACTCCAGTTAAGCATAATCTAGAATCTCCTGTCATGGTGTGTAATAGATTACAGAAGCAATGAAAAAATGAATACGAAATATTTGGCATAAGGCAGAATCTAAAACATATCATTAAGTTAAAATTTTGCACTTTGATTAGGTGTACCTCATACACCATCAGCTGATTTGGCCCACAATGGCAATTTTGAAGTGATCAGTACGTTTATACTCCTGTCGTTCTAGAAGATACACGTAACTTCACTAATTCTACAATAAGAAGTTCTTGAAAATATTTCGGCTGGACCGTTCAAAACGACGGGGAATGGGTATGGAATTCAAGCAGGGATAGGGCATGTAGCATTCGAAGTAGTTTCGAAAGGAATGCTTGTGGCGTTAAAGCAGCTAATCGCCATGTTTTCTGTCACTTATACAAGTGAACTACGATGTCCAGTCACATTAATGTGACCACCTGCCAAAAGCCTGAATAACCACCTCTTGTAGAGCGAGAAACGCAGGAAGAGAGTCAGTTTTATTTATTTATTTATTTAGCGTATAGCATTTAAGTACATTTCAGTACTGGATGACGTTATTCTACATTACATACAATTACATATATTCACAGACAAATATCTAGTCCTTGTGTATATTCGATGGATTTTTTGGATGCTATGAGGAAGTTCCCACTGACCGCTCTAGCACTGATATCTTCTCTGATGTGTTGGATGGTCTGCTTAGGCGCGCCGCAGTCACATGCTGGCGAAGACAGCAGTCCCCATTTGAAGAGTGAGTCAGCACATCTTCCATGCCCAGTTCTTAATCGGTTCAGAGTTGACCAGATCTTGCGGGGCTGATCAAACCCAGGAACTCAAAAATGGTTCAAATTGCTCTGGGCACTATGGGACTTAAAATCTGTGGTCATCAGTCCCCTAGAACTTAGAACTACTTAAACCTAACTAACCTAAGGACATCACACGCATCTATGCCCCAGGCAGGATTCGAACCTGCGACCGCAGCGGTCACGCGGTTCCAGACTGAAGCGCCTAGAACCGCACGGCCAAAACCCAGGAACTGCCTCGGTAATAAAAGGCAAGTTGTTGGGGCATTCTGGAGCGCTTCTCTTCTCCAAGAGTTGATGTCAGACCCAGTGAGGCTGTCGAGAGGAGGATGCCTTGAACGAAGCCTCTTGGTCGATGTTACTTCACGTCCGTGGGTGTAAACCTGAAATTTGGCCCAGGCGGGATTCCTGGGTGGTGCTAAGAAGGAAACAAAACTGGCAGCGAGACAGTCTTTCTAGATCTCCTGGCTATACGAGAAGTACATAACCGAGAGAGACTCAGTGAATATCTGGAAGGTACCAACAGGGATGTGGAGCCATGCCGACTCCATTGCCGTGGACAGCTGGGTTTCTCGGTTAGGGATCCATGAAACATACAATGCGATCGAGGTGGGTTTAAATATGAGGAGTCTGGTGGCCAGGTAAACTCATCCTCGTGCTTTTCGAACCACGAACATATTCTACAAAATGTGTGACACGTTGCACTGCCCTGCGGCTAGATACCATTGTACCGAGGAAAAACAAACTGCATGGTCCCCAAGGATAATTGCACACTTATGCTGGTCCACTGTGCCTTCCAGAATGACGAGATCACCCAGGGAATGCCACAGAAATATTCGACAGACCATAACGCTCCCTCCTCCGGCCTGGCCCTTTCTGATGATTGTTGCAGTGTGTTTGCTCGCAGGCGTTTCACGCCGTACACATAAAATGTGGTTCATCAGAAATGGCCGACTGTCGCTACTCAGTGGATGTCCAGTTACGGTACTGGCGTGAAAATTCCAGCCTTCGTCGTCGATGGGGTCCTCGATGGACACCTGTCAGAATGGTTACGTGAACTAGGCGGGTGCTACGGAGATCATTCGCAGCAAACGTTCGCTGAACGGTTGGTGAGGAGACGCTATTGGTAGTCCCCTGGTTCACCCGGGCGGTCAGTCGCTCAAACGTTGCACGTCTGTTTCCCTGTACACATCTCCGCAGCCTTCGTTCACCCTTCTATCTATGTCCCATGGTGCACTACAGTTACCCTCGGTACCAATTATCGATAGTGCCATTTGGCCATCCACGGTATACTTTAGCCACGGTGGTACGTGAACAGCTTAAGATCTTTGCCTTTTCGGAAATGCTCCCACTCTTTGCCTCAAGGCCAATGATCATGCCGTTTGGACATCAGAGAAGTCGCTCCCTTTCCGCGTTACGACGACGACTGCACTGTTTTCTGCGTCCCCCCCCCCCCCCCCGACACGCTTTATATGCCCTCCATTGCTAGTGTTGCCACCGGCCGTCCGTGAGTGGTTATTGCAGGTTGACGTCGAATGATAGCGGTGGCCACATTATTGATACTGGACCATGTAAAATAAAGAAAGAAATTGAAAATATTGATCTAGACTTTGATTGTATGTCTTCCAGCTGTAACAAATTAATCGTCTCAAGATTAAATTTATTAATATTGTTTACACAAGGCACACGAAAGCTAAAGAGGGACGCCAGGTTGGCTACTACGCAGCCAATACAAAGACGTCCAGGCGTCTGCCTGAGCCACCCATATCGCGGCCAGCTGGCACTTGCTGAATTCAATTGTCTGTACTGACTCATGGCCCTTGTCCGATTGCGTACGCTGTATTTATATCGTGACCAAGAAACAGATCAACGAAACAGCTTTAAAAACAACTTATAATGATACAATACACTGAAACCTAATCGAAGCTATTATGAAAATCGTGACAAATATTCCACAAATTTTATATTGTAGTAAACTGACGATAATACATATATATATTCAGGGAGGTCCATCTGAAGTTTCGGATCAGATTATCTCGAAAACTATGCATCGGGTAAAAATAGTGGGTAAGACAAGTTCGTAAGCTCAAAGGGCGGCATCAAATGATACTATACGTGAACTCCAGTCCCCGCTCCCTCGGGTGGGGCGGGAAGCAACTTTTAAATCTTAAATGGAAACACTCATTTTTTGTTCCACATGCGGATTCTCCATAAAAAAGTAATCAAGTTTTGTCTGAAACATTTTTTTAAACCATTGACAGATGGCGCTGAAATCGAGAAAAATGTAAAAATGGGGAAAGAACTCTGATTTATCTAGAATTATCCGAGAAAGACGCATCAAATCGATAAAAAATGATCACCAATTCTATCGTTACGCCAAATTAAGCTATTTTTGTATCAAATGTACTATTTCCTACTTTTAGCGTTACCCAGGAACAACGACATGGACGTAGTAGAATGATGTTCCCATGGGGTGCTTCATTAGTGTGAGTCCCCTTGCGTCTGGCAATTTGGGGTGCTTAATTAAGAAATTACACACGAAGAAATTGCTCAAAATTGTCCCCATTTGTTTCAATGCACAAAGTCAATCGTCTGCGAAAGTTATCCAGAGTTCTGAGCAGCACATCCCGTGGTGTGGCTGCACACGCTCTTCGAATGCGTTGCTCCATATCGTTTGGGGTTGTGGGCTGTCTTTCATAAACAATATTTTTTAAATAACCCCACAAGAAAAAATCAGAAGATATTAGGTCTGGTGAACGTGGATGCCACTGAACTGGTCCACCGCGTCCTATCCACCGACCAGGGTACACCGTTCGAAAATTGTTGTGAGGACTGTGAAATCCTATGTTGTCCATTTTTCATAGATAGTTGCAGCACCTCCACTGTTCAGTATAGAATGACATAACAGGCACCTTTCAGCCGCCTAAATTTCCAAATTGTTATTTTATTGAGCTACTGGTTTTGGCGGTATATTATGCCATCTCAAGCCCCTGACCGATGTGTAGGAAGATTACAACCTCGGGGTCAAAATAGGGGATAGCACTCAAACACTGGTATCTGCAAATGTCTCCTTGAGACAGCGATCACTTCAAGCATCACCTGCCAACTGTCAAGTTGTGAAATTGTATCCGTACAGCTTTTTTACATTGTAGTTTTATCTCTGCACTCACTGGCATGATAGAAGCCAATTATTGCACATGATATTTGGTGTACACAAGCCCCATTAATTATGTACAACCACTACGAGAATGAGTTATAAGTGGCTGCCAGCGCATCCGTGACCAGCCTGGAGTTTTTGGAGAGTACGTGGTTCTCGAAAGAGACGACGGGCATAAACATGCCTTGCTATGAATGGGCACCATACCGAGCACCTTCTTTAATGACGACTCGCAAGTGCAGGTAGAATTTTTTGCTTTGTTTACTTATTCTCCACATGCTTCATTACAATATCTGTAATACTACTTACGTATGTATTCTGTGTGTGTGTGTGTGTGTGTGTGTGTGTGTGTGTGTGTGTGTGTGTTTGTGTGTATGTGTGTGTGAAGTGTAGTGTAATATTTGTGTTGTATCATGATGAGGGGAGGGAGAGGGTGAAATTCGGTGCCTACTCTTCGCGAATAGCACGAAGGGGGCCATGAAGCTTAACGTCCCCATCCGACGATCAGATCATCAACAACAGTGTCAGGTGCTTTCACTTGGTGAGACGCTGCAGACAGATATGGTATTTAAACCATGACATTGGCGCAAAATCTGGTGATCAGGAATTTTACGCCACTACCTCTCCTCCCCTTGTTGGCCACATTTTTTCCACCGCCAGGATTCAAACCGTCTTACCCCCGGGTCGACCGCCTCCACGTGCGTTAGCGACCTCGGCCACGGAAGCGGGATGCAGATCCTATGTAATATCAAGCAGATTACATTAGAAGCTCTGCTGTTTCACAGAAAAAGAATAATGTGCTCTCCTTTGTTTACTCATTTGTTTACTGTATTCTGTAGGTTGCTCGTAATAGCAAAGCAGTAGGAAAGATCTGTTCCACAGTAGCGAAGTTGAACAAGTGCTCACAACCATTTAGGTAAGCATTTGAAACTCCATGTTCACTGGATACGTTTTTTATTGTTTTGGTCCCAACTATCGCCTTTCAAAACGTGGAACACTTTTTTTAACTCTCTTTATTTCATGGGTATATTTTGCTATTACTCACCTGCATCCTCATGTGTTGTAGGATGGACACGGAAGATCGTTAAATGCTATAGGTAAACCACATGTGCATGTTACAGTTTGGAACTTCACAGAACATCATATTTATGTTAAAGCTCTGTGTTTGATCCTTGATGATGTACATTTGTTTTCATGCTCGTTCTGGTGCTTCATTTGACATCTGCTGGCTTTCTCTCTCTCTCTCTCTCTCTCTCTCTCTCTCCATCTCTCTCTCTCTTTCAAGCTGCGTGTGTGTATTTTCACTTTTTGAAAGCTGTTCGTGTGTTTTTTTTTTTGTATAGTCTCTTTAATGGTACGAATTGTGTGCTGTTGTGTGTAGTTACTTATAGTCTGTTTTCCTACTACTTCTGTGTGTGGAACTTTTCTTCTATGGTGAGCTGTTGGTACAGACTGAGGTTGTATTTTAGTATTTTAAAATCTGGGTGTACCTGTTGGTTGTGGGCTACTAAGTCGTCAGCAAATGAACTATCTGAGCTATTACCTTTTAGGGCTCTGAAGTGTTCTGAATATTTTGTCTCAAACTTTCTGCATGTATTTTCTCTGTATACTGACTGACTTCAGCCTGATCTGTTGAACTTGTCTTTAGGTGTGTCCCATGTTCAGAGCTTTTCTTTATTTGCGTGCGGATCTGGAATTCGCATGATGTAATTGCAAACATGACTGCTTTTAGATCTTCAAAACCAGATGATGGAGACCAGCAAGAATCTTGCGATGGACCCTGCACCAAACTTGAAGGAACTTCTTAAATTAGTAAAAGCATATGAAAGTCAGTCCGCCCCCGATAGCTGAGTGGTCAGCGTGACAGACTGTCAATCCAAAGGGCCCGGGTTCGATTCTCTGCTCTGGGACTGGGTGTTGTGTTGTCCTAATCATCATCATTTCATCCCCATCGACGCGCAAGTCGCCGAAGTGGCGTCAAATCGAAAGACTTGCACCAGGCGAACGGTCTACCCGACGGGAGGCCCTAGCCACATGACATTTCATTTTTTCATATGAAAGTTTAAATTTCAAAAGTTCTCAGAAAAATTATCGTTTCTTTTAAGGAAGAAGTTGGGCACAATATTAGGAATAACATGGAAGTATCCCGTCAAAGAGGGAGTTCTACAACAGCTGCACGGGAGATAAGACTAATATTCAGTTGTCATTTAGAACAGACAGCCAAGGCTCAGCTCAAGACACTTCATCAGCGTTTTCAGAGGGAAGGGAACCAATAAAATTAGTCGGAACGCGTGGATTTAGATCCTTGTGATGCTTACTTTAGCGTTAGGTACATAGCTTTGAACAGAAGTTACGACACTCTTCTGTCACCAACAGCTGTTAGTTGGAGCGGAGGTACTAAGGACGCAAGAACGAAAAGGTATTATAGATCTGGAGACTGGGCTAATAATAAAGAACGCGACGGCTCAACGCGCCTTTGTGTGGTGTAGGTCCAGAGGAACAAGTGGGTGGGTTGTCCCAGTTGACCGCAAGCGCTGCTCATGACGCACGCCCCCTGTCTGCGGTGGGGCAGGCTGGTAGCGTCTACTGTTTCACCAGGGGGTCATGTGCGGGCATGCGGGCTGTCTGTCAGTGGATACGGCCACGTGCTGGACCTCCGAGGTGAGTCAGCCCATCGTTACCAAAAGGTACTGGTATCAAGAACTGACTCTCAACTTAGGTTTGTGATGAGGTGCGGCTTTACAGCTTGCAAATAAGTGTGAAACTTGGCTGTAAATGATCGTCAGCTGTTTGTTTTTATGCTTAACGCTACCGTATTTGATCAGTAGACCATTATCAACCCGAAGCAAAGGTTAACCAGCTTGTCGCTACCAGCTAGTTACGCTTTGCTTCGCCTTGATGATGGTCTCGTGATCGAAACCGGTAGCACTGAGCGTAAAAATAAACAGCTGATGATAATCTACAATCAAGTTTCACAGGCTCTCTTCTGGATGCCATTTCTTTTGTGATGGACCTTCCATATTGATTTATGCTTTCTTTGCTTTCCATCACTCATTTGACTCATCGTTAGACTTGCAGATCTGTAGTAGCGAGAGGTTATAATTAAACTGATGGTATTCCAAGTCGGCAGTGCTGGCTGTATACACGCAGGAGGCTCAAACATTGTAGATATGTTAATTAACTGGTGCGCTCGCGGAGTAGGCTCAAAAAAATAATAGTTTCACTTTCCGCCACCAGTTGAAAATATGGCGCTGTAAGCAGTCAGAATGTGATGTGGGTGCAGGAGAAGGGGAGAAACGGTCAAACACATGGTGACGGCCGTTCTCGCACATTTAGATAACAAGTTACAGCGTGTTTTCAGTGTGGTCTACCGACTCAGCAACACGCTACATCCGTAACAGCGGATGGTCGAAAGTTGCTCGCAGCATATGTGGTGTAATCAGAGCGATATGTCATCGTAAGCTATCCTCCAGATCAGGAAGAGTATGGATACAACCCAGTTAGACACGATCTTTCACCTATCTCCAAAACCAGAAGTCACATGGATTTAGGTCGAGGGATCTGGAAGGCTACACGTCTTGAAATTGCCTAGAGATGATCCCCTCATTACCGAAGGTTTCTCGAAACAAATCTTTCACCTGGAAAGCGAAATGTGTTGTTGCCCTATCTTGCATGAAAACAGTAGTGTGCACACACTTGCGTTCTTGCAAAGCTGGAATCACGTGTTGGACAAGGAGGTCCTTGTAACGTGCACATGTCTCTGTTTACCTAACAACCCAGAGAGGTGCCATCTCCTGGAAGAAAGACGGCCCGAGAATGAAGGAACTTGTGAAACCACACCATACAGTCATACGAGCTGAGTGCAGTGGATGTTCCTGCAAGACATGTGACGGAGTAGAAGCTCACATTATGCCAGAGTTCTGAGCTTTCAGGGCACATTGCCGAGTATAACGTGCTTTGTCTGCCCAAAGAATATTCGCTGGTCACATGTCATCCATATCCATGGCTGCGAAAAGAAAAAGAAGGGTGAAATCGTGGCGTTGAAGCCTGTCATGGGTCTTCATTTAGTGCACATTCTGAATCCTGTAGGGATACTACCGTAAAAATCTTTTGAACTGTTGACCAGGGGAGAGAAAATTCTTGTGACACAGCTCGAGCACTGGCTGCAGAATTTGAGGACATGCTGCATAGTCGGCTATAGCTGCAGCATCTTCATCAGCAACTTGGGAATGGTCCGTCTCATTCTCCCAGCTGGACCACCTAATTCACTTGCTTCTTCACATATCTTGATAACATTCCTTTGCCTATTTAATGACATAGGACCTCTTTTCATCTGTTTCTGTCGGCGGTGTTCCCGCAATGCAACGATACGATTGCTGCCGTTCTGATAAACCACTTTACCAGGAGTACACGGTCTTTCTTCTCAGTAGCCATTGCGTTTCGTACGAAAAACGTCAACCTTTTTAAGCCTGTACACTAACATTCACTTCACAAAAGAAATCAACACGCACCGCCAAGCGACAAACAGCATACTGACGTCAAAACAGGATTTTTTTTTCACATTCTGACTGCTTACACTTCCATTCTTCGGCTGCCGGAAGAAAGTGGAACTATTATTTTTTCAGCATTCTCTGCCAGCCTATCGATTAAGAAACATACCTATGTTTCAGCGTCATTTGATATATGTAGCCCGCTCACGCAGCACTCGGAAGACCGTTTGTGCCATTTCTCTGGCGCGTTGTGTATCCGGCAGTATCGATAGCGACTGGTATTTTTGTTTCCGTCTGGTTCGGCCTGCGCAGGCGCTGAGGCAGCTGCTGCCCTCTGGAGCGTCTTTCGCGGGGGGCCGCACCGAGCTGGTGGTATTTGGCCTTCCGCCCCGGCACGGAGGTGTGGTCTCGTTGTTGGTGGGCCTCGTTGATTTGGCCGTTGGCCGGTGTGGCGTGTTGGTGACGTGCTGTAGTGGACAACTGATGGATCCGCGCACGCGATCGCTCGAGGTTCTCCGCCTCTGAAAAGGGTGCCACGATATCGCTTGGGTTTCCGCATCCAGGAGTTGTAAGGACTGCAGGGCAGGCTTTCTGTGTGTTTGCTCTGTCCGATCTGCGTGGCGGGGTTCGTTTCACCTTACTTCAGCTGTTGTTTATATTTTCTGCGTGATTCCGTTTTGGCCGGAGTCTAGGTGTCGAGTTTTCTGCTGGTGTGTACCCGGTCGTCGCCCCCGTTTTCCCGCCCGAGGGGCAGCCGTATCTGTTGGTGGGAATTATTTGGCAGTGTGTGTTTTGCGCGGACCCGATGTGCTCAAGCGCCCTGATTCTGAGTTGAAATTACTGTGGTCAGGCTGGCTCGGTTGCTGGAGTGTGTGTTGTTGGTTTTCTGGCTTGCTGGGGACTGCGCGCGCGCCTGTTCCGTTTTGTGATGTGGTAGCAGTCTGATATTTTTATGTGTTCTTGTTAAGTTGGTAGCAATTGCTTTTAGCCTTGTGCTTACTTATTTTTATTTAAATTACTGGGCATTGTCATTTGCCTGCTCTTTTACCTTTATTTATTTGTGGTGTCAATTAAGCCTAAGACAATGTCCAAGGTGCTAGCAATTGATTTTAGCCTCGTGTGTATTTAATACAATTTAAATTCTTGGGCATTGCCATTTGCTTGTTCTTTTATTTATTTGTTGTGCCAGTTAGCCCTAAGATGATGTCAGACCTTGGTATCTGTCAACCTTACTTTGGCTACTAGCTCTCGGGTGCAATACTGCCGGGTCTATCCCGGATTTTGTCATTAACTGAGATCCTTTTACACTGTATTTTTAGTAGTAGGTTTGGCACGTGCACTTGCGTATGGTATTTATAATGTTTCTCTCTCCCCCCCTCCCCCCCTCTTCCTCCTTCGTGTAAACTGATTTTGGTAAGATTGCTAGGTGGCCAGTGTTCTTTTATTACCTATGTAAGTTTGCCCGCTGCCGCAGTCGTAAAATGTTTTGACTGGCAGGCGGCCCATGTTGGCTAGCGTTTGAATGTGGTCTGCGCTGTTGAAATTAGTAAACTTTCTGTAAGGAAGCAAATGTTGGGTTTTGCCGTACATATATTTATTATTTGAGCTAGTCATGTACGTGTTGTTGCGTTAAGGGTTTTAGGGCATTTTTAATTGAGATACCTTTTGGAAATTTTATCACTCTTTTAAGGAAGGTATAGGAAGGAGTAACTTCGTCTGAAAATTTAATTGTAAATTATACATTTGTGCTTCACATTATAAAATTTAACTGTATTAGGTGAAAGTATGTAGTTTAATGCACAATGATTATTTGTTAATGTATCAAATTGTAAAGCGTTTTGTTTGGCAGTGATTCAAACGACACAAATAAGTTTCTCTATTCAGGTGTGGCATATAACATTTTTATTACCTCATATCGTAAGCAGCTTGATTTGTTTGTGTCGCTGTAATTTGTAAGCCACAGTGTAATTTATTACAATTAATTAATTGTTTTGGGGAAATAAACCTTGAATTGTATGTCCCCTTTTCATTAACCGAATCCCATCCAAATCGTCCGCTCACCGTTAATTTAATTAACTGACTGTAGGTGGCTGGACTAGAAGTGTAGTCCCTGCGCAGTACCGCTCATTTTCCCAGTTGCTGTCATTACGTGACCGAACAACATGAAGCGTGATTATCAAGGACAGCGCTCGACGATTTGGTTTCTGTGGAACGAGGGTGTCGACACTGCGGTTATTCATGGGCGACTGGTGACAGTTTGTGGAGAGTACGCATTGTTAAGAAAAGTGCTCTTGCAACATAACAACGCTCGTCCCCATGAGTCGGAAAACGATGGGTGCCATCGTTGAAATGGGATTTCAGGTACTGCTCCACCCACCATATTCTCTTGACTTGGCGCCTTTAATTTCTGTAGGCCCTTCTCGGACCACTTTTCCAGAGTCCGCCACAGGACAGCCTCTTGCTGATCTTGGAAGTCTGTGGAACTGTGCCCGCCCAGATGTTTGTAGCCCCAATTAGGGAGTATTCAGAAGGCGACAAGTCAGGAGAATACGGTGGATGCGGCAGTACCTGAGTACCTGAAACCCCGTTTCATGGATGGCTGGCTTGATTTTCCGACTCTGGGGACTAGTGTTGTCGTGTTACAAGAGTACTTTTCGTGATGGTGCACTCTCTCTTCTCAGTGCCTCCAACTGCCTTTGGAAACCCCATATTTTACACCCTCCTTTCACGGAAGCCGCGTCGTCCAGCACCGTTCTTGATGATTACACTCCATGTTCTCCACTCAGGTAACGATAGTAGTTGGGAAAACAGGCCGTTCGATGGAGGGATTACAGTTCTACCGACTGTCCTGGTAACTACGGTTAGACCAAACTACTACTACATACCTGCTGCGGTAATGATGAGTGAACTGGACCATCATGAATGATGGAAAACATGAAGTGTATTTCAGTATCGAACGCCCCTCGTATAAACCTCTAACGGGTGTCTGGCATGCGTTGTAATGTCACTCAAATGAAGAAAGTGTTTGGACACACAATATTTTTTTGCTTCTCCTCCTGATCCGTACACGAATATATCAGGTGTGAGTACGCCACATGCAACTGTTCGTATGAGCGGCACAGATTTGCCAGATTTAGTCCACAGGATTGTATCGATTGTCTCCGAGATTTGTTGATTGTCACTGCAAAAGTGAATCGCACTGGAAGCCGCAGACGTTTGAATTCGAACGGTATATTTGTCGGAATTATTGGGATGCTTGGCAACAGTACTCTTTTCCTGTAAATTTTCCATTTAAGGTTTTTCCTTCGACGATACTGTTCAATTTTTTCACTGAACAGCCTAGCACCGTTGCAGAGTCTGGTGGATTTATGTTTTGGAGAAGAATGTTCATTTTTCCAATAATTTTCAGTGTCGAATGTGAGGCGACACGTCGGATAAATCAAGTGAATTCAATAATTAAGTTGAATAATTGAAAACTTCGTCTGGATTCACTACAGTATCGACGAACTGATGCGTATTTCGTTTTGTATGCCGAAATTAATGGCAATGACATCGTATCGTTGTTTTTGGTCACTAATATAGCACGTACGCTAAGTCACCGATGATTTTTGGAAATCTTTGCGATATTTCGGAAAAATTTGCGAATAAATTTGTGTTTGGTTACAGTGATTTTACAGAAGGTTTATGTCAATGTGATAGGCTCTGTACTGTGTGAATTCATCAATTAACTCTCCAATTCCCAGTAGCCAACAATTATTTTACAAAACGTTCGGTGGATACATAATGCTGTAGTTTTAACGCATACTGATCTTCAAAGTCAACTTCTATACGTATTGCAAAAAAAGTGATAATTTGAGACGTGTTTGAAGTTCTTCAGCCGCTGTTGAACGCGGTACAACAGGTAGAGTTAGTGGAAAATCGCCGGGAAATGAAATGAGTGCACCACCGAAGAACTGGTCATTTCCTCTCAAATCTTTGAGTGTGCGATGAAGTACTTACAGTGCTTTCTTTTGCACCATGGGACATTTATTCCATATAATGATGTGAGATGATTGGATTAATTTCCTCATCCCAAAATTTTTGTTTACACTGCCTGTTGGTGTCTTAGCGGTTTGCGTATTCATTGGAACTTGACCAGTGGGGGTGAAAGACTACATCCCTGTCTTGTGCCCTTTCTATATTCGATAAGGGCGTGCAACCCTGTCGTGTGACTAGGCACACTAGCGTGGAGAGATGTATCTAACCAGTTTGTGGATTAAGACAGCAGTGACAGCAAATAATTATCGTACTTTGTTGTCTCCTCCAGATATCTAGTCTTAGCTGCATATCATACACGTGGAACGGTAGCAAAATATCTTAGGATAGGCACACCTTGCATTAGTCAGTGCGCAAAAAGCGGTCACTTCTGAGTTATAGCAACAATGATTGATTTGGAGTTATTGTAACGTATGTTCACCGTGACGCTCTGGATTCACAAACGCATGGGCACTTTTGCTTCGGGATGTGTATATGATGTGTTATAAGATACGCGAGTATACTGCAGCGACGTGATGCCGTTTATGATGTGAGGTGGCTGTGAGCTAACTCTGATGTTAACTTAAGGCAAGCCTTCGCACAGAGCAACAAGGGGCCCTAAGGACTTCAGATAGACAACCAGCATTATAAGAAGAGCGCACTTGAATTCGATAGGGATCGCATTTGGTGTCGGCTAATGTCCAGATCAAGATGGGCGGACATGATCTACCACGACAGTCCCCGCCTCCCTCCTCACCCCTCTCTCCTGCGATCACAATCCATCTGTCACGAGGCAATGCGGAACATTGTGTGCACAGATGCCAAGCTAAGGTCAGCATCTCCAGCCAGTGGAAGCTTACGGCCACATTAACGGTCAGAGTCGACATCTTAGTTGTCTGCTTAAAAGCCTTCTCCTGTAGTTCCAGAGCACTCTGTATACAAAACGCACAGGTCAATGAACCTTCTGGAATTTGTTGCCACCTTAGAGTGGACGAGTCCTTGGTACTTGCCTTTAAAGTGCAAATCACCAGCTCTGCTTTTGGTCAGGAGAGCTGTTGGGAAAAGTACTACATTATACAGGGTGTTACAAAAAGACACGGCCAAACTTTCAGGAAACATTCCTCACACACAAAGAAAGAAATGATGTTATGTGGACATATGTCCGGAAACGCTTACTTTCCATGTTAGAGCTCATTTTATTACTTCTCTTCAAATCACATTAATCATGGAATGGAAACACACAGCAACAGAACGTACCAGCGTGACTTCAAACACTTTGTTACAGGAAATTTTCAAAATGTCCTCCGTTAGCGAGGATACATGCATCCACCCTCCGTCGCAAGGAATCCCTGATGCGCTGATGCAGCCCTGGAGAATGGCGTATTGTATCACAGCACGAAGAGTCTCTACATTTGGTACCGGGGTTGCGTAGACAAGAGCTTTCAAATGCCCCCATAAATAAAAGTCAAGAGGGTTGAGGTCAGGAGAGCGTGGAGGCCATGGAATTGGTCCGCCTCTACCAATCCATCGGTCACCGAATCTGTTGTTGAGAAGCGTACGAACACTTCGACTGAAATGTGCAGGAGCTCCATCGTGCACGAACCACATGTTGTGTCGTACCTGTAAAGGCACATGTTCTAGCAGCACAGGTAGAGTATCCCGTATGAAATCATGATAACGTGCTCCATTGAGCGTAGGTGGACGAAACTCAAATGAGCTCTAACATGGAAATTAAGCGTTTCCGGACACATGTCCACACAGCATCTTTTCTTTATTTGTGTGTGAGGAATGTTTCGTGAAAGTTTGGCCGTACCTTTTTGTAACACCCTGTATAAGGACATTGGTGTAGAAAAGTCGAAATGGACAGGGCTGGAGCTAATGCAGAGCTTAACAGATTTAAACTATCGACAGCCGCGAGTATGGTAAGTGAATCACATGTTCCGTCGTTCGATTATGGAGGCCAAACTGTTCTGGGCAAGACACTGTAGGAGGCTTCCGACTTGTGAAGTTTTTAGAAATTCTTTGGATGACTTTCAGTTAAGGCAGAGTACGGCTTCGTTTGTTACCATCGAGTCTGGACTGCCCCTATTAGGGCCAGATGGTGAACCCCCGTGTCGGAAAATGGTATACTCCTTTGGAATAACACAAACGGGCCGGCCATTTCCATGTGACAAACGGATCACCCCAACAGTGCCACACGTCTTAAACCCACGTGACAATGCGAAGTTCAGTAATTCTGGGGTCATGTGAGAAACGAGCGATTCTTACTAAAGCCATGCTGCATTATGGATAGAAGCTTTTCTGTTGCCAGGGAATTTGTTATATGGTCAATATTTCTGCGGTAAATACAAGGGTGATTACAATTAAACTTTCGCGTCTCGACAGGGCCCCCACGACAGACGAATGATCTTAGAAAAATGAAACTTTGTGGAAACATTTGCAAGCAAAAGCTGAAGAGAAATAACGAATAAACTGCTGAAAGAACCAGATTTTAATTTCCCCATGAGAGAGTAACACTTGTCACTTGCGCACCATGCTTACGTTCCAGGTTACAAACGTTGCTCAATATGACGACCATCTGCAACCACGACAGCTTGGAACTTTCGAATCAAGTTCTTCATTCCTGCTCTTGTTTTGAGAAAACAGCTTTATGCGCAAAAAGTCCTGCTCACCTTGTCCAGACCTAAGTTGACTGGTTGCAACTGTAATGCACCCAGACGCTATGGTCTCAACCATAAGTTGCCGCACTTGAGCGGACGTCTAAGAGCAATTGACACTAACATTACTAACAACGCAAATCCTGCCGTGCACAGTCTGAACATCGTTCCTATAATAAGATGCGATACGATATGCACCGTATTGCGTTAGCTGTGTGACTGCGAATTACGATGCGATGTTTCTTTGAACATGCACGCATGTGGAAAGCAACATTGCATCGTAATTCTGGGTAACACAGGTACTGTAATATCGTATTTATCCGCCGACATAATAGATGTACGAGTACAGGTTGTAGACACGTGGTTGACGACGTATGGAAGTTCGGGTCTGGCCGTGAGTTGTGTTCGGATAGCCTAATGGTAAGGCAACAGTTCGCGATAAGCGGCATATCTGGGCCCGATTCCCGGTCCGGCACAAATTTTCATTGTCGTCATTCCATTATACAGCTGATGGTTGTCCTTACTGGCAGCTGCGAATGCATTTCATGTATGTCATTCCTATAAAGTTGGATACACTTCGTAGTAATTGATGGAAAGTCATCTAGTAAAACAAGTGATTTTTGGCGTTCTCATGGGATTGTTATAGACCCTTTGCTGTTCCTTATCTATATAAACGATTTAGGAGACAATCTGAGAAGCCATCTTAGGTTGTTTGCAGATGATGCTGTCGTTTATCGACTGATAAAGTCATAAGAAGATCAAAACAAATTGCAAAACGGTTTGGAGAAGATACCTGTATGGTGCAAAAATTGTCAATTGACCATAAATAACGAAAAGTTTGAGGTCATCCACGTAAGTGCTAAAAGGAATCCGTTAAACTTGGTTACACGATAAATCAATCAAATCTAAAGGCCAAAAACTCACTTAAATACCTAGGAATTACAGTTACGAGAAACGCAAATAGGAAGGAACACATAGAAAATGTTGTGGGGAAGGCTAACCAAAGACTGCATTTTATTGCCGGGACGCTTAGAAAATGTAACAGATCTACTAAAGAGACTGCCTACATTCGGCTTGTTCGTTCTCTTTTACAATAATGCCCCGCGGTGTGGGATCCTTACCACATAGGACTGACGGAGTACATCGAGAAATTTCAAAGAAGGGCAGCACAATTTGTATTAACGTGAAACAAGCGAGAGAAAATCGCTGAAATGATACAGGACTTGGAGTGGAATAATTGAAACAAAGGTGTTTTCCGTTGCGGCGGAATCTTGTCCGAAATTTGAATCGCCAATTTTCTCCTCCGAATGTGGAAATATTTTGTTGACGCCGACCTACATAGGGAGAAACGATCACCATAATAAAATGAGGGAAATCAGAGCCCGCACGGAAAGGTACAGGTGTTCGTATTTTCCGCGCGCTGTACGAGACTGATTTAATAGAGAATTATTGTGAAGGTGGTTCGATGAACCCTCTGCGAGGCACTTAAAAGTGACTTGCAGAGTATACATATACATGTAGATATGGATGGAATACATTTCTGTTTATAGTGGCGCAAGTCCGAAAGTTTACCTATAATCACCCTGTACGTTAAGGATATTGGTCTGTAAATTTCCGTTGTTTTGCCGTTCTTACACATCGGAGTTACCTTTGCTGCTTTGTAGCCGCTTGAGACTAACCGCTGAGGAAGAATTCTCAATAAATTCAAGCTAATTGGGTAATGGGGCCAACGCCGAAGACTGCTCTCTGTGAGATCGGAAGGGGATTTCGTCTGGATCTGGTGACAAACTTGTTTTCAACTTTCGCAGATGATTCTGAACTTCAGGGATATCTATTTTTATGTTCTCCAGACGGAAGTTTCTGCGGCGGTCAAACGATGGTGCGTCTACACGAAATTTAAAACTTCAGTGAATGACTGAGTGTGTGTGTGTGTGTGTGTGTGTGTGTGTGTGTGTGTGTGTGTGTGCCTGCTGTCTCCGGAGTGAAACGACAGGCGAGATGCTGGCTTGATGGTTTTGAGCACAGGGCGCGCCGTGCCGCGATGCATGTTGCATAGCTAGCGACGGGCCGCTCCCAGTTACACGGCCTGACCCGTCGCCACTTTACGTCACCCAGAGGGGGAGTCGCGCCAGCGAACTCACTGGCGCCAGTGGCGCACCCTCGCAACCGCGAAATACCGACCTACTGCCAGCTGCGCGTGCGACGCTGCACGGGACTGACATCTTCAGAAAGTTCCTGTTAGCGCTACTCGGTTCAACGATAACAGCCATAAAGAATCTCCCCGGTTAGCTGCGCGCGTTAGCACGCTCCTTCCGGGATTTGGGAGGTAAGAAGGCTCCAGATCGAATCCTCCCGGCAGACTGACGACGTAGGTCGAAGTGATGCCCGGCCTGGATGTGGCTTTCAGGCGGTTTCACACATCCCACTAAGAGAATACCGGGCTGTCACTCACGTCCCGCCTATGTTACACGATTCGCAAACATTTCGAAAACGTTCTTACACTTTCACGTAGACATCACTAGACGCAGACAGATAAAGTACAGAAATTCTCTCTTGAGGGTAGCGGGGGTCTCTTGCCGAAACGGTAGGCCATAAAGAGAGCGTGCAGATCTGATCTGACGAACTTAGCTGATTCTCGGGAGGACGCAGGCTCTGTTGAAATCCGTCGTTATACACTAAATACACTAACGTTACGTAAAATTGCAGTACCCGTAAGGATCCAAACAGGGTTGTAGTAGTGTAGTTACACAGGGGTGGGGTGGGAGGGAGCATTCATTGGAAGAGATAGGTTACACTGTATTTGACAGAATGGGTACAACACTGTCACGCAATGTACTCCATAATTTAGTCTCTGTAGAAGCCATATCTTTAGGGACTGAACACGAGCTTGATTTTGCTATCCCGTCACCCTCAATTTCTTTTGGATACATCTTGAAAATTTTCAAGTTTGTTCCCGTCTGTGTGAAACTGAGTGAAATCAATTTTATAACGCCATACGCATTTTGACGTTATTTTTTGAAAGGGATCGTCAGTAGCTTCACAAATATAGATATTTACGCACAAACTATTTTGTTTTACACACTAGACACTGTACTTTCAGGTTAGAAACGGTTCTTGCACTTTGACCTTCTATAGTGTGATAGTTCTCCAAATTTTAACTCACAAAGTTTGTAGATACTGCTCTGCATGTGCGCTTGCTTTGCAGGTTTAAAGCTGTTCTTCTGGTTTTGCCGCTCGAATTTCACTTGCACAGCACTGCGAAGACGAAAAAACGTTTTCTTCATTTTCTCTTTCGAAAATTGATGCCAACTACTGAAGTGTGTGTTATCTGTGGTTTTGTATGCGAATTGGTATATGTTTCTGTATAATTACATGTATATATACACATATTTTCTTTTTACTGTTTTATTTCTTTTATCAGGTTTAGCAGAATTTGGTATTTATATACATCTCGTTAATTATGACCTGTTGTTGTCTTCTGTAGCTGTCTCTGTACGGTAGATTTCCTGCTTAGAGTTAAGACATTTTTTTGGCTATTTATCCTGATGATCTCCATATCTTGTTTTGAGCTGCTTGGAGGATGTTTACGGTGAAAATAAACATAATCTGACCTCAAGCGTAGCTTAGAAAGGAAACGGCCGTGTATTTGAGGAACAAGCATTCTAAAAGTAGGGGAACCAACGAAAACCTAAATCAGGACTACCGAAAGATATTTTTCAAAGTGACTGCGGAATAGGTGACTAGTGAAAATCTGGAAGTTTGTGGTAAGGTCTTACGAGACCAAACTGCTGAGGTCATCGGCCCCTAAGCTTACACACTACTTAATTTAAATTAAACTAACTTACGCTAAGGACAACACACACACCCATGCCCGAGGGAGGATTCGAACCACCGACGGTGGGGGGAAGGGGGGGGGGGAGGGGGGAAGCAGTGTGACCGGCCGGTGTGGCCGAGCGGTTCTAGGCGCTACAGTCTGGAACCGCGCGACCGCTACGGTCGAAGGTTCGAATCCTGCCTCGGGCATGGATGTGTGTGATGTCCTTAGGTTAGTTAGGTTTAAGTAGTTCTAAGTTCTAGGGGACTGATGACCTCAGAAGTTAAGTCCCATATGTCACAGAGTGATGTACTTCAGGCAACTGAGAGACTGTTTGTTTACTCTTAGGACAGTGTATCTTTGACATGTTGTATTGTATGTTCTGTGACTGAATAACGTTTAATAGGCCTGCAAGGCAGGCACCAGCTTCGTGTGTTCCTGGACACCCGGACGTCAGCGACACCTTTTGCAATAGTGACAGAGCCGTAGGGCCTGAACCAACGACGAGCAGTGTCGCGTGCTCTTCTCGGGAGAAAAATCCAGTCCAAGGAGTGGTTCTGGACCTATTCTCATAACGTTGCAAGGTGTTAATGACCTCTGTGGTGTCACCGCCAGACACCACACTTGCTAGGTGGAAGCCTTTAAATCGGCCGCGGTCCGGTAGTATACGTCGGACCCGCGTGTCGCCACTATCAGTGATTGCAGACCGAGCGCCGCCACACGGCAGATCTAGAGAGACTTCCTAGCACTCGCCCCAGTTGTACAGCTGACTTTGCTAGCGATGGTTCACTGACAAATTACGCTATCATTTGCCGAGACGATAGTTAGCATAGCCTTCAGCTACGTCATTTGCTACGACCTAGCAAGGCGCCATTATCATTTGCTATTTATCTTGTGGTGCATGTACCGTCAGACCGATGTTCACCAATTATGGATTAAAGTTAAGTATTCCAGCAGCTACGTACTTTTTTTGCTAGCATAATTACTTTACCTGTTCCAGACCTCACGCCAGCCTGCGTGAACTTAAACGCGTGCCTTTCGGCTACCCGTCACAGTGGATTGGCTGTCTTGCCAGTCCACAACAACCTCCAAATCTTCCAACACGGTACATTCACCGGTAGACGTTACTGTGCTGCTGCACTCCGTATGTTCAGGGGCGCATCCGACTCTGACTTCGCTTTTATGCATCATAATGAGCGACCGCTTCGAACAGCGCAGCTGGAGGAGCTCTGGGAACGAGAATTTATTCGATGAATGGACTGTCTTGCCCCTATCCCAGACTGAAATCCCATCGGGCACGTGAGTGATGAGTGGGTCGGCGACATATTGCAGCAAGTCCACAATCACCTATCACTACCTAGTAGTTGTCAACCCCACTGGTAGAGGAATAAAACGCCCTACCACAAGAACTCCTTACCAACACTGTGGCTTGCATCGGGGCTCGTTGCAGAGTAGGAACTGCCGTGCCCGGTTACCGTACACCCTATAAAGAACCGCTCTCACTGACTGCAGTGTACAGTAGTTATTGTCTTTGAATAAACTATCATTTCTTGTCGTCTCACTGCGTATTTCTTTCAGTTTCCTTCTGTACTATACTGTAGCAGTTACACTATGCGATCAAAAGTATCCGGACACCTGGTTGAAAATGACTTACAAGTTCGTGGCGCTCTCCATCGGTGACGCTGGACTTCAATATGGTGTTGGCCCATCCTTAGCCTTGATGACGCTTCCACTCTCGCAGGCATACGTTCAATTAGGTGCTGGAATGTTTCTTGGGGAATGACAGCCCATTCTTCACGGAGTGCTGCACTGAGGAGAGGTATCGATGTCGCTCGGTGAGGCCTGGCACGAAGTCGGCGTTCCAAAATATCCCAAAGCTGTTCGGGTCAGGACTCTGTGCAGGCCGGTTCATTACAAGGATGTTATTGTCGTGTAACCACTACGCCACAGGCCGTGCATTATGAACAGGTGCTCGATCGTGTTGAAAGATGCAATCGCCATTCCTGAATTGCTCTTCAACAGTGGATAGCAAGAAGGTGCTTAAAATATCAATGTAGTCCTGTACCACCCTAAACAACATGAAAAACACGACCACACCATAACACCACCGCCTCCGAATTTTACTTTTGGCACTACACACGCTGGCAGATGACGTTCACCGGGCATTCGCCATACCCACATCCTGCCATCGGATCGCCACATTCTGTACCGTGATTCGTCACTCCACTCAACGTTTTTACACTGTTCAGTCGTCCAACCTTTACGCTCCTTACACCAAGCGGGGAGTCTTTTGGCATTTACCGGCGTGATGTGTGGCTTATGAGCAGCCGCGCGATCTTGAAATCGAAATTTTCTCACCTCCCGCCTAACTGTCATAGTACTTGCAGTGGATGTTGATGCAGTTTGGAATTGCTGTGTGATGGTCTGGATATATGTCTGCCCGTTACACATTACGACCCTCTTCAACTGCCGGCGGCCTCTGTCAGTCAACTGACGAGGTCGGCCTGTACGCTTTTGTGCTTTATGTGTCCCTTCACGTTTCCTCTTCAGTATCACATCGGAAACAGTCGACCTAGGGGTGCTTAGGAGTGTGGAAATCTCGCGTACGAACGTATGACACAAGTGACACCCAATCACCTGTCCACGTTCGAAGTCCGTGAGTTCCGCAGAGCTCCCCATTCTGCTCTCTCACGATGTCTAATGACTGCTGAGGTCACTTTTACGGAGTACCTGGTAGTAGGTGGCAGCACAATGCTCCTAATATGAAAAACGAATGTTTTTCGGGGGTGGCCGGATACTTTCGATCACATAGTGTTTGTGTGATCCAATTTACACGAAGATGAGTTACTTACCACAGATGTACAGTGTGAAAACTACTTTCGTCCTTAAGCACTGGACACAAGTGTACATTCCATACTGCGGCAAGTGCACGCAGCGCATTCATTCTCGCGGTGGTCTGTGCTCATAGTGATTGCTCATTAGATCTTTGATTGCTCATTGTCTCAACGACATCATTTTACTGATTATATTTAAATGGAGGCTGTGGCTCGTACTGTCACAGATTTTCGCCAAGTGATTGGATTCTGTGTAGAGAAGATTGGAACTTTCTCGACGAAGTATTTCCGTAATTGTCTGCGGTTCGTGGAGCAAGTTGTGATAAACGCTAACTACGAATGAGTTTCTTATAAATTATAAATTATTATCAGACTAAGAACAGCCGACCAGTGGCAAAGGATAAAGTAATCTTTACCTAGGTTTCAATAGATATAAATCTATCTTCTTCAGAAGACGGCAGTATTATAATAACATGAAGTGATATGTCATCGTTTAGGCAAACATCTGCATAGTTACATTAATCATGTAAAATATAGCCCTGAAAACAGGGTTTGTCAAACAAATAAAATAGGTACATAGAAGTTGCAGAGCGCCTAAGCTTAGGGCTATATTTTACATGATTAATGTAACTATGCAGATGTTTGCCTAAACGATGACATATCACTTCATGTTATTATAATACTGCCGTCTTCTGAAGAAGATAGATTTATATCTATTGAAACCTAGGTAAAGATTACTTTATCCTTTGCAACTGGTCGGCTGTTCTTAGTCTGATTTACGTGGAACCGTTGCTGTAGCGCAGCTATGTTTAAAATACATAAGTTATTATCTTTTTATTATATCATCTGACTATGTACTTTTTGCATTTTTAACGTCGAGAATGGCTAGCTACTACCTGAAATCTGGATGTGCCTGATAAAATCTAAAAGAGGATGACTGTTTGCTGCACTCTATGTCACATAACAGTTGATGAGTGCATCCACTTTCCGCATGGAAAGTAACCTGATGAATGAGTTTCTTCCGTACAGAAAGTGGTTTTCTCATTTTCAGAAAGCACGTCCTACATCGCTGCGGTAGCCATCTAGTGCGCTTCCCAGAAGTCGTACACTTTCAAATCTGTCTAGCGGGTGAGTGTGTGCTTGCGGTGATTACAGAGCCAATACTCGCGCACGCTTAAGGGAATGTTGGTGTCAAAGCATTCGTGTGGTTAGAGGATAGTTGTTCAAAATGTAGTCCATTACCCCATACAAAAGAAAATATGTTCCGTACGAGCCTTTCATTAGACGATAAAACCGCCAACGCGGCTGTCAGCAGGAAATAAGCGAGCAATCCGAAGCTGTTGATGGCGCCCCTTTGCAGCCATTAACGGTCTGTGCAGTAAATGCATGACTGATGTAAGAAAGCGACTATTCCTGGCAGTAACGCAATAAACGCTAGCACATTTATCCCTGAATGAGAAACGTTAGTGCAGCGATGTTGTCCCGCGGGCAGGTCGATGCCCCCAGTGGCCGCGGCTGAGTTTGCGGCAGACCATCAACCAAGTCATTGCCCCCCCCTCGAGTCGGCCCGTGTCCCCCGTATTAATTCGCGGCGCGCTCTATTGTTCCGGCGCTTCTGATGCACAGTCCATCTCCACTGCAGTGCACAAAGGCCACCGCTGTGTCTCACTAATCGCGGTATGCGACGCGGGTCCGTCATTTGGACGGTTTCTCTGTACACAGTAGGGGCGGCACCTCTCGGGACAGATAAGTGTAATAGAAACAGCTACTGTCCTTCAGGTACTTTTGTGATGCCTAAATCTCCTATCGCCACATCAGAATTAGGTTAACTGAAGACTGACGTTTGAGGCTAATGATTATACATTGCTTTGCAACAGTTAATGACGGGCTACATAAAGTAACACGCCAGGCGCTGAAGAGCCAAAGAAACTGGTACACCTACCTAATATTCCGTAGGGCCACCGCTAGTACTCGGCCGCAACAACATGTGGCATGGACTCGACTAATGTCTGAAGTAGTCCTGGAGGGAACTGACACTATGAATCCTGCAGGGCTGTCTATAAATCCGTAAGAGTACGAGGGGGTGAAGATCTCTTCTGAACAGCACGTTCCAACCCTTACCAGATATGCTCAATAATGGTCGCATCTGGGGAGTCTGTGGGCACTGGAAGTGCTTAAACTCAGAAGAGTGTTTCTGGAGCCTCTCTCTAGAAATTCTGGACGTGAGGGGTGTCGCATTGTTCTCCTGGAATTGCCCAAGTCCTCCGGAATGCACAGTGGACATGATCAGACAGAACGCTTACGTACGTGTCACCAGTCATAGTCGTATCTAGACATATCAAACGTCCCATATCACTCCAACTGCACAAACCCCACACCATTACAGAGCTTCCAGCAGCTTGAAAAGTCGCTTGATGACATGCAGGGTCCATGGATTCATGAGGTCTCCGTCCGCTCGATACAATCTGAAATGAGACTCGTTCGACCAGGCAATTTGTTTCCAGTCCTCAACCGTCCAATGTCGCTGTTGACAGGCCGAGGCGAGGCGTAAACCTTCGCATCGTGCAATCATCAAGGATACCAAGTCGACCTCCGGCTCCGAAAGTCTACATCGATGATGATTCGTTGAATGGTACGCACGCTGACACTTGTTAATGACCCAGCACTGAAATCTGCAGCAATTTGCGGAAGGGTTGCACTTCTGTCAGCGCTACTGCAGGGTCTGTGAACATGCTCATTGGCGCCAAACTTGGATGCCGGATCTCACTTTACACGTCTACGAAGTTTCTCCTTTGTACCTCCCTTCCCTCTGAGTGCGCTATATTCAATGTTACTGGGCGGCAAGAGATGGAGATCAAAGCTTGAGCACAATAAGCAGGTTCAAATGGAGGCAGGCAGCAGCAGCTGAATTACACAGAATAAACTAGCGTGGAGAACTGGGTCAAACCAGTCTTCGGACTGCCGAGCGGTTCTAGGCGCTTCAGTCCGGAACCGCGCTGCTGTTACGATCCCAGATTCGAATCCTGCCTCGGGCATGAGTGTGTGTGATGTCCTTAGGCTAGTTAGGTTTAAGTAGTTCTAAGTCTAGGGGACTGATGACCTCAGATGTTAAGTCCCATAGTGGTTAGAGCCATTTGAATCATTTGAACCAGTCTTCGGACCGATGATTAGAACAACAATAGCCTAAGGCAAATATCAATATACCATAGGCAGCTGGAGATAAGACGACAGCTCATCGTAGGAAAATCAACACTCCATTGCCTTAAATCTTCAGAGTTGCAATGAATTCACCACAGACGTGTCTTTCACAGCACTAGACAAATTTACGGTTAATGGCAACAAATCCTCGCTGCTGCCATCGGGCACCGTTATTCGCTCCACTAACACGCTGTACGGCACAGATAATGGAATGCCGGCACAAAAACGGGAGAACTATTCTATTTATCGTTTCTGCCTCGGATACTACCACTGAAGCAACCGTTTTATCGCCGGCGATAAGGAAAGGAGTTCCTTTTACGCATCTAGTGAATCACGTTTTATGCCGCAGCGAACTCTGCGAGCCATTCTTCGTCTTCCGGCGAATGCATAAATTACACTTTACGGCGTGAGATTCGTCGCGGGCAGGAATGGCGGGGCCAGCGCTGAAGCCTGCGCCGTGTCGCATGCGGATGGGTTTTCAGCTGTCCTCAGCCCACGCACGGAACCTCTCTCGGCTTACCTAAAAGCATAACGTACATTACATAATTTTTTGGTTGTTATGTTGTTGAGAGTAATCGGTGTGTAGTAGCTAAGAAAACGTTTATATTCTTCCTCTTATTCAGACTAGGTGGACTAGTAGTGGGGAAGGCTGACGCCAGACTGAGATTTATTGGAAGAGCCCTCAGGAACGCGCGAAAGACATCGCTTATGAAACAGTTGTTCGGCCAGTTCTCGAGTGATGTTCGCCAATCTGGATATCTCACCAAGTTGCATGAAGAATCGGAAGAAAATATTGAAAGAGGAGTTATAAGATTCGTCACGGCTTTTTCTAATCAGCGAGAAGCCACAGTAGTGGACAACTAACGTCTGTGGGAGAAGCTACAAGAAAGAGAACCAAGCTGTCAAATATCCGAGATCCTGCATTACAAAATGAGTCACGAATCGTACTGCTTCCTCCAACGTACTCTGGTGAGTCAACACATTGTAAACACAGCCCACCGCGAAATTCAGTGCTGCCTGGGAAATGCATTAACACAAGCGACTTTTGAAAAGCGCAAATTTTTATGACGCAGAGCTGGCAAGCGGTTATCTCGGAACCGGTGAAGCTTCTCGGCTGCTCGCACCAAACATCTAAGGGAAGTGGGTGAAAGACGGCGAAATATGCACCTCGACGGCCCATCACAGGGTGTGGAGGTCGCTACCTAATACCTTCCAAAACGCCAGGCATAAAAACAGGATTCTTCCGGGGCTCATGCCTCAGGTTCTATTGGCGATAGAGTCAGGTGCTTTGGATAGCCCATGGGCTACGGACCATTTGTATACCCAACAGAAGGACCGTCTTCCTGTACTACAGAACAGGGTCAAAGTTGGAATATTACACACTTCATTCAGCTTAGACAAATGGAGAGAATCCGTTGGTTGTTTTTACATTAGATGCGGTCTACGGTGCGCCTTAGGAGACTTACGGAGGCACCATTAAGTCATGAGCGCTTCCGGAGAAAACCCGAAAAAACATAGTTTTTTACTGCCAAAACCGAGGTGCAAATTCAAATTCGGCTATGCACAGCAAATAGCTGAAATTTTTACTATATAATCCTAAGTTCCTGATCACGAACAACCTTAAAAATTTTCTTGATGTCTTTCCCGAAATACAAAAGTTCAAAGTTACCCTATTTGAACACGTAAAAGGCGGTGTGAGGCGAAAATGTAGTTTATAAAGTGACAAAACTCGGAGAAATATGCTGTAAAGTTTCTCCGCTATCATCAGAAGGATTCTGGGAACTCTATGCAGTTGTAGTAGTGAGACACATGCAATATTTTTGCGCACATAAAATCCGGTCAGCATTATTTCAATTTCACTTCAGTAAAGTACCCAAATTCTAATGGCTCATAAAGTTCTTTTCATATGAGGGACATGGGCTGCTGTAGCAGGGGAAAAGAAGAGTACCAACGGAAAAATGCTCCTATCTGAGCACAAAAAGGGCGAATATGCTCCTCTTTATTAAAAAAAATACTGAAAAGCGTGGTACCAGCTGCCTCCTCCTACCTTCCCCACACCTTTAACAATTTTCCCTTACATTTTGGTATGCGAACATATTCGCACTCCTTTATGCTGAGACAGAAGGGGACAGTGGCAGTGGGAAAGAGACGCTAAGGTAATAAATACTGGAAGATAGTATTGTGGTATAGAAGGAGCGAAGAAGACAGTGGAAGTATGAGAGAAAGATGAGAGAAAAGAGAGGGACACAGCAGCAGTGGACTATAGTTGACAGTGAGAGAACAGTAGCAGGAAGAAGTAAAAGAATTCCAGTGGGAAAGAAACAAAGAGGAGAAAGTGGAAGTGTGTGAGAGCTAGTAATAATGAGAGTGTATGACAATGACAACGAGGAAAAGAGAGAGAGAGATAGTGAGAAGAGACAGCAGCAGTGGGGAGGAATGAATGATACAGTGGCAATAAGAGAGCAAGGGGGAGACTGTGACAGTGAGAAGAGACAGTAGAAGGAGAATGTGCTGTGAGACAGAGGAGAGTGACAGGGAGCCACGAAGAGATAATGGCAATGAGTTGGGCTGAATGAGTGAGTGAGAATGGGGAAGTAGGAGTAGATGAGTATGAGCAACTTACAGTGACAGACTAGTAGGTGTGAGCGAGTTACAGTTAAGGGAGCTTGTTGGAGTGAGAGGTGAGTTGCATGTTAAAAAGGAGTGCGAATTTGTTAGCATTCCCAGAGTTTTGGAAAAAGTTTTGAAGGTGGTGAGCAAGGTAGAAAGAAGCAGCTAGCACCACACGTTTCACTCAGAATCGTTTAATGAGCAGAGGAGATGTAGGAAGAATAGAAAAGAAAATGGAGAATGTGTTAGATGATGATCAGTTTGGCTTTAGGAAAGGTAAAGGCACCAGAGAGGTAATTCTGACGTTGCGTTTGATACTGGAAGGAAGAGTAAAGAAAACTCAAGACACGTTCATAGGGTTTGTCGATCTGGAGGAAGCGTTTGACAATTTAAAATTGTGCAAGGTGTTCCAAATTCTCAGAAAAATACGGGTAAGCTATAAAGAGAGACGGGTAATATACAAGAGCGAAGAAGGAATTATAAGAGTGGACGATCAAGAACGAAATGCTTGGATTAAAAAAGATGTAAGATAGGGATGTAGTCTTTCGCCCCTACAGTTCAATCTGTACTTTGAAGAAGCAATGATGGAAATAAAACAAAGATTAGGAGTGGGATTAAAATTCAAGGTGAAAGTATATCAATGATACGATTCGCTGGTGACATTGTTATCCTGAATGAAAGTGTAGAAGAATTATGTGATCTGCTGAATGGAATGAACAGTCCAATAAGTACAGAATATGGATTGAGAGTAAATCAAAGAAAGACGAAAGTAATGGGAAGTAGCAGAAATGAGAACAGTGTGAAACTTAGCATCACAATTGATGTTCACGAAGTAGATGAAGTTAAGGAATTCTGCTATCTGGGTAGCAACCAATGACGGAGGGAGCGAGGAGGACATCAAAAGCAGACTAGCACTGGTAAAAAGGGCATTCCTCGCCAATAAGAGTCTAGTAGTACCAACACAGGCCTTGGTTTGAGGAAGAAATTTCTGAGAATGTATGTTTGGAGCACGGTATTGTATGTTAGTGAAACACGGACTATGGGAAAACCAGAACAGAAGAGAATAAAAACACTTGAGATGTGGTGTTACAGACGAACGTTGAAAATTAGGTGGACCGAGAAAGTAAGGATTGAGCAGGTTATGCGAGAGTCTGAGAGGAAAGGAATAAGTGGAAAACACTGACAAGGAGAAGGGACAGCATGATAGTACGTCTGTTAAGACATCAGGGAATGACTTCCATGGTGCTAGAGGGAGCTGTAGACGCCAAAAATTGTAGAGGAAAACGGAGACTGGAATACACTCAGCAAATAATTCAGGATTTAGGTTGCAAGTGCTACCACGAGATGAAGAGATTGGCACAGGAGAGGAATTTGTGGCGGGCGGCATAAAACCGGTCAGGAGACAGAACACTCAAAGGAAAAAAAATCGCCTTTTCTGTGCTCCGACATTAGCATTTTCCGCTGGTAACATGCGAATGAAACCTGATGTACACTACTGGCCATTAAAATTGCTACACCAAGAAGAAACGCAGATGATAAACGGGTATTCATTGGACAAATATATTATACTAGAAAGGACATGTGATTACATTTTCACGCAATTTGGATGCATAAATCCTGAGAAATCAGTACCCAGAACAGCCACCTCTGGCCGTAATAACGGCCTTGATGTGCTTAGGCATTGAGTCAAACAGAGCTTGTATGGCGGGTACAGGTACAGCTGCCCATGCAGCTTCAACACCATACCACAGTTCATCAAGAGTAGTGACTGGCGTACTGTGATGAGGCAGTTGCTCAGCCATCATTGACCAGACGTTTTCAATTGTGAGAGATCTGGAGAATGTGCTGGCGAGGACAGCAGTCGTACATTTTCTGTATCCAGAAAGGCCCGTACAGGACCTGCAACATGCGGTCGTGCATTATCCTGCTGAAATGTAGGGTTTCGCAGGGATCGAATGAAGGGTAGAGCCGCGGATGGTAACAAATCTGAAATGTAGCGTCCACTATTCAATGTGCCGTCAATGCGAACAAGAGGTGACCGAGACGTGTAACCAATGGCACCCCATACACCACGCCGGGTGATACGCCAGTATGGCGATGACGAATACACACTTCCAATGTGCATTCACCACGATGTTGCCAAACACGGATGGGATCATCATGATGCTGTAAACAGAACCTGGATTCATCCGAAAAAATGACGTTTTGCCATTCGTGCACCCAGATTCGTCTTTGAGTACACCATCGCAGGCGCTCCTGTCTGTGATGCAGCGTCAAGGGTAGCTGCAGCCATGGTCTCCGAGCTGATAGTCCATGCTGCTGCAAACGTCGTCGAGCTGTTCGTGCAGATGGTTGTTGTCTTGCAAACGTCCCCATCTGTTGACTCAGGGATCGAGACGTGGCTGCACGATCCGTTACAGCCATGCGGATAAGATGCCTGTCATCTCGACTGCTAGTGATACGAGGCCGTTGAGATCCAGCACGGCGTTCCGTATTACCCTCCTCAACCCACCGATTCCATATTCTGCTAACAGTCATTGGATGTCGACCAACGCTAGCAGCAACGTCGCGATACGATAAACCGCAATCGCGTTAGGCTACAATCCGACCTTTATCAAAGTCGGAAACTTGATGGTACGCATTTCTCCTCCTTACACGAGCCATCACAACAACGTACACCAGGCAACGCCGGTCAACTGCTGTTTATGTATGAGAAATCGGATGGGAACTCTCCTCATGTCAGCACGTTGTAGGTGTCGCCACCGGCGCCAACCTTGTGTGAATGCTCTGAAAAGCTAATCATTTGCATATCACAGCATCTTCTTCCTGTCGGTTAAATTTCGCGTCTGTAGCACGTCATCTTCGCGGTGTAGCAATTTTAATGGGCAGTAGTGTATGTACGACCATTCAAATGTGCACTAGTGTATTTTACATATTGAGTGGCCCGCTACTACAGTAGCGGTGCCGGTATTCTTTAGGAGAAGAGGGTAATTCACTGGGGTGTCTGGCAAGTGTTTGCACGGCGGCCGCACGGCCGGGAGCCGGTTTAGTGCTGAGCCGGCAACCGGTGCTGTATCTGGAGGCAGAGATAAGAGCGCGCACGGCGTGACAAATCCAGGCCGGCAGGGCAGTAACTCGCGGCGAGGCCCTCGGTGGCCTCCTTACGGTCTCACCCCGTCTGCCGCCTGCCTTCTGCCACCGCCCTTCACTCCCACGCGACTGGCTCTGTGTGGTGTGGCGCCGGCCACCGACAGAGCTGGCGCACTCGCTAGCCGACTCCCTCCGTATTTTGGAGACTGGGCTATAGGCCCTAGTGATCCACCCTTATTCATGCGTATCCTATGATGGTTTCTTCCGCAAAATGACAGCCGACTTATACTGTAATTCCATTCCAGTCTACTTTAGTTTACTTGCCCTGTTAAAATTTTACTTTGTATTATTGCAGTCGCTTCGTTTACCTATTACGCCTCACTTGTCATATTGTACTAGCTCGTAGTATTGGTCTTTTTAAGGATAAGATTACCTTGTTGAGTAATCCTCCTTGGAACGTGTCACTAAGTTTTACTGTATATTGTTCAACTTATTTTTCATTTAGGAGCAACTGTTGTAATTCGATGTGTAGCTCATTATTCATTGCGTCACATACATTTTCTACGTCACATTTTTACCGAAGCAATCCGTTCCGTTTCTGTCCTAAATAAAGCATTAACAGCTGCCATTCTTGGAAACCATCTGAGATACTCTGTACTTGCACTATTTTTAAAAGTTTTCATCTCACAAATATTTCATAGCCATATAATTTGTGCCTGAAAATGGGCTATACGTCGAAATCCGGTATGTAGAATAATAAATATTGTAGAATGTTAAGCCAGTGTCGTGTGTTTTTTCATTCTTAATGTACAAAATATTCTTTGAAGTCATTATGACTATTTTTTTGACCGTGACTGTCTCAAGAAATCTGTAAAGATTTTTTAATTACCGCTACCAGCCACAAAATTTGTTGATAAGTATTATTTATTTATTCTGCGACATGTTTCGAGGGAATACCTCATCAGCAGGCTATGTGTCAATGCAAAAAAAATTTCACATTAAGATCATACAGATGATAATCAGTCTTTTCATAAATGCTGTGGTTATCGTGTGGAAGATCCACAATATTTATGAAAAGACTTGTTATCATCTGTATGATAGTATTGTGAAATTTTTTTTGCATTGCCATATAGCCTGATGATGAGGTATTCCCTCGAAACATGTCGCACAATAAATAAATAAATGATACATAGTCAACAAATTTTGTGACTGGTAGTGGTAATTAAGAAACCTTTACATAAAATATTCTATCAATAACCAACTAAGAGGTCCAATAATGTACACAATTTAGCTAAATTAAATTTCCCACAAAAAAGGTCCTGTTCATTTTTTCTGAGCAGCTAATAGTGGGTGCGTAGCGAGCGAGGGAAGACGAAAATCTTGCGCATGGTTTTTCAAGGTCAGATATAACATTGATGGTTCATAAACCGACAGCGATAGGGGCAGCTGAACCATCCTGTGTGTGCGTGCGTGTGCTTGTGTGTGTATGTGTGTGTGTGTGTGTGTGTGTGTGTGTGTGTGTTCGTGGGTTTGTGCGTGGGGTGCGTGTGTTATCCACAGCAAGATGCCCCCTGTAATATCATCACAGTAAGCGTATTTCATCTACTTTCTCACCGGTAGAGGCATCAATAAACTCCTGTTATTTGTTATTCTCACACAAAAGACACCTCTTCTGCTGATTCATTGCGGAAGGAAGGAGATAACCTATTCCTTGCAAGTCGCGGTAATTAGTAAATGCAGTCATCAGAAGTGCAGGATACGAATCCCTCCTGTTACTAGCCAAGACGTCCGAATAGCTTGTGTAAGGGACAATTGATATTAATTGCCGTATTGTGTGGATTAACTTCACAGTCAAGCCATATCACGCAGATGACTATTCCTCCAACAGGCTCCACTGCCTCTTCCTCTCCAACGAACTACCGCATCTTGCGATTGTAATCATGATATTTTGTTTGTTATATCCTCTGTTAGTTCCTGATGATGGGCTAGTTTTTTAAATGAAAATTATGGAGCGTCTTGAATCAAAAACGTTCAGACATAAATGAGTTGGCAGAAGTGCACTTACAGTGTCTACGGCTGCGCGCTGCACGGTGCTGTTGGCGGCAACCCGCGTGATGAACGATGGCAGCTGCAAACAACGAATCGTGAATCGGATGTCGGTAGCCAATCAGAATGCCTGTTTGTATTTTCCTTAGGTTCGTTAGTAAAATTTACTGCTATTTTCTTCTATTAGGTTACAAATTAAACATACTCGAACTTTCGGCAAAATCGGGAAGAAGACATACGAATAGTTTACTGCAGTGCCAAACGTATATCTTGGGCTACGCTTCACGCCGATTATGTCAATTGCATTTTTATGTTCACATTCGTTGGCATTAGCAACTTACATCTGAACTGTTAGATAGCAAGCTAACCAAGTACTGAGCTATGTTGCAGGTCTGTCAGCGCATTTAGTTTTATACTAGTCACATTTGTTGGCTTCCTCAACTCGCAAACAAACTGTGACATTGCAACCTAATTAGGTCTCGGGCTACGCTACAGGTCAATCGGCCGGCCCATCTATGTTTCATTCCATTTACATTTATAGGCTTCGCCAACTCACAACCAAACTGTCACATTCCAACCCAACCTAGGCATCAGGCTACGTGCAGGCCAGTCTATCAGCAGATCTTTCTTCTGTTTATACAAAGACAAATACTTATTTCGTCATTGATGGTTACAGTGTACCCTCACATTACAATGACCTCCAGACATGCATTATGTCTAGGGGAACATTGTAATGTGAAGATATAGACACTATATAAAGACAGACACTGTAACCATCAGTGGTGTATCCATAGTTCGAAGGTCGATGAAATATTTGTCCCTCCACGTGCGGGAATCACGAAATGTGCTATGGTAAGGGGTGAGGACTCCGTGAGGCATGGAAGTATGGGTCGGTCCCGGAGATGTGCCCGTATAACCGAAGTGGCTCACGATATTGGGAAATCCGGGTTCTAGTGCTGGTCCGGTACAAATGTTCATTTGCCACAGACTGCTGATACGATTCCAGATTAGAAAAATGCAAATTTATTTGGTATAGTCAATTCATTTCTTCCGCCGATTCAGCGATTCTCATTGGTTACCATGTACTACCACCTGGTTGGTTACGACCAAAGTTAACGAACTGCCAACGTGTGCATGCCACGCAAGAGCCGCATACACCGTAGATGCACTTAAGCTACATGCACTTTAGTCCAAGAGTGCTCTCTCGCTTTTCTCCAACGGAAAGCGGGACCGGTTTCCTAGCAGGCATGTTCTTGATCGTGACCGAGTGCTCCATCTGCAATGATGTCAACGTTTGCTCGACATGAAAAGATGACAGGGAAACAGCCAGAGGGGAACGTGAGCCAACTAGCACAGAGCGGCTACACACCTGCGTACGATGCGAAACGGAGCGCTCGGCGGCCGACACAGGACCGGCTGCCGCATCGCGCTCCCCGCTCGTCTAAGTCTAGACTGGTTTCCCACAGCGTCAGCTGACCCGCACGCCAAACGACCACCGGTGAGGCCGGTCCAGGCCGCCGCCCACGCCGCCGCCACGCATGCCACGGACACGACCGCAGTCCATCTGCACGTGCTGCGTCACGCGATGAAACAACGTCTTCCAGATCGCATGTACAGAAAACGAACAAAAGTTGTGTGGTCCTTAGGGCTTTTTCGGCGAAATTTATGGTTTCGCTGCCGTATTACACACGGCGCCCCCCCTCCCCCTCCCGCCCCCTTAAGTACACCACCACCTCTTCTCCACTTCCCGTTTGTCTCCGATGCTCGACGTTTATAGCTTTCACACACCTTTATTGCCGCCCTACAAAGCTAGGACTCCGTATTACAAAAAGTGTATGTGGTAGAAAACCCAAAGAGATTCTGGTCGTATGTAAAGTACACCATTGGCAAAAAACGGTCAATACCACCACTGCGCGATAGCGATGGAAATGTTACCGATGATGGTGCCACTAAAGCGGAGTTACTAAATACAATTTTCCGTAATTCCTTCACGAAAGAAGACGAAGTAAATATTCCAGAATTCGAAACCAGAACAGCTGTTAACATCAGTGACATAAAAGTAGATATCTTAGGTGTTGCGAAACAACTCAAACCACTTAAGAAAGGCAAGTCTTCCGGACCAGACGGTATACCAATCAGGTCCCTTTCAGAGCACGCAGACACAATAGCGCCTTTCTTACCTATCATATACAACCGCTCACTTGACGAAAGGTCTGTTCCTAAAGATTGGAAAGTAGCACAGGTCACGTCAATATTCAAGAAGGGAAATAGGAGTCACCCATTGAATTACAGACCCATATCACTGACCCCAATTTGCAGTAAGATTTTGGAGCACATACTGTACTCGAACATTATGAATCACCTTGAAGAAAATGACTTATTGATACATAACCAGCACGGATTCAGAAACTATCGTTCTTGTGCAACAACTCTTTATTCGCATGAAGTAATGAGTGCTGTCGACAAGGGATCTCAGATCGATTCCATATTCCTAGATTTCCAGAAGGCTTTTGATACCGTTCCTCACAAGCGACTATTAATCAAATTGCGTGCATATGGAGTATCGTCTCAGTTGTGTGACTGGATTCGTGATTTCCTCTCAAGGAGGAAACACAGTTCGTAGTGATAGACGGTAAAGCATCGAGCAGAACAGAAGTGATATCTGGCGTTCCGTAAAGTAGTGTCATAGGCCCTCTGCTGTTCCTGATTTACATAAATTATCTAGGTGATAATCTGAGCAGCCCCCTTATATTTTTTGCAGATGCCGCTGTAATTTACTGTCTAGTAAAATCATCAGACGATCAATTCCAATTACAGAATGATCTAGAGAGAATTTCTGTATGGTGCGAAAGGTGGCAATTGGCACTAAACAAAGAAAAGTGCGAGGTCATCCACGTGGGTACTCAAAGAAATCCGATAAATTTAGGGTATACGACAAATCGCACAAATCTAAGGGCTGTCAATTCGATTAAACACCTAGGAATTACAATTACGAGCAACTTAAATTGGAAAGACCACACAGATAATATTGTGGGGAAGGCGAAACAAAGGTTGCGCTTTGTTGGAAAAACACTTAGAACATGCGACAAACCCACTAAAGAGACAGCCTACATTACACTTGTCCGTCCTCTGCTGGAATATTGCTACGCGGTATGGGATCCTTGCCAGGTAGGATTGACGAAGGAAATTGAAAACGTGCAAAGAAGGGCGGTTCGTCTCGTGTTATCACGCAATAGGGGTGAGAGTGTCACTGATATGATACGCGAGATGTGGTGGCAGTCACTGGAACAAAGGCGGTTTTCTTTGCGGCGAGATCTATTTACGGAATTTCAATCACCAACTTTCTCTTCCGAATGCGAGAGTATTTTGTTGGCACCCACCTACGTAGGGAGAGATGATCATTATAATAAAATAAGAGAAATCTGAGCTCGAATGGAAAGATTTAGGTGCTCCTTTTCCCACGCGCCATTCGAGAGTGGAATGATAGAGAAGTAGTATGAAAATGGTTCGATGAACCCTCTGCCAGGCACTTAAGTGTGAATTGCAGAGTAACCATGTAGACAGTATAATCCATTAAGTTGGTGCAGAAGTTTGTATGGTTTATATTTGGCATGTTGGTATTCCGGTTGCTATCGGTTTATTTATAGACTGACATTTTTTATTTGTAGTTCACTTTTGCTATTTGAGTTTACACATTGTCATTTTGTGATTTGTAGATAGTGAGTGGAACTGTGGAAACTAGAAAACGGAGTACCAAGTGGAGAAATCGGAACATTTCGACATATTCTTCCATTCGAGTTCAGTAGTGGGGTGACAGCAGCGGAAACAGCCAGAAACTTTTGCACCGTGTATGGGGATCGTACCATGGGATAGAGGACGGCAAGGAAATGGTTTTCTAGTTTTAAGGAGGATCGTTTTGACATGAGTAACTCACGACGTTCAGGAAGACCTTTGGGGTTCGATGAAGGGAAGGTGATTTAAATGCATTAATCCACATTGATCGACGTCTGTGTACTCGGTAATTGGCAAATGTGATGAAATGTAGTCATTCTACCATCGTGCGACATTTGCATGCAATGGGGAAAGTTCAAACATTGGGTGTATGGATATCGCATACTCTATCTAGGCCAAAATCACAAGAATGAGCTTGCTCGTCATCAATTGGTTCGTGAACAATAATGGCCATTCCTATTCTCTATCATTACTAGTGACAAGAAATGCTGTGTGCTGACGTAAGGAAAATAAAAGAATGGTTGAGTCCAAACAAAGCAGTAATTCCCCGTACAAAGACCTGGGCGCATCCACAAAAGATAATGTTATGCATCTGGCGTAACATCAACGGTGTGATGCACTACGCCGGCCGGAATGGCCGTGCGTTTCTAGGCGCTACACACTGGAGCCGAGCGACCGCTACGGTCGCAGGTTCAAATCCTGCCTCGGACGTGGATGTGTGTGATGTCCTTAGGTTAGTTAGGTTTAAGTAGTTCTAAGTTATAGCGGACTGATGACCTCAGAAGTTAAGTCCCATAGTGCTCAGAGCCATTTTTTGTGATGCACTACGAATTACTTCTCCGGGGTGCAATCGCCAATGCTGACGTTTATTGTCAACATTTGAGGCCTCTCGTGGACGTTTCCGAGAACGACGACCAGGAAGAATGCGTGATGAGATGCTTCTCCACCATAACGCCAGCCCGCACCCTGCTAGATAGACAAAAGAGGAGTTGGGCTGGGAAGTCATTTTGTACCCACCTTATTCACCTGACCTTGCAATCTCAGATTGTCACCGTTTCCTTTATCGGCCACCCTTCCAGGATGAAAATGAGCTCCGAACATTGGTCGGCAAATCACATGTTTCGTACACTCGCGAAATCGAAAGGTTTCCCCAGACTGTTGTAAATAGTGAAGGAGAATATATTGTTGACGGCTAAACTTTCTATTATCTGTATCTGTTGTGTTTATTAAACTTATGGTGAAACGCTCCGAACTTGGGCACCAACCCAATGAAATGGAATTGCGATCCCTTTTTTAAGCAACACGCTTTATATTCCTGTACAGTCTCTACTTGGTCACGTCCGATTTTCGCCTGTTTGCAAAACTTGAAGAGCACCTTCGAGGACTCCACTTTTACAGTTATGAAGCGGTGCAAACAGATTTGATGTCGTGCCTGCGTCAACACAGGCAAACAATCTACAGTGACAGTATCAACCAATTGGTGTCCCGATGGGAGAAACATGTTCGTCGCCAGGCTGACTATGTTGAGAACAGATATGTAGATTTGTACAATAAAGATATACGATCTTAATAAGGTTTGTTTTATTTAAAAGCTTAAGAGTTTCTTTATAAAAAATCGGAAGCATTGCTCTTCACCATGCCATTGTACAACAACTTTAATTTAAATGAAAGCGTGAACCTTAATCTAAATATAATTCAACACTTTCTGAAGTCAGTCCTCATAGAAATTGTCGACTGATTTTTTTTACCGATCTTTTTCAATGTTGGCTGTAGTATGGCAGCTTTCCAGATTCAGTTTCACTATTTCTATATTTCGAGCACCATTTATCGCAGGATTACTGCGAAGATGGTTCGGCACCCAGTATTGACAACAAACACTTGGTATTTTTGCAAATTTCTCTGTGAATTTTACGGAAAGCATGGTCTGCACTTCCGGATGAAGGGGCCAGTTGAAAGCCCTGCCAGAACACTAATAACGCTGGTACTTGCTTTTAAATACTTACTCCTGTATTTTCTGTGCTGAAGAGAAGATGTGTTTCGATGCGGAATATGGCCTGTCGCTGAGCTGCTGTATGATGAGTTGGTTTAATGCAACCGGATTGTGTGTAGCCAACAATAATAGCTAAACTGCAATTTTGGAGTGACAGATTCAAAAGGCGCAACTCCCTTCTATGTTCCACTTTCTCCTGAGCTTCAGCTGAACTCTTCACACAAACGCCTACCTCGCAAAATTTGTAAGCTACAACAAGCGAGTCTGCAAACGGTTGTGTTAACACGTCATGCCAACACGACCTGTAATTAGACTAGTCAGGAGTTTAGTATTAAAAGCACAATAGGCACCAGACCACGCTGATATTACGACAGAGGCAGTGATTTATTTTTGCACACCTTTTTTCTTTCTCTCGTTGCCATGTTAAAATTAGCTTCTTTTTTAAAAACACGGCAGGCTTTACACAACACCACCTCACTAACGTGCTAAAGCTGTCGCAGCTGTGCAGAATCGTGAGACAATCTACTATTAATCAATCAGTTGAGGACAGGTAAGGTCAATAGCTTATGGAAGAAGCAGTCTCGTTCTGTTGTTACGTACCTATACTTCCTCTCATTTCACTAGCCACTGACGGGCCATAAAATAATTACATTATTTCACTGAAAAAATCTGCAATAGATAAGAGTGAACATGACCATCTGCAAGCGGCATAATACAGTTATGTTTCTGTTTATACATAACATTTTACATTTGACACGCCGATGTGGGTGATTTTCTTGGTAGTGGGAAGTGCGCTGGCAGTGTCAGAGCATAACTCTATTGAAACCTGTCATCCAATAAAACGTTTTTTTAGCGGTCTTGGCTGGCAAAGTGTTCTTCAGTTCTCATACATTGCAGCTGCCCCCCCGACTGACCATGTCGGGAATGTGTATTATCAGAAAGCAGTTATTCCCATGTTTGAGAGATATCCCTAACACGGTTCACATTTTTCATGAAGGTGGCAGTTTAGCCAATGTGTAGTTTTTCTATTGAGTCAAAAGTCTGGCAAATGCTGTCGCAGCCATTTCAATTTCTTTTGGTGACTTAAAAGTGGCACAGGTGTGAAAAACCACTCGTGCCGCTGAACAAGCAGAACATTGCCCCTATTTCACGTTCCACGCAACGAGTAGAAAACAGCGCTGTCCTTAATGGAAATAGGCGCACGACCTGATCACTCAGTAGCCATTGCCCTTTGTAGCTTTCAAGCTGGCGCAATAAAGGGTACCGTGTCCAGATTAAGAGCATTTTCATGTTGCCTGCAACACCAAACAAGACTTCTGCATCTAGTACGAGTTTTTCAGTGCAAAGCCTGCCGGTGTAGGGTTCTATCGCGCTCCTAATACCACTCATGAGCTCATTGCTGCGTGGAGTGTCTTTACATCGTTGTCACTAGCATTACCTGAGACATAATATGGGATTTGTTCAAGCATCTCCCTTCTATAATGACAACAGATCCTCTGTTGATATGCTACATTTTACCGTTGAAATTGAAAAAGGATTTTTCATTTGTTGTTGACTTTAGACAAGCAGGTACACGTAGTAATACACGACATATTAGCGTACAAGCAACAGATGGTACATAAAGTTCGAATACGTAATCAGCATATAAAAAGAGTTCTATACAAGTCACAGACCATTTACACTACTGGCCATTAAAATTGTTGCACCAAGAAGAAATGCAGATGATAAACGGGTATTCATTGGACAAATATATTATTCTAGAACTGACATGTGATTACATTTTCACGGAATTTGGGTGCATAGATCCTGAGAAATCAGTAGCCAGAACAACCACCTCTGGCCGTAATAACGGCCTTGATACGCCTGGGAATTGAGTCAAACGGAGCTTGGATGGCGTGTAGAGGTACAGCTGTCCATGCAGCTTCAATACGATACCACAGTTCATCAAGAGTAGTGACTGGCACATTGTGACGAGCCAGTTGCTCGGCCACTATTGACCAGACTTTTCAATTGGTGAGAGATCTGGAGAATGTGCTGGCCAGGGCAGCAGTCGAACATTTTCTGTATCCAGAAAGGACCGTACAGGACCTGCAACATGCGGTCGTGCATTATCCTGCTGAAATGTAGGGTTTCGCAGGGATCGAATGAAGGGGAGAGCCATGGGTCGTAACACAGCTGAAATGTAACGTCCACTGTTCAAAGTGCCGTCAATGCGAACAAGAGGTGGCCAAGACGTGTAACCAATGGCACCCCATACCATCACGTCGGGTGATACGTCAGTATGGCGATGACGAATACACGCTTCCAATGTGCGTTCACCGCGATGTCGCCCAACACGGATGCGACCATCATGGTGCTGTAAACAGAACATGGATTCATCCGAAAAAAATGCCGTTTTGCCATTCGTGCACCCAGGTTCGTCGTGGAGTACACCATCGCAGGCGCTTCTGCCTCTCATGCAGCGTCAAGGATAACCGCAGCCATGGTCTCCGAGCTGATAGTCCATGCTGCTGCAAACGTCGTCGAACTGTTCCTGCAGATGGTTGTTGTCTTGCAGACGTACCCATCTGTTGACTAAGAGATCGAGACGTGGCTGCACGATCCGTTACAGCCATGCGGATAAGATGCCTGTCATCTCGACTGCTAGTGATACGAGGCCGTTGGGATCCAGCACGGCGTTCCGTATTACTTTCCTGAACCCACCGATTCCATATTCTACTAACAGTCATTGGATCTCGACCAACGCGAGCACCAATGTCGCGATACGATAAACCGCAATCGCGATAGGCTACAGTCCGACCTTTATCAAAGTCAGAAACGTGATGGTAGCCATTTCTCCTCCTTACACGAGGCATCACAACAACGTTTCACCAGGCAACGCCAGTCAACTGCTGTTTGTGTATGAGAAATCGGTTGGAAACTTTCCTCATGTCAGCACGTTGTAGGTGTCGCCACCGGCCCCAACCTTGTGTGAATGCTCTGAAAAGCTAATCATTTGCATATCACATTACCTTCTTCCTGCCGGTTAAATTTCCCACGTCGTCTTCATGGTGTAGCAATTTTAATGGCCAGTAGTGTAGAAAGAGTCATGGATGGGAAGAGTGACTTAATTGACTGTAGTACCCTTTGCATTAATTGACTAAAGGCATTATGTCCAAGTCTCGTAATTTACCACCATCACAGAGAAACAAAGGCCTAAACGACACGTGGAATACAAGTCGCACTCGCGCTAGTCGTAGCAGATCCTTAAGGTGAATCAATGAAAAATTAATCGTGAAATGCAAGTAAGTCATGAATGATTAACGAATCCGTATTGCAGATACGATGCTGTCAAATATGTCATAGTAACTTGCTCAATCTCATCATTCACGCTCAAAGCCTGTTCTTTTGGTAACCATCTGCAGGTCTCGGCTGTGACTGAAGCTGCAGCAGCTAGTGTGCGATACGGCGAGCCGGGTGGCGCCTGCCTGCTGGATGGGCTGTTCCATTCCAGCAGATGCCGTGCTTTTGGAGGCTGCGACACGAGCAGGAAGGCGGTGGGCGGGCAGACTGCGTAACGGACCAGCGCCTGGAGCTACCTGTCGCGTGGGCGGCAACTCTGCCGGCCTCTGATTAGCAGAGGCTCTGGCGCCATCTCTTGCTGCAACAGTGTCGCCAATTCGCATTTGACCACAGCAAGTGAGCGCCCCTTTCTATTCCCAACACACAATGCATATGTAGAAGAAAAAAAGACTCCCCAACAAATAACACAGACTGAGATTCCTACTTGGACCCAAATGATTTCTCTACGCACTCATCACGATTCGATTCAAGGTTTCAATCCACAAATACAGAGTGGTGTACGAAATGTGTCACTATTTGTTTCGTGCATAGCTTACGACTCGCACTAGATGTTCCGTTAAGCATCTCAACAGCGGTAGCAGTAAAGCTTGGAGAACCAAACGAGTTACTAAAAGACTCGTAATTCACGATACGTCACTAGGAGGCTAGTGCTTACGAGGGGCGTTTGAAAAGTCCGTGAAAAGCCCAAAAGATGGCACCGCCGGCGCATATCGAAGTCATGTTTAGTTAGTGGCACACCGAGTTTCAGCCGTATTGGTTTATTTCTTTGTGTTTGGCATTCGTGTGAATCAAGAAAGTCGAGTGATTGTCAAAAAATGGACGAAAAAGAATTTAGCGTTGTGATTAAACATTACTTTTTGAAAGACAAAATGCCTCAGGAGACTAAAGAGAAGCTTAATAAACATTACAGTGACTCTGTACCTTTTATTACAACAGTTTATAAGTGGTTTAAAAATTTTCGAAGTGGCCATGTGGGCACAAGTGTTGCTGAACGTTCTGGACGCCCTGTGGAGGTTACGACTTCATAAATCATTGATAAAATCCATGATATGGTGATGGATGGCAGAAGACTTAAGGTGCGTGATTTTGCTAGTGCTGTGGGCATCTCGAATGAACGGGTACATAATATTTTGCATAAACATTTAGACATGAGAAAGCTATCCGCAAGATGGATACCGCGATTGCTCACGCTTGACCGAAAACGGAATCGTGTGAAGTGTTGCGAGGATGGTTTGTAGCTGTTCGGGAAGAATCTGCAGTACTTTAAGCGTCATTTCGTCACTGTGGATGAAACATGAATATATTACTATACTCCTGAGACCAAACAACAATCTAAACAATGAGTTACCAAGGGAGAATCTGCACCAAAAAAGGCGAAGACCATTCCTTCGGCCGGAAAGGTTATGGCGACAGTCTTTTCAGGTTCGCAAGGGATAATCCTCATCGACTATCTAGAAAAGGGTAAAACTATTACCGGTGAATATTATTTATCATTACTGGACCATTTGAAAACCGAGCTGCAAGAAAAACGCCGGCGATTGGACCGCAAAAAAGTCCGTTTCTACCACAACAAGGCACCAGCACACACCTCAGCAGTTGTGGTCGCAAAATTAATGGAAACAGGACTACAACTGGTTACACCCCCCCCCCCTCACCATACCCCCTCTCGCTATTTTCCAGAGTTGGCTCCCTCGGACTACTGTTTGTTCCCCAATTTGAAGAAACGGCTGGTGGAACAAAGATGTCATTCAGACGAGGAGGTGATTCAGCAACTAGTAGCTATTTTGCAGACTTGGACAATTCCTATTATTCGGAAGGGATCAACAAATTACAACGGCGTTGGACGAAGTGTGTAAGTCTAAAAGGAGACTATGTCGAAAAATAAAAATGGTTTATCCAAAACGCGTAAGTAGGTTTTATTTTTACACAACCTTTTTAAACGCACCTCGTACTCAAAAAAAAAAAAAAAAAAAAAAAAAGTGTGTGTCATTGGTGGCCGGGAGAACCCTAGCGGGACCGTTCGGCCGCCGCTCCACAAGTTCTTTAACGCCACTACGGCGACTTGGGAGTGAATCAGGGTGAAATGACAGCGAAAGATTCACAACACCCAGTCATCTTGAGGCAGAGAAAATCCCTGACCCCGCCGGGAATCGAACCCTGGACCCCGTGCGCGGGAAGCGAGAACGCTACCGCAAGACCAAGAGCCACGGATTGCATAGTTGACAATGGACAACTAGCAACGCTGCAGCGTTCGGCAGTTGTGTTACTTTTTCATGAAACTGGAAGTTCCTGTTGCGATTCAGAGGCAGTTTCGACAACAGTTTAACACACGGCGAGTCCTGTATGACCAGTTTGCACGGTACGGATCAATACTTCGACCTCGGCCTAAGATTCTTTGTTCGCCGTAGAATATTGAAGCTGTACGAGTTGTTCTACAGAGAACCCACGGCAAATCCTGCAGAATGGCAGCATTGCAACTGGGCGTACCCAAACGCTCCGTTCAGCGAATTCTTAAAAGTGACCTCTGGATGTATCCAGACAACATGACTTCCGCTCACCAAGCTCACTGCAGAACACAAGCGACAGAAACTACAGTTTGCCCGCAAGGCGGAGGACAGAGGACAATGTCTCAACAACATTTTATTTGCAGAAGATGCGCATTTTTGTTTGGACGGCAAAGTTAACAAACAAATTGTACGCTTTTGGGTTACCGAAAATCTGCAAGTACTTCACGTGCGCTACATCATGCTCCGAAGCTTACAGGGTGAGTCGCAGTTTCCAGTCACAGACTTACTGGATTTATTTTCTTTGAAGAGACTGTGAACAGTGCACGCAATTAGAGCATGCTCCGCAATAACTCCGTTCCACGGAATTTTGCTATTGTGTTGGCCATCAACATGCAGTGGTTCATGCAAGATGGAGCAAAGCATATAATGCAGACACTTACACGAGCGTTTGGACATGCGGGTCATTCCACACACATCTCCAGGGCGTTTCAGTGACCGACAATTTCGACCCCCAATGGTCAAGACCTCAACCCATATGACTTCTTTCTCTAGGAGTTCTTAAAGATAACAGTTTTCTCGAAACGTCCACATGATTTAACGGAGCTCAGATGCCTTATTCTTCAAATTTGCAATGAAATCAGAGAAGACGTGTGCCGTAGGGTTATCGCTAACATCGGTGTTCGTGTGAAAGAAGTTACGATTCAAAAAGGTTGACATAATGAGCATGCGCTGAGTTAGAACTGTTCTCCACAGTGTTTTCCATGGTACTCTAATGTTCCTTAGAGTTTGTCTTCGCAGTAAAACGTTTATTCAAAAACAAAATAGTGACAATTATCGTGTGCCACGCTGTACCTCTGTTCTAATCTCGGAAACCTCAAACGAATCTTCTGCCCTTTATGAAGTAATAATAATAATAATTTCTCGTTTAACTTGCTGTGACAAATTCGGATAAAATCTCAATCTTTCACCTCAAGGGGCAACGGCCTTGCTGCGGTGGATACACCGGTTCCCGTTAGATCACCGAAGTTAAGCGCTGTCGGGCGTGGCCGGCACTTGGATGGGTGACCACCCGGGCCGCAATGCGCTGTTGCAATTTTTCAGGGTGCACTCAGCCTTGTGATGCCAATTGAGGAGCTAGTCGACTGAATAGTAGCGGCTCCGGTCACAGAAAACCATCATAACGACCGGGAGAGCAGTGTGCTGACCACACGCCCCTCCTATCCGCATCCTTATCTGAGGATGACACGGCGGTCAGATGGTCCGGATGGGCCACTTGTGGCCTGAAGACGGAGTGCTTCACCTTAAAACCTTACGAAGAAGATTTTGAAAAATCAGAGGCGGCCGAGCACAGTCTTAAAAAAAAAAAAAAAAAAAGGGGCAAGGGGAGTTTGGAAGGTAGGAGACGAGGTACTGGCGGAATTAAAGCTATGAGGACGGGGCGTGAGTCGTGCTTGGGTAGCTCAGTCGGTAGAGCACTTGACCGCGAAAGGCAAAGGTCTCGAGTTCGAGTTTCGGTCCGGCACACAGTTTTAATCTGCCAGGAAGTTTCAAGGCAAGACTATGTTGGAACATACAAAGAATTCAGGCTCATGCTTCTCGGTGATTATGGAAGGAATGGATATTGTACTATGTGATGACTACTTCAATTTCGTTGATGGAATACGTTCAAATACATGATTTGCAGCAGAATGGAGAAGGGGTGAAAGTTGCCCTTCTTGGTAATATTTTAGAACGGAAAGTAGATGGACGACACGGCAGTTCTGTGTATCGAAAACCGAGTCATAGGGGCCTGTGTCTCAACGTGCGTGGCTTTGATCATACAGTTCAGAAGAGAGCTATGCTGAACAGTCTGATACACATAGTCAGGTCTGTTTCGGACAAGAGTCATTTCCGCTACAGGACGGTGTTGAGAATGAACGGGTATTCGGTACGTGTCAACTCTACCGAGAAAACCAAGACAAAATGCCGCTGAAGCAAGCCAGGAGAGCAACACACAGCGGGGCTTCCATTCCCTGGTGCAACAACTTCACAAAACTTAAAGGGTCACGTTTTCTAAACCCCATAATTGTCTTCGATTTCGACGTATAAGTTTTAAATTTGGCTCATAGGTGGCATCCTGCGACGTCACCATCGGGCTCAGCGACGCTCAAACAGAAAGGTGTCCACACCTGCGGAAAACAGGCCACACCTACGAAGTACGAGTGAGCTTGGAGGTGGGTTAATGATGTCGCATTGGTACCAAATTTCATCACAATTCTGTCCAACGCCGCTATGCAGGTGTCACACGGTGGGAAGGTCGTCACATCTCCTCTTTATCACATTTCATCCCGTCTCTTGCCGCCTCTATGGTGGAGGTCATAACCGCGACACTCAGCGTTGAAATCACGTTATTTCCTTATGGGTGGGAGTGGCAAACATTTCAGACGCACAGCCGCTCAGAATCGACACGAAAGGCCTGAGTGGGTTGCATAAAGGGCGTCAATGAGACCATCCCTTCCCATGGGACGCTCATTTCGCCGTCGAAAACGACAATTTACAATGTGATCAGCAATAGCACGACGTTCTTGACAACGTTCGACATTGCTTTCACTCTTTGGGCGTTTCAGTCCTACTCTAAGATCTCCGTGAGGCTAAAATGCCATAGAACGTCATTCAACCCCTTCGGACTGCAGTACGACAGCAGATTTTGCTCTGATATACGTGGTGTAACCACTAGCGATTGTTCAAAGCCATTCCACGAAACCTGCACTTGATCCGAAGCAAGAAAGACGTTTTATACTTTTTAATTGCTTCTGTGGCCTGATCACAAGAGACTGGTGTGCTACATTATCATGTGCGTGAATAAAACGGAAAGGGTCCTTCTAATTACCCCCATCCCCCCCTCCCCACAACCACACCCAGTTTGGCAACGTCATCGATGCAAGATAGGTAAACGGCAATAAGTGGTATAGAAGGGTTTGCCTAACCTTCTGGCATTAGAGCACCCGCGAGACTAAATTGACGTCGAAGTTTCTGACAGAAAGATTTTTTAAGCGCGCAGCGGAGGTGCGTGGGTGGCACCTAGGATGTTGCTGATCTGAAGAGTCTTATAGGGACTCTTTTTCATTTTATTTATGCACATAATGATATAATGATGTACAGCACCCCGCGCCCCCCCCCTCCCTCCCCACCAGTGATCAAGCCACGGGAGGGGGCGAAACAGAATCTCTCAAAAAGCATAAAACCCCCTTGCTGCTTCGGATCATGTTCAAATTTCGTGCAATGGTCTTGAACGGTCCCTAGCGGATCCACCCTGTAGACCAGAGCAAAAAGTGCGGCCGTACTACAGTGCAGAGGGATTGGATCGCGTTCAATGGCGTTGCAGCCCCACCATGACCTTAGAGTTGGGTTGGAACACCCAGAGGGTGGAAGCAGTGCCGAACGCTGTCAAGAACGTCGTCATGTTGCTCGTCGCACTGCAAACTGCCGTTTTCAATGGCGAAATGTGTGAGAATCAAAGTCCCATGGGAAGGGGTGGTCTCATTGACAGCCTTTGTGCAACCCCCTTTTCGTGTCGATTCTGAAGTATGTGAAGTGTTTCCCTCGGCCATCCGTAAGGAGAGCACGTAATTTAAACGCTGGTTGTCGCGATTATGAGCTCCATCACATAAGTGGTAAAGGAAGGGGTGAAATGTGGGTAAGAGCAAGTGTGACGACATTTCGATCGTGTGACAAATGGATGGTTGCGTTGGACAGAATTGTGGTGAAATTTGGTACCAATGTGATATCTTTAACCCACCTTCAAGGTCTCTTGAACTTCTGAGATGTGGCCTTTTTATCGCATGTGTCAACACCTTGCTGTTCGCAGCTTCGTTGAGCATGAGAGCGACGTCGCAGGGTGTCACTCTTTTGTATTATTACAGAGGAAGGTTGTAGGCATCTTTGAGCTAAACTTCAAAGTTAAGATTCGGAATGGGAGCCAGTTATGGGGTTTCGAAGAAGTGGTTCTTTCATTTTGTTGCTGAGTGTAGCAATTTAGAATTCTAAACAGGCAAGGAATCTGACCTGTCTTCTAGCCACCTAGATAAAGTGAAGAAATGTTCCCACTTGTTGAAGATAATCGCGGTCTGAGAGAACCAGATATTTATAATCTGCCTTGTGAGTGTGGCAGGCGTTGCAAGGGACAGTCTACAAGTGCTGTTACCTGTCGTGTGTTGAACGTCGTCACCTTAAGTACAAGAATTTTGAGAAATCAGTAGTGGCCGGAGACAGTCTAATAAATGAAAGAGAGAACATGTTAGCACATACGGTAATTCTGGCTCACACTTCAGACTATTGCGGCTCTATGAATATGAAAGGCGTGTAAATAATGTTATGTGATGACAGCTTGAATAGATACACCGTCTACGCACTTAGTAACGTTTGGAAGCGTGCATTCTATAAGGAGCACAGATGAAGAATTTGCATAGTTAACCACCTGATACGAGTGGTGGCGCAGCAAACGGCACTGGGCGGAGAGCGCAAACACTGGCTGATATATATATAAACTGTAGGCGCTTTTTCAGCATGTAGCATTTCCGTGATGTCATCATGAAGTCATCGAGCCAATCAGATGTCGTCCTCTGGGCTTATAGGTTTCAGGACCCCTTACGATGTTGATAGCAGTCATCGAAAGGTTGGGATTTTATTTAAATTCAATGGAGAACGTTTTATGCAATTACTAATGTTATTTTCTTTACTGACTACCAAAAGGTCCCAGCACACAGAGGCCAGACGGCGCGTACTATCGAAGAACACTGTCGCAAACACGAACGGAACACTCGACTACTGCAGTCCAAAAAGTCGGCACCTGTAGAGCACAGCCCTATCGGAATTACACGGAATGGACTGCGACTGTCAGAGCATCTGGCACAAACTTCCGGGACTGTGTAACTAAATAAAGCACCGAGACTCGAGTAAGCAACCAGCCGAAACGTCTTGTAGCCGTAATGGTCTGGTGTCGGATGCAGGCAAAGCACTAGTGGACGAGACACTGGGGCACATATTTGGGCGTGAACCGAGAACGGAACACTGAGTCCTAGCTATTGGGCCGGGATGGCGGGCTGTAAATACCGCCTTCCCGCATCACCCTCTGCCCTCGTAAGGCGACCACTCCATCAGCGCACGTGACGAAGGCTACGTGACCGTAGACGAAGTATTGTGCCCGATGGTCACCGAGATCTAGTCACACATCCATAAATTATTTTGTGATACGTTAATACCGTCTTATGGGACTGTAATAGCTCTTATAAAGACAAAACTCGTTTTGATTTATTTTGTAGCGTCTAAAGTGGCCACTCTAACAATATGGCTTTTCTTACAATTTTGTTTGCTAGGATCATGAAAAGTTCTCATGCTTTCACTCACTACTATAAATAGTGTTAAATTATTATCGTTAAGATTTCTTTGTATCTTACCTCATTCCTCATGTTCTTCTACACAATTGTGATAGATTTTAGTATACAGCACTTTCACCAATACTATATATATTCATGTATTTTTCTTGTGCAACATCAATGCCACCCCGACATTTCGTGTACTTTGTTTTGATATCGCGGGACGCAATCATCTTTTGTTCGGTTTCGGTGGTAGCAGGAGCGTCTGGTACGGGTTTGAGTGTGTGTGTGTGTGTGTGTGTGTGTGTGTGTGTGTGTGTGTGTGTGTGTGTGTGTGTGTGTGTGTGCCTGTGTAAGGAGAGTTAATATGTCCTAAGATCTGTGTGTGTAAATTACAGTCGCCAAATGCTTTATTAACCTATATAACTGCGACTGCGGGAAAAAGAGGCCGTAAAACAGAAGACAACATGTATTTTGTGTCAGTTATTAAGTTTCATTAAAATGTACCTATTGATAGGATTATTTTATTCGTCACCACTAAGATGGTCGCGTGATACTGAAGGAACGTTAGCTACTTAGAGGCATTTTTCAAAACCGCCAATGACGTGACCGAGCACGGCGCATATTAGCGACACATGGTCGTGCGTTGGGAAAAGGGGGCGGGCTATTGTAAAGGTGTCTGAAAAATACTATTAGGATCTCTGGGAACAGGTCCTTAAACCAAAAAAGAGAAAAAAGTCCAGCGAAATCGTGCGTTTTCATTGTAATGAATTAAGAATAGCGAATGTTCGCGAGGTGGATTCCTGATCAGCAAGCGAAACCCACAGAAAACCTTGGCAAGAACCGTGGGTTGGAATTATTTTTAATTTGTTATCGCGAGGATTTCGTCCCATGTACATGGGTAGGTGGGTGGCATACGCTTGCAAATCCTTAGCGTTTTCTGCAAATTTATTGCTAACTTCGTTCGCATAGCCAGACTTGACTACAACTTTCGATTCACCGGGATGTCGAGAATTAGAAGTAGAACGTTCCATTAAACACATATTTTCCATTACTGTTAAGAGCGGTGCACCACATTTTTTTGTTGTTTGTTTACAGGAAACAGGTATTTGTTCTGTTGTTGCGCAACATCTCACGTAGCATCACGAAAGAGGTGAAAAGCCGCCGGCACGTGCATACGCAGGTGGACGTGCGTGGGGCGGAAACGCTTCTTCTCAGTCGGAGAACACAGGATGCCGCTCTGGCTTGCGCAGTGCCGAAACAGGCGGGCAGATGAAAGATAGCTGCAGATGAAATGTGGCCAGGGGAAAGCTACCTGGAAGGTCGCTAGATGCAGCCGCCGGACCAGGGCTACTGTGGGAGTCCAGTCGCCGACATCCGCTGGTCCCACGAGATTAATTCGGTTTCCAGCTGTTTCATCTTGCAAATTCTTTGGCTCCATCTAAAAGTCTGTTACTGACACTTCTCTTTTTTGTGGATGATGAATGAAGTTTTTATTCCAATATCTGTGTTTGCGCCGGCCGCGGTGGTCTCGCGGTTCTAGGCGCGCAGTCAGGAACCGTGCGACTGCTACGGTCGCAGGTTCGAATCCTGCCTCGGGCATGGATGTGTGTGATGTCCTTAGATTAGTTAGGTTTAAGTAGTTCTAAGTTCTAAGGGACTGATGACCTCAGAAGTTGAGTCCCATAGTGCTCAGAGCCAGCCATCTGTGTTTGCGTAACTTTCCGAGAGACCTTATGTTTCAAGTTTCCATCAGTCAGTCGCATAACTAAAACATCCGAGAAGGGTACTGTACTGTCAGTTTCAATTTCCATGGCAAACAGGACATTAGGGTTTATATCATTTAAATAAGAAAAGAATTTTTCCTTAGGGTTTTCGTCACCTGACCAAAACACGAATGTATCTTCCAGAAATCGATACCAGCGATGTGGTTTCCTATTCACTTTTTGTGGAAGTCACTGTTCCAATTTTTGGATGTAAAAACAATTGTTTTCAGGACGCGATGGATTAGCCATTACGACCCCATCAATATGGCCATAAAATAATTGTCCCAGTGGAATTGACTAGATGTAAGCCAGCGTCTGAAAAGAGCAGTGAAATTCAGTAGGAAAACATCCGTTATACAAATCATAACTTAGTGAACTGCAATCATAATGAATAAAGACACTGTCGAAGCTTACATGTATACCTTCAGGAGCCAAAGATAATCCTTCAAGTTTCTCGATAAATTGACGTGAGTGTTTAATTTAAGAGTCATTTTTACAATTGTATGGCTGTCAATAAGCTACCAGATATCTTGCTATTTGACGTGTTTGGGAAAGAGTTCATTGTTAGTATGCAGCCTGTTTAGTGTTGGAGTATATTTATGACATAGGCCACCTTAATTACGATTCGATCTCTTCTCAAAAAGCCACAGCAAGTGATATTTGATACAAAGTCCTTAGTGCAGCAGTGCCATTAATATCGGCACTCATATTTGATATGCAAGAAGGACTACATGTCTCTGTAAGGATCTGAATTTTTCTAATTCTTCCGTCTTGGTCACAATGCGATATATAAATGTGTAAGGTAGTAATATTTATTTCTTGACTCATATGGAAAAATAATCTTTAATAACAGTCCGATTCGTTATGCACAATACATTTGTTTTTACGTCTTCCATCGTAATAACATACTAAAGAGCATTAAAATGCAGTAAGTATCAATGAAGCGCACTTACAAACTTGAATTTGCAGATGTTTAGCACTTCAACACAGCCGTACAAAGTAGCTAGCAGTAACGCCATCTGAATGACATAAATAATGAAAGATTACGCAGTAGGTTTGTCAGTCAGAAATTGCATTTGCATGTTGTTTGTTTGTGAGAAGGTCGTTTTATATCTCGTGTATGAAGAAGAAACGTCTAGCAGCACGTCTCGCAAATCCACAGCGTCAGAATAGTAGCCTATTGATACTGCGGTTTATCGTTGCAGTTCTCATTGGTCACCACACGATTGTCATTCGGACGTCGAATCGATGGGTTCAGGAGTGCCATACACAGCATTATGCAGAATCTCAGTTGCCCCATGCGTCTAGCGCCCGAGAGGACCGACACATTGTGCACTCGGTTCTACAGAATTGTACAGCCACGTCACGCACCATGTTCCAGGAAACATGCTTGTTTGCTGTAAGACAAGCATCCACACTGACATTGGAATGAAGTTTGGAGCTCGAAGGACTGTCAGCAAGGTGACCGTTTATCTTGATCCTGAGACAGGGGGAGATGCTTAGCGACAGTGGTGTGGACAGTGGAGTGGCGCCACTTCTGCACTTCAGACTAGTCCCGCTTCTATGTACGGCGCCGCTATGGACGTATCCATGGATGGATACTCCGAGCAGAACAAACGTCGCCAGACTGCATTTGCCATCGTCAAACGTGTCTAACATAAGGATGGCGGTTATAGCCGAACCAATTGGTTTTCGAATATGTTTTTTTTTTCCAAAGCAAGCTCAACCTCAAAATGGTTCAAATGGCTCTGAGCACTATGGGACTCAACTGCTGGGGTCATAAGTCCCCTAGAACTTAGAACTACTTAAACCTAACTAACCTAAGGACATCACACACATCCATGCCCGAGGCAGGATTCGAACCTGCGACCGTAGCGGTCGTGCGGTTCCAGACTGAAGCGCCTTTAACCGCGCGGCCACTCCGGCCGGCAAAGCTCAACCTGTTAAAACTGCTCAGAATAACCGGTTTCTGAAATAATCATTTTCAGTTTTTTATTCCTGTTAGGGGAAGATCGGGTAAGGCGGCCAGGGCGGGACAATGCATATTTTCTGTCCTGAATAGTGCTACTACCTGCCGAGAAGTGATCACACTAGTACTAATATGAATCATAGTCGTTTCCTGCGAGTTTGACGGAGAGAGCCTGTTCCGTTATTTTTTTAGTTACCGTCTATCCCGATTTTCAGTCGTCTGAGCAAGTCATTTATATTAAATTTGTTACGTACCTCACTTGCACATAGAGTAATACCTGTTTACTGTATCAATATTGAAACAAAGCCTTTTGGCTTCCAAAAGTAGTTCCTTGTTGATGCTCTTGTTTTGATAGTTTCTTCTGGGAACTGCTAAAGCCGACGTGGTGTCTGATTAGGAAAAGTGTCCACGCTACTCTTCGGGAAAAAGTGATCAAGATGTTTACTCAATAACAATTAGTCACTCCTATACATGACGCATAATACTAGAGATCTTTGATGCACAAAGATCCCATCCGCTATTCTATCCTTGTAACAATTTTGAATTAATTATGTTATTTAAAGTCGTATCTGCTCGGTTAAACTTGACCTAATATAAAACAGTTTGAAAACGGTCTAGTCCAGCCGCTTGGGTTTGTTTCAGACTGTAGGGCATCGAGATACCTAAAAAAATATCCTAAAAGCAGAACAACAGCCAGCCGCTGTGGCCGAGCGGTTCTAGGCGCTTCAGTCCGGAACCGCGCTGCTGCTACGGTCGCAGGTTCGAATCCTGCGTCGGGCATAGATGTGTGTCATATCCTTAGGTTAGTTAGGTTTAAGTAGTTCTAAGTCTCGGGGACTGAAGACCCCAGATGTTAAGTCCCATAGTGCTTAGAGCCGTTTTTTTTCAGAACGACAAACATGGGATGCTGTTACGATGGTACTGGCCACTTCTCCCCCCTAGGTAGGGAAAATGGACACACTTCAGAAAAATGCATATAGCTGTTATATATTATTTTCTTTTTAAAATAAAAATGTTTGGTGTGGTACCTTGTAATACATTGGTTAAAATGCGTATGCGGTTAAGGTTCTATCAGTAACCATGGTTTGGTGAAAATCCAATTTCCCTTAGATTGGCCGCTTTACCCCACCTTCCCCTATTTCCTTTAACAAACACAGAAATCGAACATACATTGAAAAATTTTGACTCCCTCAGTTTCAAGACACACAGAATCAAAATATCACATTAAATATGCAAATTAAATAAAAACTCAGTCTCTCCACCGTTCATCGGTTTTCTGACAAAGTGATAAGTGGTTGAATTCCACAACAAAAAGACCACAAGTATTCTGCTACTCATCCTACGTTTCTGAAACTCTGCTCAAAAATCATGTCGTAACCGAGGTTCACACAACTATTTTCGCATTACGAACAGACAGCGCTAAAGGGTTAAAACTGAGACTGAAGAATTCTATTTTCTGTGTTAATCTGCTCGGTTTCGGGGGCTCCAAGCAGCCAAGGCGTATTATGTAGGCACAAGCAGCAGTCCAACTACTTTCTACTTTTTTTAATTATTAAGTTTTAAATTTTATCTTTATATGATGTCCGAAGTTTGTTGTGACTCCTCCCATTTTTAATCATTCAAAGCGAATGGAGAATTCTGTTTCATTGTAACTGTGCTTCATAAAGTATTTCCATACTAGGGATGATGATGCCATTATATAATACGGCAGATGTCCAACGACGACAGCGAGATACCACCATATAGTCGAGAGGGGCAAGTCTTGCGCACTCTGTGTACGTGCAGACCATTTAGTAGGCCACGCCACATGATAACGGGTACATTATTTCTCAGCAATGCTGTACCAGTTCTTATGGCTTGTGTTTGTTGCTCGTTTCTGTCGGCAATGCTATTACAGTAGCACTGCTTGCTTTTCCCATTTTTTATAACAACGCAATATTTCAAGGCACTGCAAATTTGTGATAAAAAATTACTCGTTTTTTGAAAAGATTTATTTAAAAATCAAAAATTTTAGAACCGATGCTATGCCAAACTGATATTTCGGTTTTTTTTCTGGGTTACTGGTGAAATATGAAAAACACCTGTTATAACTGGAACCAAACAAACAACGAAAAATAGCGGTTATTCAGAACTGAAACACCGGTATCGATTTCAACCCGTCAGTTTTTCTCATTTCTAGCCTGTAAACTGGCATATTATTGTACTATGTATTACGGCGTTAGCTGTGCGTTACTTTCGAGATGTCCGAAACGTCTTTCAACAAGAAAACGCAAGACCGATAATGCCCCAGACTGTTCTGACCGACCTGTATACAGAAAATGTTCTGTGTTGTCCTGGCCGTGTTTAACGGTATGTTCTACTTTTGATGCCCAACAGTCCATTTTATCGAAAGTTGTATTCACGTGCGTCTGTACGAAAGAAGCTGGCAGTAAATCTGTTGAATACACTAGAGATTGCAAGTGTTTGTAACCTCCCCAACCGCACTCTCCCTCCCCCCCCTCCTTCCTACTGTCACCACCCACCCTCACTCACAAACACGCATGTATAATTTTTGCCTGGAAAAATTGTCACATCCTCGCGAGAATTAACTGAAAAGAATTTCAATCCCGGTTCCGACCGATCTTTTCTGTATCTTTCAGGCGAATTTGCCTCCCAAATATTCCCCGTTGGGAACCATCTTGCCCCTAATATCAGCTTGTTGGTATTTATTGGATATAAGTTGCTTAGAGGCCTGCACTGTTCTCATTAGCAGGAAAAGAAAGATAAAGAAAGGGACACAGGGTGAACCATTGCTTTAATGACCTTGTTGTCGTCGGAACGCAAACACTAATCTTACTCGTTTTCTTTTCCTACCACCTGTGCGTGGAATAGCAGCGGCGGCGTTAATTAGGAGACACACCATAGTTCTCTAGAACTACGCGCAATACCGTGACTGTTATTATGTATCGGATAATGGAGCACTGTAGGAGACCGTGTCTAATGTTAGGAAATGAAATTACTGATCTCTACGTACTAAACGACATTTGCTTCGCGGCAGGAGTGGCCGAGCGTTTCTAGGCACTACAGTCTGGAACCGCGCGGCCGCTACGGTCACAGGTTCAAATCCTGCTTCGGGCATGGATGTGTGTGATTTCCTTAGGTTGGTTAGGTTTAAGTAGTTCTAAGTTCTAGGGGACTGATGACCTCAGAAGTTAAGTCCCATAGCGCTCAGAGCCATTTGAACCATTTGAACATTTACTTCATAAGTAATTTGCTTTGGGAAGTAGTTTTTCGGCAGTGCTTCAGTGAGCAGCCAACAGAGCACGTAACTAAAATTGTGTGCTACGATACAACTCATGATACTCTATCGAGTAACGTAAATGTGGCCATTTCTCAAAAGCCTGGATAAATACCTTTTGCAGGAAGGACGGCTCCGTGACGTGGAGGAAGAGAGTCACTGAGGTTCTGGAACGTACAGACAGGAATGTTGAGCCATGCCAACCCTAGTGCGATGGCGAGCTGCACTAGGTGTCTCGGCTGAGGGCCCATACGCTAACAGCCAGAAAAAAATTGTCTCACAGATTCTCGATTGGGTTTCAACTCGGGGAGTTTGGTGGCCATGGCAGTAGCATACATGTCGACTTTCGACAAAATAGCGAGTAGCATACCTCTTCGACCCATGGAAAACTGCATGTAGGGTGGACCTGGTCAACAACGTTAGATGCATACCTGATCCTTGGGCCTTCCAGATTGACGAGAGCAAGCAGGGAACGCCACGAAAACATTCTCTCGACCATCAAGCTCTGATGATTGCTGCAGGGTGTTTACTTTCGGAGGTTTTATGACGTAAACGCTAACGGCCATCTGTCTGCAGGAGCATAAAACGTGATTCATCTGAAAAGGCCACCTATCGCCTCTCAGTGGACGTTCAGCTGCGGTATTAGCGTGCGAATTCCAGCTTTCGCGGAGAATGTCTGGGTGGATGAACAAGGCGCTTACTGTGGAGGCCCATTCGCAGCAACGTTCACTGAACGGTCGTTGAAGAGACAATGTCAGTAGCTCCTTGGTTCATCTGGGCGGTAGTTCCTCAATAGTTGCACGTCTATTGGCTCGTATGCATTTCCGCAGCCGTCATTCATCCCTGTCAGCTATGGCCTATGGTGCAGTGCAGTTGCCTCGGAGCCAGTTTTGGACAGCGCGATTTTGCCATACGTGGCATACTTTAACAACGGCGGTATGCGAACAGTTTAGAAACTTTGCCGTTCCGGAAATGCTGTCACTCTTGGTCCGAAAGCCAATGATCATGCCCTTGTGGACTTCGGGTAAGTCGCTCGGTTTCCACATCGTTACAACGACTGCACTGCTACAGCTGCCACTTGCTCTCTGTGAGCGCTATTTGCATTTTGATGTCAAACATGGGCGATGGTTATATTAATGAGGCTGGATAAATTTAATCCAGAATTAATTTTTTACTCCACGATGTAGTAGTACCCCTTTGTCGGTCTTCACCTGAGGGCAGTTAATTGACCTTTTCTTAAACCCGCTGAAAACATCTGGTCATATGTTGCCGAGAGAATGGCATACCATCTCTCCCAGAGCCACTACCATTTATAAACTCTGGCACAGCGTTGAAACAGCATAGAAATAGTTATGCGTATCTGTCAAGCAAGCTCAGACCCACTCGATATCCAGCCAGGTGGAGTCAAAGGTGGCATCTCTGTATACTTAATCTCACATTCTGTATACTCCCAAACCAGATAAATACTAGGGACATGGTTAAGAAGCGACGTCCCGAGAATTCGGCCATCAGTGCAGGGAACAGGTGAAATTTTGGTTCAAATGGCTCTGAGCACTATGGGACTTAACTTCTGAGGTCATTAGTCCACTAGAACTTAGAACTACTTAAACCTAAATAACCTAAGGACATCACACACATCCATGTCCAAGACAGGATTCGAATCTACGACCGTAGCGATCGCGCGGTTCCAGACTGTGGCGCCTAGAACCGCTCAGCCACTCCGGCCGGCGTTAGCGTCCAAGGGCACAACACCTTCAATCGATGGCCCTGGCCTCATTCATCGAATGAAGACCTGGGTTTGATGAACTGTCCATATCAATGAAATTCACCAACAGCTGTGTAACTGAGATGTTATTTTATTTCATTTTGAAGGGTACCAGTTTCGGCATTGCACTATGCCATCTTCAGGCCCCATATGCATCTCTCCAAAAAAACTGTGGTGTCATCGCCAGACACCACACTTGCTAGGTGGTAGCTTTAAATCGGCCGCGGTCCATTAGTACATGTCGGACCCGCGTGTCGCCACTGTGTGATCGCAGACCGAGCGCCACCACAAGGCAGGTCTAGAGATACGTGATAGCACTCGCCCCAGTTATACGGACGACTTTGCTAGCGACTACACTGACGAAGCCTCGCTCCTTTGCCGAGCAGATAGTTTGAATAGCCTTCAGCTAAGTCAATGGCTACGACCCAGCAAGGCGCCATTAGTAACATTGCATGTATCTAAAGAGTCTCACTTGTATCGCCACAATCTCCAGATGTACCAAAAGGATGGATTAAAGTTAAGTATTCCAGAAGCTACGTACTTTTCTTTATAGCATTCATTACTTACCCTGTTTCAGACCTCACGCCCATCTGCGTGAGCGTAGCGCGTGCCTTTCGGCTTCCTCTCATTGTGTCTAGGCTGTCTTGTCTAGACACAACAAAAACAATAACTTGCTATCAAGTTTTCCAATGATGCACTAGTCAAACGGTTGAATTCACGACATCCAGTGACACATAGCACTATATGACATTTTCGATTTTTTGGAGAGAGAGATGCATATGGCGCCTGAAGGTAGCGTAGTGCAATGCAGAAATTGGTAGCCTTCAAAATAAAATAAAATAACATCTGTGTTACACGGCTGTTGCAGATCTTCGTTGATATTGACAATTACTGAACCAGCTGATGTCCCCTATCCATAATGGATCAAAAGAGATTGAGTTTGCTGAGGTTGTTCACATAGCGTGCGGCATTGATGGTCCCTTGCTGCCAGAAATCCGGGAGGCTCACAGCTTTCGCGTCTCAGATCGTTTCCTGCAGAGGATAACATATTGTTTTCATTCGTGGATGTGGTGGTATGCCCACTTCGACCTGCTTCCTCCACACTCTGCCTTCCTTCTCTGAACGTGCAACACCAGCGGCCAACCATCTGACGAGACTTGACCTCTTCATCAAACACAGTCTCCAGGCGTTCATGGATGAGGGACACATTAGTCGCATGTGCGCATTCATACCAAATAACAACATGAACTTCCATTGGCGACCACATTTGCAGTACACGTCCGTCTGCCGTCGTGACGTGTCACGTGTGAATAACCTTGGGCATGCCGGTCTGTTGCTCTCTTATTCGGCGGTCTGCGCATATCTCATTCCTGCTCCGCTGACGCCTCTTCCGTAGTTGAACCAGCAACGGATGTGGATTCATAAGGTGCACGTTTGTGTCACCTAGTGTACCGTCTAATCTTTCAGAAACATGACGCTACTTAGCTTCGAAGCGTCGATTGTATTTAATCATACACTACTGGCCATTAAAATCGCTACACCAAGAAGAAATGGAGATGATAAACGGGTATTCATTGGACAAATATATTATACGAGAACTGGCATGTGATAACATTTTCACGCAATTTGGGTGCATAGATTCTGAGAAATCAGTACCCAGAACAACCACCTCTGGCCGTAATAACGGCCTTGATACGCCTGGGCATTGAGTAAACAGAGCTTGGATGGCGTGTACAGGTACAGCTGCCATGCACCTTCAACACGATACCACAGTTCATCAAAAGTAGTGGCTGGCGTATTGTGACGACCCAGTTGTTCGGCCACCATTGATCAAACGTTTTCAGTTGGAGAGAGATCTGGAGAATGTGCTGGCCAGGGCAGCAGTCGAAAATTTTCTGTATCCAGAAAGGCCCGTACAGGACCTGCAACATGCGGTCGTGCATTATCCTGCTGCAATGTAGGGTTTCGCAGGGATCGAATGAAGGGTAGAGCCACGGGTCGTAATACATCTGAAAGGTAACGTCCACTGTTCAAAGTGCCGTCAATGCGAACAAGACGTGTAACCAATGGCACACCATACCCTCCCCCTGGGTGATACGCCAGTATGGCGATGACGAATACACGCTTCCAATGTGCGTTCACCGCGATGTCGCCAAATACGGATAATACCATCATGATGCTGTAAACAGAACCTGGATTCATCCGAAAAATGGGGTTTTGCCATTCGTGCACCCAGGTTCGTCGTTGAGTACACCATCGCAGGCGCTCCTGTCTGTGATGCAGCGTCAAGGGTAAGCGCAGGCCACGGTCTCCGAGCTGATAGTCCATGCTGCTGCAAACCTCGTCGAACTGTTCATGCAAATGGTTGTGGTCTTGCGATCGTCCACATCTGTTGACTCAGGGATCGAGACGAGGCTGCACGATCCGTTACAGCCATGCGGATAAGATGCCTGTCATCTCGACTGCTAGTGATACGAGGCCGTTGGGATCCAGCACGGCGTTCCGTATTACCCTCCTGAACCCACAGATTGCACTTTCTGCTGACAGTCATTGGATCTCGACCAACGCGAGCAGCAATGTCGAGATACGATAAACCGCCATCGCGATAGGCTACAATCCGACCTTTATCAAAGTCGGAAACGTGATGGTATGCATTTCTCCTCCTTACACGAGGCATCACAACAACGTTTCACCAGGCAACGCCGGTCAACTGCTGATTGTGAATGAGAAATCGGTTGGAAACTTTCCTCACGTTAGCACGTTGTAGGTGTTGCCACGGCACCAACCTTGTGTGAATGCTCTGAAAAGCTAATCATTTGCATATCACAGCTTCTTCTTTCTGTCGGTTAAATTTTGCGTCTGTAGGACGTCATCTTCGTGGCGTATCAATTTTAATGGTCAGTAGTGTATATTCTTCCTGCTATACTGTATCCGCACAGTAAGTAAAACTTCGTTATTTAATGTCTTTCCTGGTTTTGCGGTTTTAATGGCCAGCAGTGTAGCGTACTGCGTCCGCTCAGTGTAAAGATCCTTTAACGGAAGTGAGATCTGTCGGAACTCTGGACGGCGGGTGGGCGGTCCTCGTGGGAGACGAGTCGGCATTGATCGGAACGCGCAAGGTCGCGCGAGTCCTGTCCAGGCAGGCCAGCGGAGGAGGCGAGGTCGAGGAGCGCCAAGGCCGGCGCGCCCGCCGGTCGCTGAACCGCGCTGCCCTGCTCTGCTCTCGCCGCGCAGCCGCTGCGCTCTTCGGAGCTCGAACCCACGACCGCCGCCTCTAGACTAGCGCCGGTCATAACCGTAACTCATCCGCCCGTCTCGCCGTCTGGGAACGCCGCCGGCCTGGGCGCGCCTCCCAGCCTTTGTTATCGATCCTAGCTAAGTGGGGCCGCCTCAGGTTTCCGTTCTGGGTCCACTGCTTTTGTTCACATCACGACCGACTCTACCGTATAGGAGAACCAGACAGCGCCTTCTTATGTGAGTGCCGTTACCTCACAGGGCCGTTGCACTAAGCGAGACTTGTCTCATTTCCCTCTCCATTCGTCAATAGCATTCAGGAAGAACGACTGTCGGAATATTCCTCCTGATTTATCCCTGTCGTAGTCATTTGTAATACATACTTCGGAGGAAGTAGTATGTTGTATATTACTCTTCTTGGAATGCATATTCTCATAATTACAAGAGTGTACTTCTATATGTTACTCAACGCCTCTCTTTTTTGCATCCGCCACTGCAATTTGATGAGCATGTCTGATCGCACTCTTGCTTACTGAACAATTCTGTAACGAAAGTTTTTTGACTTCCTCTCTCTCCTGTACTAACTCCACGTGGCAAAGGTCCCAAGTTGCCAAGCAATATTTAAAAATCGGTCGAGTATATTTTTAGCCATTTTCACTTGGGTGAACTACATTTAAATATGACTTTTCAAATGTTATATGGAAATTAAATGGAGAGGGATCGAGACTGTGTGGAGGCTGTACGCTGATCAGCCAGAACATTATGACCCCTACCTAATAGCCGGTATGCCCACATGTGGCAAGGACAACAGCGACAATTCGTCGTGGCATGGAAGCAATGTGGTCTGGTAGGTCTCTGGAGGGAGTTGGCACCACGTCTCCAGACAAGTCACCTAATTCTCTAAAGTTCCGGGGGGATGAGCTCTGACGCTACGTTCAATCACATCCCAGATGTGTACCACTGGGTTCAGACCTGCTGGCGAGTAAGGGAGGGGGGGGGGGGGGGCAGCACACAAACTGATAAACTGGAACTCGCAATTGTCTTCCTCGAACCAATCCATCACACTCCTGGCCGCGTGACATGGCGCAATATCCTGTTGAAGAACGACACTGCCGTCGGGAAAGAGGATCCTCATGAGGGAGTGTACGTTGCCGGCAGACCCGTGTACGATTCTCGTTGGCACTCATGGTACCTTGCACGAGCTGTACTGGATGCGTGGATGCTCACATGAATGTTTCCAGGAGCATAATGGAGCCGCCGCCAGCTTGTCTCTGTACCGCAGTACAGGTGTCAAGGAAATCGCTCCCTGCCATCGACGATATGATGAAGGTGTCGGTATTCAACGGACCATGCAACTCGCTGCCCCTGCGCCAACATCCAGTGCTGATGGTCGCTTGCCTATTTCGGTAGTAGCTGCCGATATCGTGGTGCTAACATTGGCACATGCATGGGTCGTCGGCTGCGGAGGCCGATCATTAGGACTGTTCGGTACACTGTGTACTCAGACACACTTGTACTCTGCACAGCATTAAAGTCTGATGTTAGCTTCGCGACACTTGGCCGCCTGTCCTGTTCTATCAGTCTGCCCAGCCTACGACGTCCGGCATCTGTAATGAGGGGTGGCCGCCCAACCCCACGACGTCTGGACGTGGTTTCACCTTGGTTTCGCCACGTGTTGAAGACACTCACCACAGCAAACCTGGAATACCCGACAATTCATGCAGTTTCCTATATGCTCGCGCCGAACCTCTGGGCCATCACAATCTGCCTTCTGTCAAACTCAGATAGATCGTACGCCTTCCCCATTCTACACATGGACACCATGCTCACAGATAACACATGCACCGTGCGTGTGTGTGACTGGCAGTCATTGCTCGGTAGGTGACTATGCTATCACCTGGACGGGTTTATATCGATAGTAAGTCGGCCGTCATAATGTTCTGGCTTCCCAGCGAAACATGTGGTAACATGTAGGCTGGCCCTTACACATCCTCCTGATATCTCCCCATGTGATTTCCATATCTGTGGAGGCCTGAAGAAAAGCATTCGTGGCCGTCAATTCGCTTCGGACGAAATGGTGCATGCCTGGGTACAATTATGGTTCCGCAGGCAACGGCGAAAATTTTTCCATGAAGGCACCGACCGTCTTGCCTCACAGTGACATAAAGGTATTAACAGTTATGGTGATTACTTTCGAACAGTTTCCTTACTTTTTTCCACCTGTCTCGTTTTCGTTCCACTGCAACTTACGCATTGAATTCAAATGCAATACTTTTCCAAATAACAAGGCTTAAAATGAATATTTTAATTACGGTTATAGGATAATTAGTTTTCGCGTCCACTTCATACTTATGAAGCTACTTAAAATATTTTTATAACTTTGCTTCCTTAATGTAACACTTTTAGTATACTGCACGAAGTCAAAATATTGAGTGTGCATACAGGTTTGAAGCCTGTTTTTAATCTTCAGTTTTGAAAATGACTTTTTTTTACTGCTGTTTCTGACCATAACTGTCAGTTACATGTTTCGAGCGACTTCGATATTAGGAAAACAACGTTCTCCGTCTTATGTTTACTGGTTTGGAGAATCGAACTTACATCAGACTACCAAATTTCACCTAAGCAGTCTTTGAGAAGGTTACACCATCTCAAGTACGACGCATATGACCGGGTGCCACTAAGAATTTTTCTGGGGAAGGTGCTGATAACTTACTTCATATCACCTTCCCACTGAAAAACTCATCAAATAAACTCATAGAAAATATTTCGGTTACAAGTATTAAAAAAAGTATTTTTCACTTATAAGTCTTTGTGATGAGGAAAAAAAAAAATGTTCAAATGGCTCTGAGCACTATGGGACTCAACTGCTGAGGTCATTAGTCCCCTAGAACTTAGAACTAGTTAAACCTAACTAACCTAAGGACATCACAAACATCCATGCCCGAGGCAGGATTCGAACCTGCGACCGTAGCGGTCTTGCGGTTCCAGACTGCAGCGCCTTTAACCGCACGGCCACTTCGGCCGGCTTTGTGATGAGGAATCCTTGCGATGCGAGCGTATATGTTGCAGTGTAGATAATCTATGCAAAAATACGGCTCTGGTCGTCTTATCGAAATCTACGCTCAGGTAAAAATGAGTTTTCACCTATCAAAGCAGAAGGAGAATGTTTACACATGGATTCCTTAATTGCGAACTTGTAGTCCCAGAAATCTACGAGAATCTGGCTGAAAATCACTTCCACCCATCCATCCGCCACTCATTACTTTGGGAAGGCGCCTACTTATTGATTTTAATCTGTAAATAAGTACTCGTTAACAGTAGAATTTGTCACGTTAAAAAAGCCGTATGCGGTGACTCAACTTAAACAAGCAACAACGAAATACTCTTTCGACGACACAAACTTCCTTAGATAAATCTTGAAGCGTCAGTAGCACTTCACACTATCCGTGCTGCTCCCGCGTGGAAACCGTTTTTAGACTTTTCATGCTCCTTTATCTTTCGAAGACACTATTGCTCAGTATGTGTACTGCATTCTGAAATGTTAATGGAATGCTGTCTCACTGCTAATCATCTTATATACTTTCCTTTCTCACGCAATGTGTCACTACATCGTAAAGTGATTGTGCAAACAAAACTTTAAATTCAGGGAAAGTGTAAATAATCCTGTCATCTCGTTAGGAAGGTGTCCCTCGGCTTCACTTTACGACGTGGACACTCTCCATGAAAAAGAGCTAAAGGATGTACGCTGTATGAAACGGATGACATTGACGTTGAAGAACACGAAACTCTTATATATAAACGTAGGATTCCGCAGCCACTGTCTCCGTCAATAGAATTCTTCTAGGTGTCTGACCGCATTGTCATATGTAAAACTACCGACGTTTCGATCACTGCTGCAAGTGACCTTCTTCAGGGTGTTTTTGCTTACTAACAAAAAACACTCTTAAGAAGGTCACTTGAAACAGTAACCGAGACGTCGATAGTTTTACATATTGACAATGCGATCGCAAACCCAGAACAATTTTATTGACAACGAAACTTTTAGTACAGGCAAGATAAAGGTGCTGAGGAACAGAATATAATTGTTTGTCCGTAATTACGTCTAGTAGCAGAGCACGACCAGTACGCTCGTACATTGGCTTCAGGGATCGAGCATCTAAACTTCGACAGGTTAGACAAGCCGATTAATTTATTAGCGTTGATATTTCGTTGGTTATTACCACAAATTGCTATCCAATTTACAAGGAGGTGATACGGTCGACGAGAAAGGCTGCGTAATTTTTGATTACAGTGTCCGTGATGTAATGATCAGCGCGTGCGCAGTGGTTCTCCCCGTTCACGCTGTTGGGAACCGGTTGGTGCAGCTCGGTCTGTTCACTGAATGGGAGGCCGATCGGCACACGTATCTGTATCGGGTGCGTTTACGGTTGCTGAACAAAACGGAGAAAATCGTCGCTCGGAATTAGTTCTGCGTGACTAGGCATCAGTAATATCCCAGTATACGCACGTACAGTGTTGTAAGCGAGTTTGCTAACTATATAGGTTACTAGCGTATCTAATATCGTTTTACACTTCGGCAAAAGCTCTTACGCAGAGTGTAATTGGAACATCCCGTACAGTGATTTCGACAGAATAGCCAGTTACAGTCTGTGGGATACGCATTCCATTCCTGGTACCATCCTGGTTCCTTTTTTATTGCTGGAGGAGGTCTAGAATTGCGAGTACGTTCTATTACGAAAGTCAGTGTGAAACAGCGCGAACAGAAAAACACTGACAAGGGTTGTACACTAAACGTAATAAGAAATCAGTCTGGAACCGCTACGGTCGCAGGTTCGAATCCTGCCTCGGGCATGGATGTGCGTGATGTCCTTAGGTTAGTTAGGTTTAACTAGTTCTAAGTTCTAGGGGACTGATGACCTCAGATGTTAAGTCTCATAGTGCTCAGAGCCATTTGAACCATTTTGTATTAAGAAACAGGGTGTTAAGGACAGCAGCGATCTAACATCTGCTTCCAGCAGCAAGTTGTGCATTTTACCACGAAACTTTCAGTGAACTCTACAGTTTTTTGTTGTTGTAATTATGTCTGCTATTGAATGTTTTTATTTACATTCATTCAGGGACATGAAGATCGTCATGTAGACCAAACGGGTTGCAAAAAATTTGTGTAATTTAACTACTTGAAAAAGCGTCAGTCAGAATGCAACTTCTGTAGTACATCACAGCCTGCGAACCTTTACTAACTGTTTATGTATCTTTTCACGGAATAAAGTAAAATGTTAGAGGCAAATGCGATGATTCATGTTAATTTTTACAGCAGAGCTAAAACAGCACCCACCCAGTGTTAGCAACGCTATTTACTAGAAATAAATTCGGACATTTGCGGTTTAGAACCGGCAGGTTCATCCTCAGACGCCTGCTCACATTAAACATGAGATTATGCTGCGCATATGATGTTCGTTGATTGTGCCGGAAGTTCCTTGGGGTGGTGGTGTCGTACGACAAGACACGACGTAATAAAAAGGACTATTTTCTCAGCTTAGGTAGTTGTATTTGTATGTTAAACGGGGACCTAGAAACGACGGAGAGGCTCAGAGGCTCCGTCCCCGCCGCAGCAGCAGTGGTCCACAACCCCACGACGACTACCGCAGTCCACTCCACCCTTCCGCCGCCACACACCGAACGCAGGGTTATTGTGCGGTTCGGCCCTGGTGAACCCCCCAGGGAACGTCTCACACCAGACGAGTGTAGCCCCTACGTTTGCGTGGTAGAGTAATGGTGGTGTACGCGTACGTGGAGAACTTGTTTGCGCAGCAATCGCTGACATAGTGTAGGTGAGGCGGAATAAGGGGAACCAGCCCGCAGTCGCTGAGGCAGATGGAAAACCGCCCAAAAACCATCCACAGACTGGCCGGCTCACCGGACCTCGACACAAGTCCGCCAGGCGGATTCGTGCCGGGGACCAGGCGCTCCTTCCCACTCCGGAAAGCCGTGCGTTCGACCGCTCGGCTAACCGGGCGGGCAGCTTAGGTAGTTAGTTGAACGGGTTTCACTGATGATGTCATGATGTGGATGACATACAAATGAAGTAAAATGAAAATGGAATATAAAGGAATGATAAACTAAACTACATTACGTCCGATTAGGCCCCCGAAAGGCCCAACGGTACCGACCACCGTGTCATTATCAGCCGATAGGTGTCAATGGATGCGGTTAGGGAGAGGAGTGTGGTCACTGCTGGCCACCACATTCAGCTTTCGTAACCGTAGTAGAACCTCAATTGGCTACACAAGGGATGAGTGCACCCCTTGCGCTCGGACAGACTTGGTTGGTCACCCAGCTAAGTGCTAGCCAAGCCCGACAACGCTTAACTTCGATGACGTAGTGGGAACCGGTGTTACCACTGTGGCAAGGCCGTTGGCTGTAAGGAATAATGATATTATAACTTAAGGAATAACCACTTTGAGAAGTTGGTTTCAAAAGTCAGTGAATTGAAGACTGTAGCAACGAAAGTAGGCAGACACCGAGGACAGACTGAGGTACAGCCGAATGAAAGACCCCTGGAAAATGTGTAACGTTTCCCATAATTGGGCAGCGTGATAGATCGTAAGAATATGACCCAAAGCGATGTTCTAAACTATACACATAAACGTAAGTCTGGAGGCTTTCGTGGCCGTTGTCACTAAAGTAAAAATCCTCTAGGTTGTTAGGCCGCGTCATATTTCCTTCTAAAATAATCTACGTTTAGACCACTCTGATGGGATCTTCTTCACGATGTTTCGGCGTCCACTATTGCTAGAACAGTGTTGATCCTGAAGAAGATCCCAGCAGAGGGGTCGAAACGTCATTTATTTTAGAAGAAAATATGTCGTGACCTAACAACCCAGAAGATTTTAACTCTAGGATATACATAAAGCTGTCCATGTTTACGATCAAGTAAGGTCATTTCTTTGCGACAACGAAATTCACAAAAACAAAAACTAAACGTCTTCAGTAAGTACCATATTCCAATTTTGACCACTTAATCGGAACTGAACTCTGGCAGATCAAGCCAAGCTGCTGAAATGAAGGTCGTTAGATCTTTACTGAGGTGAATGAAAAAGGATAATGAATCAAAGAAACGCAACGGATGCGGGCGTAAAACTAAACGTAATGGAAAAGCTTCGCCAATCTGCATGAAGGTGGTATGTGATAAACACGGTGCAAACCAGGACATCCTAGAATTACTTAAAATGACTGTAAACGGGGAAAAACAGATTGACTGGCGAAGGAGAAGAAGAAGGTGGTCTTCTTTCTGACGGGAAGAGGAAAAGTCGTAAAAGGATAGAAAAAGTTGGAAAAGCATGTCACCAATGATCAGGAAACTAGAGCTGCGACCTGATGCTGGGGATCAAGTTGCTCACGTTATTGTAATTCATTGTCACGCCCATCTGCTGTAAAACAGTCTCTTTTCTGACATCGGTTTTTTATCTGTAGGGCTCCATCATTCCAAGGAACTTTCGGCACAACCAGCGAATATTACGTGTACAGCACGGTTCTAAACCAATAACTGTGCTATTTGTTTATAATAAGCAGTTTTACTTTATTGTAAGAACCAAGGTTTGATTTCATACAATCATGACCTCACTATGTCAGTTTTCGGCAAAATAGCATGTGACATTACTGTTAAGCTTCGCTACGATATTCCTTCATTTTTGCCAATGTTTAATGGTGAATTTTATTTAGCGTATACTGAACACATCTGCTAGGAGGAAAGCTTTGCCTTGTTTTCACTGGGAGGGTGATCTTCCGGTGTGGTGTCGGGGTCCTCTTTGTCGGCAGGAAACGGTCAGTGTATCTTACAGGGAAGGACGAAGGTCCGCTGGGAGCCGGGCCGTTTTCACGGAAGCAGGCTGCGGCCTGCTTTGTGCTTTTACCGTCAGAGCTGGCGCCTCTCCAGGCCCTGAGTGGAAGGCGGCGCGCCACCGCTACCATCCCCAGAAAATAACTGAGCACGGCATTTTTGCCTTTCTGTTCAGACATCAAAGGAGGAAACACCGAAAAGCCATCCGACCAGTGCGGGGACGTCCTTTGCTTTAGTGCCACCACTGTGCTTGGTGCGAAGAAGCTGAATGATCGATTGGACACTGCTGCATCCCAGGATCAACTTCCCACTTGTTAAGAGCTGGAAGTTTCAGCAGCCTTCCCCTGTTTTCTCACGAAATAAACGATATTCTCGTCTGTCACATTGGCAACAACATTGAGTTGTCCCCTCTTCATAGAGTTTTTTTGAAAGTAGAGTGTTGTAGGGAGATCTATGTTTCATGATTATTCAGTCACTGCCTATCACGGGAGCCACTTGTCCACAGTGCGCTGTTTGGTGTTGATGGGTGTACGGTGTGCTGATTTTGGGGGAATTTAAGAGTGTTACTGCGGCAACGTGATTCATATTCTGAGCAGTTCTTTATTTGCTTACTTCGCCACGAAAATTGTGTTGCTTGGTTTGGTTATAATTTGTTGCATTCCGTTGTACCGTGTGTGAGTCGTTGGATGAGTTGTTTAGCGTACCATCAGGTACTATAAGTCTGATCCCAGGTGAATTACAGGGAAGAGAAGCTACCCGTAAGGCCATGAAAATTTTAATGAGACACTAAATCTTGCACAATGGACAAGTCTTACTGAATGATAACTACTGGGGTGGGCCATTCAAGTATGAAGATCAGGTATCACACGACAAACGGATATATTAATAAAGGGGCTTATCTGTCTACAACAAAACAAGTAGAAATATGGAGCGTACTTCAATGCGAGATGCTTTTAATAATTTCCATAACGAAATTCTGTCTTGAAATCTGGCAGAAAATCCAAAGAGTTTCTGGTGGTACATAAAGCACACCAGTGGGAAGACGCAATCAATACTTCACTGCGCGATAACAACGGTGAAGTCACTGGTGACAGTGCCACTAAAGCAGAGTTATTAAACACGGTTTTCCTAAGCTCCTTCACCAAAGAAGACGAAGTAAGTATTCCTGAATTCCAATCAAGAACAAATGCCAAGATGAGAAACATAGAAGTAGATATCCTCGGTCTAACAAAGCAGCTTCAGTCACTTAATAAAGGCAAGGCCTCCGGTCCAGATTGTATACCAGTCAGGTTCCTCTCAGAGTATGCTGATAAAATAGCTCCATATTTAGCAACTATATACAACCAATCGCTCACAGAAAGATCCGTACCTAAAGACTGGAAAATTGCTCATGTCACACCAATACCCAAAAAGGGAAGTAGGAGTAATCCGCTGAATTACAGGCCTATATCACTAACGTCAATTTGCAGTAGGGTTTTGGAAGTGAAGTACCTCGAAGAAAACACACAGTCAGCACGGTTTCAGAAAATATCGTTCTTGTGAAACACAACTAGCTCTTTATACTCATGAAGTAATAAGTGCTATCGACAGGGGATGTCAAATTGATTCCATATTTTTAGATTTCCAGAAGGCTTTCGACACCGTCCCTCACAAGCGTCTTCAAACCAAACTACGTGCCTACGGAATATCGACTCAGTTGTGCGACTGGATTTGTGATTTCCTGTCAGAAAGGTCACAGTTCGTAGTAATAGACGGAAAGTCATCGAATACAACAGAAGTAATAGCCGGCGTTCCACAAGGAAGTGTTATAGGCCCTCTATAGTTCCTGATCTTTATTAACGACATAGGAGACAATCTGAGTAGCCGTCTTAGATTGATTGCAGATGATGCTGTCATTTACCGTCTTGTAAAATCATCAGTTGATCAAAACAACTTGCAAAATGATTTAGATAAGATATCTGTATGGTGCGAAAAGTGGCAATTGACCCTGAATAACGAAAAGTGTGAAGTTATTCACATGAGTACTAAAAGAAATCAGCTAAATTTCGATTACGCGGTAAGTCACACAAATCTGAAGGCTGCAAATTCAACTAAATACTTAGGAATTGCAATTACAAAAAAAACTAAATTGGAACGATCACATAGATAATATTATGGGTAGAGCAAACCAAAGACTGCGATACATTGGCAGAACACTTAGAAGGTGCAACAGGTCTACTAAAGAGACTGCTTACAACACGAGTGTCCGCCCTATTCTGGAGTATTGCTGTGCGGTGTGGGATCCGCATGAGGTGGGACTGACGGATGACATTGAAAAAGTACAAAAAAGGGCAGCTCGTTTAGTATTATCGCGAAATAGGGGAGACACTGTCACAGACATGATACGTGAATTGGAGTGGCAATCATTGAAACAAAGGCGTTTTTCGTTGCGACTGGATCCTCTCGTGAAATTTCAATCACCAGTTTTCTCCTCCGATTGCGAAAACATTCTGTTGGCACCCACCTACATAGGGAGCAATGATCATCACGATAAAATAAGAGAAATCAGGGCTCGCACAGAAAAAAATTAAGTGCTCGTTTTCTCGCGTGCTGTTCGAGAGTGGAGCGGTAGAGAGACAGCTTGAAGGTGGTTCATTGAACCCTCTGCCAGGTACTTTATTGTGAATAGCAGAGTAATCACGTAGATGTAGATGTAGATCTAGTAGTCAGTGTAACAGCTTGATTTATCACAGCAAAGCATTAACCTTTCGTTACCCACTGAGACAAGCACGTGAACATTTAATGAATGGACAAGGGATTATGATTGGGAAATCTACCCTTGGCCCAAGTGGGTAAGTACAATTAAAGCATAACCATGAGAGTAAATCGCAGATTTAGCCATGACCGCAAGAATAGTTAGTGTTTTACAGAAAGTACTCAGAAAAGTAAGTACGAACATCAGTAGAACAGCGTAATGGAAGCAAGTAGCTGGCTGACAATGTTAAAACTGTGCAATTAGGCCTCTGATGGAAGTTAACTAGCATTGCGTCCCCGTCGACGCGGTAACTGCATCACCACCAGCTCATTATTACCACAGTGTGAAGGCGGAAGAGGGCAGCAGTAATGGCTGCCAATTCTGAGTCCAGTTCGCCGTCTTCACTGAGTATTAAAGTGGAGACATCCTTCTGTATGTCAGCAAGTCTCGGTTCATCGGTCATATGGCAGCAAGCAGGCCTTTATTCTTCCATCTCCAGACAGTAAATGTCCTGTATCTGAACTTCCTGAAGGTGCCTGTGTAGGAACATCACCGGCCAATTGCAGCAGACCCTGTGAGTTCTGACCAGAAATAATTTTGTAAATAACTTAATCAAGCTCCTACTCCTGCGGATTTTGTTATGATTAACCAGTGATGTCGTCATGTGGGGAAGAAGGCAGAAATTCTTTCTCACTCCACGACAGGATTTTGAATCTGATCAAAGGGTTTGCATGTAGACAAACGTGAGAAAGAGCATGTTCTGCAGAAATAAACATTATGAGCCAATCAGAAAACCCTTGCAGGGATTTTAAACGAACATATTAATTATTTTAGAGGTCGGGCACCTGCATCTAAAATTCCACATGGTGAATAAAATCATCCACACTAGCTGTTAAAATAATTTAATTGAAGCAATCATTTTGCCCCGTCATGACTTAAAAAAAAAACTATCGCCTGAAGAAGCATCTCTGTTTATGCGAAACCGGTAGTGACATTTTGATGAAAGTATTTTAACAGCCAGTGCGGAAGATTTTATTCACCATTCTAGTCGAATTTTCTTCCGCGGCGTATCTGACGAGAAAAACAGCAGGTCTCATGCTCTACCGTTTCTAAAGGCTACACCAGACGTAGACATTGTCTTTTCTAAACGGATGCATACTAGTGTATTGAATAACACTGTTTTGTGGCAGAAAGCCCTCTGGGCCTCCCGGTATGCGGAGGTGGATCGAAGAAACTTCTGCTTCGCCTACTTGGTACCAAGGACAGTTTTCAGCTGTGAACATATTTGTGATTATCCCTGGTCTTTTTAAGTAAATTCCTATATTATGAGGCAGCTAGAAATAGCTGTCCATGGCTGCACAAAATGACTGACCTCTCACTGTAATAAAGAGAAGGCACAAAAGAAGTAAATTAAGTGGGCAGTCACTGGTAGTGTCGGATATTTTATGTGCTTATGTACAGTGTTAAACGATCGACTACATTGACGACTGGGATGCACATATAGCAGCAAGAAACACGTTGCTGGAAATTTTTGGAAAGAGTTGCCACATAACACGTTAACTTTGACTTAGCTAGCTGCCCGTGTGAACAGATGTTGTTTTTTCTCCCTACAGTCTTCCACTCTTTTTGGCAGCCCATGGTATTAAGATCATTTTGGAAATTGATTTGGTTTTCAGAGGACTCTGTTTTCTGTTCATTTTTGTTGTGATTTTTGAGTCAGTAGAACAAATAAATTTCCGTTGGTCTCAGCCTCGACTTAGATTCCAAGATCCTATACAGAGTCCTACAACTCATCCATGATTTGGCGACCCACTAATAATAGAACAACCTGGTGCACACCTAAGCTTGTTGTTTTCATGGCGTTATCGTTGTGCACAGTGGCCAAACTCAGCGATCAGTTATAATATTAGGTTGATGTGTAAGTACGTAGCATTTTTGTTTTCCATGTTGGTAATCTGGTTGCTATAGATTTATTTATCGATTATCATTTTTTATTTGTAGTTCACTCTTGCTATCTGAATATACAAATTGTCATTTTGCCATTTGGGCATAGTGAGTGGAGCTGTAGACGCTAGAAAATGGGGAGCCGAGTGGAAAAGAACATTTCCGACATATTCTTCTGTTTGAGTTCAGTAGATGCGTGACAGCAGAAGAGGCAGACAGGAACATTTGTGACGTGTATGGGGATAGTGGCATGGGACAGAGCACGGCAAGGAAATGGTCTTCTCTTGAAAGTCTCTTCGGGTTTGGCGCCGGATCCTAAAATCAACTTGACTCGATATTTCGGCGATCCAACTGGTTCTCAGTGGGACTCATCAGCAGAAGCAGCGTTTCCCTGAAGATGCGACCTGTTGGATCGCCGAAATATCGAGTTAAGTTGATTTTAGTATCCGGAAGCAAACCCGAAGAGACTTTCAAGACGTATTACGTCGGGAAAGCCTACGTAATCACAAATGGTTTTCTCGTTTTAAGGAGGTCATTTTTGAGTTTGTGATTCTCCAATTTCAGGAAGACCTTCGGAGTTTTATGAAGATGATTTAAACGCATTAATCCACAGTGATCCTCATCAGTGTGCTCGAGAACTGGCAAATGTGATGAACTGTGATCATTCCATTATCATGCGAGATATACATGCAATGGGGAAGGCCCAAACGAACCGAGCGACCGCTACGGTAGCAGGTTGGAATTCTGCCTCGGGCATGGATGTGTGTGATGTCCTTAGGTTAGTTAGGTTTAAGTAATTCTAAGTTCTAGGCGACTGATGACCTGAGAAGTTAAGTCGCCTAGTGCTCAGAACCAATTTTTTTGAAGGCCCATAAATCGGGTGTGTGGGTAACGCATGCTCTAAGCCAAAATAACAAAAATTTGCGTGTGGGCCATACGTGTATCTCTGCTTGTTCGTCATCAATTGGCTCGTGAACAACGCAGACGATTCTTATCCTGTATCGTTACTGGTGGCGAAAAATGATGTCTTTCTGGTAACATCAAGAAAAGTAAATAATGGTTGAGCCCAAACAAAGCAGCAATTCCCAGTATAAAGACGTAGATGAACAGCGACTACGTGATGCACTACGAATTGCCGGCCGCTGTGGCCGAGCGGTTCTAGGCGATTCAGTCCGGAACCGCACTGCTGCTACGGTCGCAGGTTCGAATCCTGCCTAGGGCATGGATGTGTGTGACGTCCTTAGGTTAGTTAGGTTTAAGTAGTTGTAAGTCTATGGGGCTGATGACCTCAGATGTTAAGTCCCACAGTGCTTAGAGCCATTTGAACCATTTACACTACGAATTTCTTGCCCGGGGTGTAGCCGTCACTGTTGACACTGACTGTCGGCAAAGGAGACGTCTTGCATCGCAATCCAGGAGCGACAATCAGGAAGACTGGATGAAGTGATGCTACTTCACCATAGCGCCTGCTCGCATTCTCCTACACTGCTGTACGGGAGTTGGGTTGGGAAGTCATTCCACACGCAGCTTCTTCACCTGATCTGGCGTCCTCAAATTTTCACCATTTGCGGTCTCTATTGAACAATCTTCAAGGAACTTCCTATCCGGATGAAAATACACTTCGAATATGACCCGACGAGTTCTTCGCCTCAAAACCACGTTATTGCTACTGTCGCTGAATCGAAAAGTTATCACAACGTTGGCGGACAATAGTGACGTGGAAGTGAATTACTATGACTAAAATCTCTGTTACGTTTATCTGTTGTGCTTATAAAAAGAGTGGAATATTAAAAATTCACAGAAAATAACGAATATTGTACTCGGTTGTCTTGTATGATTAAAGATTTGATTTATAATGAGCGTTGCACTTAACGCTCCTCGACTCGGAGTAAGAACATCGACAGAAGTTTCAAGCCTAAATGCAACCTCCGTTATGGGCTGTGACTGTAGACTTCCTGGAGCCACAGTGCTACTGAGAGATGTTGCGGAGCGTTTGTTTGGTCCACTGGTCGTTATACACTACAGGCCATTAAAATTGCTACACCAGGAAGAAATGCAGATGATAAACGGGTATTCATTGGACAAATATATTATACTAGAACTGACATGTGATTACATTTTCACGCAATTTGAGTGCACAGATCCTCAGAAATCGGTACCCAGAACAACCACCTCTGGCCCTAATAACGGCCTTGATACGCCTAGGCATTGAGTCAAACGGAGCTTGTATGGCGCGTAAGGTACATCCGCCCATGCAGCTTCAACACGATACCACAGTTCATCAACAGTAGTGACTGACGTATTGTGACGAGCCAGTTGCTCGGCCACCATTGACCAAATGTTTTCAATTGGTGAGAGATCTGGAGAATGTGATGGCCAGGGCAGCAGTCGAACATTTTCTGTATCCAGAAAGGCCCGTACAGGATCTGCAACATGCGGTCGTGCATTATCCTGCTGAAATGTGGGGTTTCGCAGGGATCGAATGAAGGGTAGAGCCACAGGCCGTAACACATCTCAAATGTAACGTCCACTGTTCAAAGTGCCGTCAATGCGAACAAGAGGTGACCGAGACATGTAACCAATGGCACTCCATACCATCACGCCGGGTGATAACGCCAGTATGGCGATGACGTATACACGCTTCCAATGTGCGTCCACCGCGATGTCGCCAAACACGGATGCGACCATCATGATGCCGTTAACAGAACCTGTATTCATCCGAAAAAATGACGTTTTTCCATTCGTGCACCCAGGTTCGTCGTTGAATACGCCATCGCAGGCGCTCCTGTCTGTGATGCAGCGTCAAGGGTAACCGCAGCCACGGTCTCCGAGCTGACAGTCCATTCTGCTGCAAACGTCGTCGAACTGTTCGTGCAGATGGTTGTTGTCTTGCAAACGTCCCTATCTGTTGACTCAGGGATCGAGACGTGGCTGCACGATCCGTTACAGCCATGCGGATAAGATGCCTGTCATCTCGACTGCTAGTGACACGAGGCCGTTGGGATCCAGCACGGCGTTCCGTATTACGCTCCTGAACCCACCGATTCCATATTCTGCTAACAGTCATTGGATCTCGACCAACGCGAGCAGCAATGTCGCGATATGATAAACCGTAATCGCGATAGGCTTCAGTCCGACCTTTATCAAAGTCGGAAACGCTATGGTACGCATTTCTGCTCCTTACACGAGGCATCACAACAACGTTTCACCAGGCAACATTGGTCAACTGGTTTTTGTGTATAAGAAATCGGTTGGAAACTTTATGTCAGCACGTTGTAGGTGTCGCTACCGGCGCCAACCTTGTGTGAATGCTCTGGAAAGCTAATGATTTGCATATCACAGCATCTTCTTCTTGTCTCTCGCGTCTGTAGCACGTCATCTTCGTGGTGTAGCAACTTGAATGGCCAGTAGTGTAGTTGGGGCCGCTGGTACAGTGGAGGGTGGTGGAGTGGTGAAAGAGGGGGGGGGGGGAGGAGGAGGAAGGACGTTCTCCAACGCGGCGGCCACTCGCTCTGTGGGTGAACTAACGCCGGGCCCCGCCAATTCGCGGCCGTTGGAGAGCTTTATGCGTCCTGCCGGCGCTGGCAGCGGTTCGCCGACTGGCCCACTCTGGGAGCCGCGCATCGGACAGCTCTGTACAGACGCGCCTGCCGCGGCTGTCACACGCGGCTGGCTGCTGGAACGAAAAAAAAGTCTCCTGCCGGAACGACACCGTGAAATTACGCCTCACGCCCCCGCGTATTGTATAAACGTCCGTGCGGTAACATGTCGATCCACTAGTCACTTGTTGTTGTGGCAGACGTCGCGTCTTAATAGCGAGCGATACAGCAACGCCGCTACAGTCTGATGTCTTTGCAGTGTCCACACTGTCACACCCTTTTCAGTTTACGACGATGTTAAGCGCTTTGCAACAACTACTCTGTCCGATCCAAAGCATTTGGATACCTATTAGCGGACGTCAATATGGGATGGGGCCACCCTTTGTTTTATGATGGCTTGAGCTCTGTTAGGGGCACATTCAGTTAGGTGTCTAGAGAATTCGCAGCTAATGCTTCCTCAAGAGCCGAAACCCTACAATGTAAAAATGTTGACTGCTGGAATCTCAAAGTTATTCCATTGAGTTCAGGTTGGGACTCTGAGCAGACCAGTATATTTAAGGAATGTTGTTGTCCACACTAGGACTGTTGATCTACATCTACATCCATACTCCGGAAGCCACCTGATGGTGTTTGGGGGAGGGTACTTTGAGTACCTCTATCGGTTCTCCCTTCTATTCCAGTCTCGTATTGTTCGGGGAAAGAAAGATTGTCGGTATGCCTCTGTGTGGGCTCTAATCTCTCTGACTTTATCCTCATGGTCTCTTCGCGAGATATACGTAGGAGGGAGCAATATACTGCTTGACTCCTCGGTGAAGGTACGTTCTCGTAACTTCAACAAAAGCCCGTACCGGGCTACTGAGCGTCTCTCTTGCACAGTCTTCCACTGAAGTTTATCTATCATCTCCGTACCGCTTACGTGATTACTAAATGATCCTGTAACGAAGCGCGCTGCTCTCCGTTGGATCTTCTCTATCTCTTCTATCAACCCTATCTGATACAGTTCCCACACCGGTGAGCAGTATTCAAGCAGTGCGCGAACAAGTGTGCTGTAACCTACTTCCTTTGTTATCGGACTGCATTTCCTTAGGATTCTTCCAAAGAATCTCAGTCTGGCATCTGCTTTACCGACGATAACTTTATATGGTCATTCCATTTTAAATCACTCCTAATGCCTACACCCAGATAATTTATGGGATTAAATGCTTCCAGTTGCTGACCTGCTATATTGTAGCTAAATGATAAAGGATCTGTCTCTCTATGTATTCGCAGTAAAATACGCTTGTCTACATTGAGATTCAATTGCCATTCCCTGCACCATGCGTCAATTCGTTGCAGATCCCCCTGCGTTTCAGTACAATTTTCCATTGTTACATTTTCTCGATATACTACAGCATCATCCGCAAAAAGCCTCAGTGAACTTTCGATGTTATCCACAAGGTCATTTATGTGTATTGTGAATAGCAACGGTCCTACGACACTCCCCTGCGGCACACCTGAAATCACTCTTATTTCGGAAGACTTCTCTCAATTGCAAATGACGTGCTGCGTTCTGTCATCTATGAACTCTTCAATCCAATCACACAATTGGTCTGATAGTCCATATGCTCTTACTTGCTTGCCAATATCGGAGAACCCTGGCAGTAGCGACAATATGTAAGGGAAAAATGAATTGAAGTTTGTGTTGGGGAGGTCACTCATCTTAGGTAGTTCGTGCAGCAATGTGTTTTAAATGGTTATTAAGTGGACGACTCGCGCATTTTCTAGACAGACTTAACGACTCCCACATTGGATACAGATAATATGCGATCCTACGTCCAATACTTTCTGAAGAAGACAGTTTTCAAACTGTCAAAACCACTGTCAAGGTTTAATAAAGCTGTGATTTGCAACTGGCTGGCTGTTGTTCCCAATCCGTGGAAGTTATGACGAACTGTGGACCTGATCAGCTTTAGAAGCACTGAACTGTTGCTGATGTGTTTGTTACTCGGCTGACATCCAGTGGCTTCTCGACATTTAATGTCTCTGAGCTCTCCTGACCGACCAACTTTGCTGTTACTACTAACAAAGAAGTCCATTTCAGGAATGTTTTTGTCCACGAAAGATTGGCTCATAGAACACGCTGTATAACAGGGTGCGTTGTCATGCTGACACAATCATCGACTCTAGACGGTTCCTCTACTCGTATTGCACGCAATACACAGTACTGGCTGCAACATAATACTCCCCGCCTCCTTTTACACAGTGGGGACGCCACTTGTGACATTTAGTTGTCAGTCACATGGGTGTGTCCAGATACTTTTGTTGATTATATGGTATATACACGGGCTGTATAACACATGTGCGATGCTCAATACGCGTTTTAAGAATATTGTGAAGTATGGCACAGTAACTTTTTTACAATATGTGTATTGTGGTGGAATTCAAGAACATATACATAGAGCTAGAAAACCACATGGACCACAACAAAACGAACCACCATCTAATGGAACGTACTGTGGAGCCGACGAAATGCTGCTGACCAAAATACCTATTTACCGAAAAATATTAGCTTTCTGAAGTTGGGCTTGGTAGCCCGAAACCGGTTATGGTAGTAAAGTAAAACATTCACAAAGTATTTTTGGCTGGTTGCGTCATTCACCAACTATCAATTAACGACCGCGGGGTTCACAAGCTCCACCATGGATAAAAGAACATTTATTCTCCTGAAATTTTCGACATGACAGTGCTCTGACGTTCCACACACCAATGCTTTCTACATTCTATGAAGTTTTCTGGGGCATATAAGTACCGTTATGCACTAATTGTGCACAAACCAGCAGAATTACTGAAGTGCGTAGTAATCTTCCAAAACAAAGTCTATGATCTATACGAAAATACAGTCAGTTACTTCAGACATTCTTGGAGCTGAGAAGATGGTGATTTGGTCTGATTTTCGTGAAACAGACACAGTAAAAACACACTCCGCCCCATTTAATCGCTTACAGCCTACTATATGTCCACCGCATGGTCGGCAGTATTTTCTCCAAGTCCCGCAGGCACCTCGCTACATGATAGCACTAGATAGATATGAAATATGGACGTTCCAACTATCAAAGCTGCGTATTACCTTAATGGGATGTATGTATCCCATAAACAACGAAGGGGTTAACGGAGATACCAGTCTTGGATCGGGTGCGATTGCATCACCAACCCATTAACCAAGTGTAAAGACATATTTACGCCTAAAGGGGAAGGGGCGATGGTCCAGTTCATATACAGTAGATAAAGTTAACTATACTAAAACATAACAGGTCATCAGGAATAACTTTGTCCTTACCTAACAAAATATCGTTGTAGTTGAGTTGAAAATCATAATCATCATGATCATCATCAAAAGTAAAATAGCACAGCAGGAAAATATCAGCAAGGATAGAAGTGAGATCGACCGAGGGTTCAGTCCATAAAGTCGATTACAGAGAAACTTCTTTACATCGAAGTGATCAGACAGGCATAAGATAGAGATAGTAGGAGGACGAAAATTGCTGCCTTCAGTCTACGAACTGAGAAACTGACAATTAAATAAATGCAAAAATAAAAAGAAGGTAAGCGCGTATGTCTTAAATACCTGAGCAGCCACGGCAGCAGAACTTGTCACTACGCGGCTAATAGCACACGCAGAGGTTGGCGAGAGCAGATAGAACTCTTCACACACTCACCTGAAACATAGAAATAGGCATCCTGTAATATTTCGCTTCTCTTACTGTCAGTTTGTTTGCTAACAGTTTACGCTGTTGATTCTTTAATTGAATGTTTTAAGAGCTACACTAATGCAAAAGTATTGATCATTTGAAATTCTTTGTTTTAGATAGTCACATCTCATAAAAAGACGAGTGTAAGCACATGACAAATTTTTGAAGAAATTTTGTACCAAATACAAATAAAGTATTTATTCCCACCCTTTTCGGTGCCACAAAAAGACGTAGTTTGGCTTAAAGGTGGTGATGGAGGGGATATTGAAAGAACTGCAGCAAAAAAATAAATTTCATTAAACGTGATGCGAAACTCTCAATAGTTACGAAATACGTACCAACTACAATTACATCGGATGAGCTTTTATTTTCTAGAGTTCTCCCGTTTGTTATTTTCGAATTACTTTACAGTTTCTACACAACTTACATTTGAGGTTCTGATCCTACGCATTATATTAGAAGTTAACATGACGAAAGGTAAACGTAACGATTACAGCACTTGTGGATTTACAGGAAGCTTTTCACAATTTTGACGGGGATGCTCCAGGTAGCAAGAATAAAATACAGGAAACGAAAGGTTATAAATAACTTGTACAAAAACCAGACTACAGTTAGAAGAGTCGAAGGGCATGAAATGGAAGCGGTAGTTGACTGTGAGTGTGACTGTGTGTAATGAATATAATTTTCTTACTAAACCGCTCTCCGACACGTTCGCGTCTACTTATGTTTCTGCGATACTGAACATAGGCCGAAATAATGACTATTCAGTGTACGCATGTGATTAGTACCTTACGGAACTCGTTTAACACGAAGTTTGAGGCTCTAGCAACTGCCTTGGACTCTATCAAACCTGTGTGAGGACGGCACAGAGGAGCGTAGTAACTCTGTCGTCATCAGTTTTCCTCTTCCATCACAAGAAACAACCTGATGTTTACTACACTGTCTACTGAAGTGTGGGCAACAGTTAGCCACTGGTGTGTAGACGTTATATCTTAATAGAGAAATATATCTTGTAAATAGAAAATATCAGCTATCAGTCATCCTTTTTAAGTTTTATTGGCAGATCTAGATTTCAGCTAGAAACCAGCCATTCTCAATGCACTATCATTTTTGATCAATGCATGTAATGCCTGTTGGTCGGGCTTCATCCACAGTTCACTGAATATTCATTGATCAAAAATGATAGTGCATTGAGAATTGCTAGCTTCTAGCTGAAATCTACATCCGCCAATAAAACTTAAAAAGGACGACTCATAGCTGAAATCTATTATTTACAAGTCAATATAACAGTCACTGCGTGCAACAGCCTTCTGAATGGAAGGTAACCTTATGAAGAAACATATGTTCAACTTTTGGTCCCTGGGACTGTGTTTAAAGTTTCCATGGTCCATTTAAGATCTTAATGTACACATACGTATATAAAATGTGTGTGAATGTGTGTGTGTGTGTGAATGACGGCTACGGTGTGTATAATTCATTTAATACCTAAATTCAGCTTTCTTAGAGATTCCTAATTAAACATAGTTTATACAGTAATCACCTTCACTGTACTGATGACGATGAATATTCCTTGAATTGAGCGTCCAGTTCTTAATATGAGCTAGTGTAGCAAACAGACACAAGTTGACTCGACTGACAGACGTGTTTAGTTTTCCGCACGTACATAAACAGTGTTTCAGTCTCGCTAAACCAGTAGTAACTACGGCCAGGAGGCACTAACATGGAAACATGACGCACGCGTGAAAGAGCAGTGTAAACACCGCAAAGGAGCTTCTGTAGTAGGAGAGAAGAACACGCCTGTTGACGTGTGCCAAGTGTGGTAGCGTTCACAGGATGGTAACGAGGTGGGCCAGTCTCGCGTGTTGTGCCTCTCGCTTTGTTGATCGCACTCCGAGGCCTGACTCATGGCGGACAAGTCAATGCATATGTAGCAATGCATATGTAGCTGGTGGTTCAGCTGTATATAGACGCATGAGACAGCTGCTGTGTAAGTACCATACATAGGAGCACGTGTCGAAAGTGTAGTCAATAATTACCATTTACTGAGGAAGTTAGCGCTCAGTGGAAAATATTGTAAGGTGTCCTTGACGACTTGCCACTATTTCTGCTTTGTGTAGTATTTGGGTCATCTTTCATCGGTTGGCCACAGAAGCATTGTGGCGTAGAGGAGAGTGTTGAGTGTGATCATTGCCGCCAAAAACCCGCGTATATACACATCAGCCAGAACATCACGACCACTGACCTACTCTCGATATAAACCCGACCAGACGATAGCAGCATCACCTGGCGAGGAATCACAGGTAGTGAGACACGTGCCCGGTGCGTGTAGTATCAGTGAATGTGCTGTCCGTGTGTAGAATCGGCCCGCATCTTGTGGTCGTGCGGTAGCGTTCTCGCTTCCCACGTCCGGGTTCCCGGGTTCGATTCCCGGCGGGGTCAGGGATTTTCTCTGCCTCGTGATGGCTGGGTGTTGTGTGCTGTCCTTAGGTTAGTTAGGTTTAAGTAGTTCTAAGTTCTAGGGGACTGATGACCATAGATGTTAAGTCCCATAGTGCTCAGAGCCATTTGAACCATTTTGTGTAGAATCGGGAAGGCGCGAGGCAAGTCTGAACTTATCGAGGGTAGATTGTTGTGGCCAGGAGGGTCGGAACGAGCATGTCGGAAACTGTAGGATTTTTCAGGTGTTCGAGGAGTGCTGTGCTGAGTGTCCTCAACACGTGGCGAAACCGAGGTGAAACCAAGTCGAGACGTCGTGGGGCTGGGCTGCCACCCCTCTTTACAGATGACGGACGTCGTAGGCTGGGCAGGGTAGTGAAACAGGACAGGCGCCGAATTATGGCGGAAATAACATCAGATTTTAATGCTGGGCGATCAGACACACAAGTGTGTCTGAACATAAGAGCACCGAACACTCCTAACGATGGGCTTCCACAGCTGACGACACAAGCGTGTGCTAATACACAACCACATGGGCAACTACGGCTGAAATTGGCACGTGACCATCGGAGTGCACGTTGGTGCAGTGGCAGAGCGTTGCATGGTCTGATGAATACCGATACCTCCTTCATCAAGCCGATAGGACGGCGTGAATCTGCCATCTTCCAGAGAAACAGCTCCTTGACACCTGCGCTGCGGAACGGAGGCGAGCTGGCGGTGGCTCCACTTGCCCTGCTGGGCATCTATGGGTCCAGTAGAATTCTAGAGTTGGGTTGGGTTGTTTGGGGGAGGGGACCAAACAGCGAGGTCACCGGTCTCATCGGATTAGGGAAGGATGGGGAAGGAAGTCGGCCGTGCCATTGCAAAGGAACCATCCCGGCATTTGCCTTGGAGCGATTTAGGGAAATCACGGAAAACCTAAATCAGGATGGCCGGACGCGGGACTGAAACGTCGTCCTTCCGAATGCGAGTCCAGTGTGCTAACCACTGCGCCGCCTCGCTCGGTCAGTGGGATTCTTGCAAAGTATCATGACAGACAAGGACTATCGTACACTGGTTGCAGACCCCCTTCATGACGATCATGTTTCCCAACGGCAGTGTCATTTTTCAACAAGATAAAGCGCCAGGAGTTTGATGGAGTGGTTCGAAGAATTGATGCGCTGGCTCCTTCAACTCGCCAGATCTGAACCCTATCGAACACATCTGGGACGTGAGCGAACGTGGCGTCAGATCTCATCGACCCCCTCTCCAAGGTGGTGCCTAAGTCCCTCCAGAGACCTATCAGGGCCTCATTACTACCATACCATTACGTGTCGCTGCTGTTTTCCGTACCGAAGGTGGACAAACCGGCTGTTATGTAGGTGGTCATAATGTTCTGGCTGATCTTTGCTCTGTGGTGCGGAATGGCTTTGGACAGTGCAAGAATCCAAAAACGCAGGTGGGTCAGTAACTTTTTGATTGGGCCAGACGCACTGAAACTAGCCACAGTGGAGCTGAAGCTAACGACCGTTCCACGATTTTCTTTCATTCCTCGAGGCTGATGTCTCTTGTTCAAAAGCATTACTGGCCTACGGCTACTGAAATGTAATGTAAACCTGTTCAGTAATTCCTCATTTATTGGTTAAAAAATACTGAGTGTTTCAAACGAAGTGTTCGCTCAAATCATGTATTGTGCATACTGTTTAATAAATACTTTTCGTACATAAGTTAATGCTTAAGTTTGTGATGTTTCTTAAGATTCTCGCGCTCGCCCCCCTTCCCCCCCCCCCCCAACCCCCTCGATACGTGACACCCCCGGCTTGTCGTGTATATTTTCATATGTGTAATCAAGGTGATATTAGTATCAGTCATCGGTGGTGCTCTAGCAATCAAGATATGAGGTAAATGTATTTAAGATTAGTATTCAATCAGATAGCGTTTGCGTGCACGAAAGGAGTAGGCAGTTTCCGTTACAGTCGTTTTCAAAACTTTTTTAGCCGTGTAGCGTTTCTGCACTTGGACAGATCAGAGTGAACTAGTTCACTCACCAGCTCCTTCCAGTTTTAAGATTCTAAGGAAGTACGGACGGGTTTGAATGTGAGCCACGTTTAGGTATATAAGAGTGCAATTTCATGATAATATACGTGGTACAAACGCCGGAAGGATTTCTCTGGCAACTAAAGAAGAAGAGCGCATATTCTACACCTACATACGAACTCCGCCAGACTTTGTACAATTCTTTGCAGAGCATGTTCATATAAACGCTATTCCCTTTCCTATTCTACTCACAAATCGAAGAGGGAAAATGATTGCCTGCACACCTCTGTATGATTGTCAGTCTCTTTTTTTGTCCTTGTGGCGGTTCTGCGAGATGATCGTTGGGAACAGTAGGATTGTCCTCCAGTCTGTCACAAAACTCAATTCAAAAAACCGATACCGGTATTTTAGTTCTGAATAACCGCTATTTTTCGGTGTTTGTTTGTGCTCGGTTGTGGAAAGTGTTTTTTTTTTAATTTTATTTTTATACATGAAGATGGTACGTGTTCTTTCGGACATGTCCGAAAGATAAAATACTATCTTCGTATATATATATATAGTTCAGGCTCACCGGCCCTTTGACCATCTTCTTCTGTGCGGATGCACAAACAATGCCCGAACTTTTGGGGGAATCGGTAGTAAATCCGCGAGTAATAAGTATAATGGGCAGGGCCACTATGAATATAGTGCAGGACAGTAAGTTGCGAATGTGGGTCTCACGGGAGGCGTGCCAGAGATAAGTCTTCGCAGTCGCACTATCATCTGTGTCCTCGATTGCTCAGATGGACGCCGGCACGGTAGCTCAGCGTGTTTGGTCAGAGAGCTGGTTGTCCTCTGTAATAAAAAACTGAGTTAAAGGATCAACAACGAAGTTCAACGGGTGTCATGTGACGTCCGCAACGACCAAATACAACGGTCAGCCTCGAAAAAAAAAAAAAAAAAGATGGATAGAGCGTCTGCCATTTGAGCAGGAGACCCAGGGTTCGAGTCCCGGTCGGGACACCTGTTTGCAGCTAAGGGTATTCATTTCATTGTAATTTTTTATTTTTTACTAATAACCGAGTAACAAAACCGAAATATCAACTCGCGACACCAGCGGTGGCAAAATTTTTTGTTTAAAGTAAACCGTTTTTTAAACAAAGGAGTAATTTTTATTAGTAAGATTTACTTTAGTTTGAAGTATTGCGATCTGTGCTTTTTTAATAAAAATACCGACAGAAATGAGCAACAAACACATGGCATAACAGGTAGTGCAGCATTGCTGAGACAATATGGTCCCTGAGACCGCGTGTCTTGACTTAGGGTACGCATGTACAGTACGCGCAGTGTGCAAGACTTTTGCCCCCATCTGGTCTACACGCAGTTTTTCGCTGTCGTCGCCGGACATCGGTTTCATTGCAGAATGGTACCAACTCTAATCTGGAAATATTTTTACGAAGTGACGTAGCGATAACGAACAATGCTTCAGTAGCTTTAAAAGATTAGAGATTTGTCTGCCATCTTGTAAGTGGGCTGTTTATGTTTTTATGTTGGTAACGCCACGTAGCGCTCTGTATGAAAATCAATGACTGTGGTGTGTGCAGTCTGTGGCTGGTTGGCATTGTTGGAATATTCACTGTTGTAGTGTTGGACAGTTGGATGTGAACAGTGCGTAGCGTTGTGCAGTTGGAGGTGAGCCGTCAGCAGTGGTGGATGTGGAGGGAGAGATGCCAGAGTTTTCAGAGGACGATCTGGACGTGTGTCCGCCAGAAAAAGGAAATTTGTGAAGACGGATGTCATGAATATATATATATATATATATGATGACTTTTGAACATTATTAAGGTAAATACATTGTTTGTTCTCTATCAAAATCTTTCATTTGCGAACTATGCCTATCAGTAGTTAGTGCCTTCAGAAGTTAGAATCTTTTATTTAGCTGGCAGTATTGGCGCTCACTGTATTGCAGTAGTTCGAGTAAACGAAGATTTGTGTGAGGTAAGTGATTCATGAAAGGTATAAGTAATTGTTAGTCAGGGCCACTCTTTTGTGGGGATTATTGAAAGTCAGATTGCGTCACGCTAAAAATATTGTGTGTCAGTTTAGTGATGATCAAAATAAGTAAAGAGAGAAATGTCTGAGTACGTTCAGTTTTATTCAACTGTTTCTGTATCAAATAACGTAAGAGGTTTTCCAGCACTGTCATTTGTAATTTTTTTCTAAGGGGACGTTTCAATCTCTATAAAGTAATAAAAGAGAAAGGAAACTATAATAACAGTAGTAAATTAAAGACTTAGCAATTCGTTGACAGTATACAGTAAAAATAAGAGGCAGTTGACCTGCTGCCTGTGTTTACATAATATGGTTCAAATGGCTCTGAGCACTATGGGACTTAACTTCTGTGGTCATCAGTCCCCTAGAACTTAGAACTACTTAAACCTAACTAACCTAAGGACATCACATACATCCATGCCCGAGGCAGGATTCGAACCTGCGACCGTAGCGGTCGCGCGGTTCCAGACTGTAGCGCCTAGAACCGCTCGGCCACTCCGGCCGGCTTACATAATATGTCTTTACCTGCTCGTAACCCTTGAAAAAGGACAAACTAACACGAAAAACAGAGTTCTTCACCTCAGTTTTCACCCTTTAGGGAGCAGAAGTATGATCCCCGATTACAACACGATTTTTGAGTAGAGTTTCAAAAAGTTAGGGTCAATAGGAGAATACTGGTGACCTTTTGTAGTATTGAACCATTTGTCACTTTTCGACAAAAAAGCAGCGAGTGGTGGACGGACTAAGCTTTCTTTTGTTTGATTATTTAATTTAAAATCTTGATTCTATGTATCTTGAAACTGAGAGAGTCAAACTTTTTCATCTTTGTTCGATTTCCACATTTATTACAGGATATAATAGGAATAAAACACCGAAAATCGATTATTTCAGAAACTGGTCTTAACTTTCAGGTTAAACTGGCGTCGGAAAGAACCTTTATAACTGAAGACCGGTTGATTCAACGATAACTGCCATCCCCGTCCAAGTGTTCCCGTCTGCACTTACGGAGCACATCGCAAATATTCTCATACTGTCGCTTCTTCCAAAGCTGTTTCACAGAGGAAGACCGCACTGCAGTTTCTTCTCTAAATCCTCGCACAAACGAAGAAATGGCTGACATCGAAATAAGTGTCCAAGGAATAGAAAAACAACTGAAGTCACTCAACAGAGGAAAGTCCACTGGACCTGACGGGATACCAATTCGATTCTACACAGAGTACGCGAAAGAACTTGCGCACCTTCTAACAGCGGTGTACCGCTAGTCTCTAGAGCAGGGCCGCACAAACACGGAAAACCGCACGCGCGCAAAGCGAGGTGCAGCGGGTGCCCGAACAGTGCATCGGTTCAACTCGGCATACTTCGCCTCAACTCGGCTTGCTAGGTGAGGCCGACGCTGTGCGCTGCCGAATGCGCTGCCAGACGGCTTACTCAACATTGGAAAACGTAAGCGCAAGACAACTACCGGAAAAATGGAACCATCTGCTCCAAAAAAAAGGGAAAATTGCCGAAAGTATATTCAAACCGGAATGGAAACTCTCCTACTTTTTTGTGCGTTGTGACGATAAAGCCAAATGTCTAATCTGCGGTACACTAATTACATGTGTCAGAAAATCGTCTATTGAAAGGCACTACAGCAAATTGCATTCAGAAAAGTATAGTGATATAACAGGGGATGCCAGAGAGGAAGAATTACGGAAGCTGCGAACTCTTGCAGAAAAGAATTCTGTGTCTACATACGAGGTTTGTTGCAAGTACTTTAGCATGTATATTTTGGTTAAAGGTCATGCGAAACGAAATAACATTTGTTTACATTCCTTAGTTTTCGTTTTCGCATAAATTATTTCTAACATATCTTTTTTTCTCTACTTTAGCGTGAAGAAAATGAGGGGTGTTGCGAAAGGACTCTCAGAGCTAGTTAAAAAGTTGCTCTACATTTAGCAAGAGCTGGGAGGCCATTTATTGACGGGCCATTCATAAAAAACATTATGTTGGACGTAGTAGAGACAATGAATCCCACATTAGCTCCCGCGTACAGCAGAATACCACTTTGCAGCCGGCCGGTGTGGCCGAGCGGTTCTAGGTACTTCAGTCTGGAACCGCGCAACCGCAACGGTCGCAGGTTCGAATCCTGTCTCGGGCATGGATGTGTGTGATGTCCTTAGATTAGTTAGGTTTAAGTAGTTCTAAGTTGTAGGGGACTGATGACCTCAGATGTTAAGTCCCATAGTGCTCGGAGCCATTTGAACCACATTCCAGAATGACAATACATCGGAGAATCAACGACATTGCTGAGAATTTGCATGAACAACTGGCAGCAAAAATTGAAAGCTTCCTAGCGTACTCCATCGCACTTGAGTCCACGGATATTAACGACACGGATCAGTTAGCAATATTTTTGCGTGGCGTGGACGACGACCTACATGTAACGGAAGAACTCCTGGATATGATTTCGTTGAAGGACGCTGCTACAGGGGCGGATATTTTAGCAGCTGTTGAAATGGCAGCTGAAGGAATAGGTCTCCCTTGGGAAAAGATGTTTTCCGTAACCACAGACGGGGCACCAGCAATGTGCGGTAAAGCAAAAGGGTTTATTGGCCTACTGCGGAAAAAACTTAACACGCCGAATTTACCTTCCGTTCATTGTTTTGCACACCAAGAGGCTCTTTGTGTGAAAGTTATCGGTCTTCAGATGTGATGAAGGTAGTGGTGCGTATCGTGAACTACATTCGTTCTCATGGACTCACTCATCGTCAGTTCAAAGAATTTTTGATTTCCTTTGAAGAGGAGTTTCCAGATATTCCCTACCACGCTGAGGTGCGCAGGCTGAGCAAAGGGAAAGCGATTTCCCGAATTTTTCGTCTACGCCACACTGTGGCTCAGTTTTTGGAGAGCAAAGGACGTCCGGAACCACTTTTTCATGACCCTGAATGGGTAGCTGATTTAGGATTTTTAGCAGACATTATGGCTCTCCTAAATGATTTAAGTCTGAAACTCCAAAAAGAAAACAATCTCATCAACGATACGATCAGAAAAATAAACGCTTTCCAGTATAAACTGAAGATCCTCAAAAACAACCTTTCAGAGAAAAATACTCAACACTTTCCTGAACTAGGTAAGCTAGATATAAATTGTACCTTTATCAAAACAGCCTGATTTTTATAACCGCTCTAATCAAAACGGTACTATGTTTTTGTTGGGCAGCATCCGTGAAGGAAGGAGCGCGCTTTGAAAAATTCGTCGAGGTGCTACAATCCCTTGAAAATGCGTTTAACGATCGATTCCAGGTAATGTGGCGGTATATGCCATACAGCTAAATAATGGAGATTGCGTTACATATGCAAGTGTAACATTACATTAAAACCAATAGTACACATTACATGTTTATTAAAATCTACCGCATTTTAGTACTTCGAAACAACGGCTTACATTACTTTTATTTATTAACATTGGCTCTGTTATTGTTTCAGGAAATTACCTACCTGCAGCCGATTCTCGATGTTTTTGTGAAACCTTTTTCGATGGATATTGAAAGTGCGCCTTCAGATTTATATTTCGAACTAATTGATCTGCAAAGCGATGTTCACCAAAAGGATGTGTTTTACAATACAAAACGTTTGCTCCAATTCTACCAGAATTTGCCTACGGAAGAATTTCCCAAGTTGCACAGAGAAGAAGCGAAGATTATTTCTATGTTTGGTTCCACTTGTGTATGTGAAAGGCTTTTTTCTGTTTTGTCTTGTACAAAAACTAGATTGCGTGTGAGTATTTCTAATTGTATTTTAAAAAATTCTCTCAGAATGGCTGTCAGCCAATCTCTTGTTCCAGATCTTAGTAGCATAATTGCAAATAAAATAAAGAGCACATAGGAAGGTACATTTGTGTTGAAACCAAATTTAAAATTGTTACCATTACAGTTATTATATAAATCTCTATTGTACCGGTACACCAAACTAAGCTCCCCAACTAGTGTACATAGTATTTGGCAATGACGAAGACAACAGGGTAAAAGCTTTGAAACAGGTCGAGACAGGCGGTGCGAGCGGCACGAGCTAAGGAAATGAGAGGCAGCGCTGTTGCGCAAAGCCGAGGAGTGGGGGGTCTGCACCGTCGTCAACATAGCGCAGCCGTCTTCTGCACTCTGCACTGTGCGATGAACCGGTGCATTCACCTTGTGCGGCCCTACTCTAGAGGAACGGAAGGTTCCAAATGGTTGGAAAAGAGCACAGGTAGTCCCAGTCTTCAAAACGGGTCGTCGAGCAGATGCGCAAAACTATAGACCTTGTGCGGCCCTACTCTAGAGGAACGGAAGGTTCCAAATGGTTGGAAAAGAGCACAGGTAGTCCCAGTCTTCAAAACGGGTCGTCGAGCAGATGCGCAAAACTATAGACCTATATCTCTGACGTCGATCTGTTGTAGAATTTTAGAACATGTTTTTTGCTCGCGTATCATGTCGTTCCTGGAAACCCAGAATCTACTCTGTAGGAATCAACATGGATTCCGGAAACAGAGATCGTGTGAGAGCCAACTCGCTTTATTTGTTCATGAGACCCAGAAAATGTTAGATACAGGTAGATGCCATTTTCCGTTACTTCCGGAAGGCGTTCGATACAGTTCCGCACTGTCGCCTGATAAACAAAGTAAGAGCCTACGGAATATCAGACCAGCTGTGTGGCTGGATTGAAGAGTTTTTAGCAAACAGAACACAGCATGTTGTTCTCAATGGAGAGACGTCTACAGACGTTAAAGTAACCTCTGGTGTGCCACAGGGGAGTGTTATGGGACCATTGTTTCTCACAATATACATAAATGACCTAGTAGATAGTGTCGGAAGTTCCATGCGGCTTTTCGCGGATGATGCTGTGGTATACAGAGAAGTTGCAGCATTAGAAAATTGCAGCAAAATGCAGGAATATCTGCAGCGGATAGGCACTTGGTGCAGGGAGTGGCAACTGACCCTTAACATAGACAAATGTAATGTATTGCGAATACATAGAAAGAAGGATCCTTTATTACATGATTATATGAAAGCTGAACCAACACTGGTAGCAGTTACTTCTGTACAATATCTGGGAGTGTGCATGAGGAACGATTTGAAGTGGAATGATCATATAAAATTAGTAGTTGGTAAGGCGGGTACCAGGTTGAGATTCATTGGGAGAGTCCTTAGGAAATGTATTCCATCAACAAAGGAGGTGGCTTACAAAACACTCGTTCGAGCTATACTTGAGTTTGTTCATCAGTGTGGGATCCGTACCAGGTCGGGTTGACGGAGGAGATAGAGAAGATCCAAAGAAGAGCGGCGCGTTTCGTCACAGGGTTATTTGGTAAGCGTGATAGCGTTACGGAGATGTTTAGCAAACTCAAGTGGCAGACTCTGCAAGAGAGGCGCTCTGCATCGCGGTGTAGCTTGCTGTCCAGGTTTCGAGAGGGTGCGTTTCTGGATGAGGTATCGAATATATTGCTTCCCCCTACATGTACCTCCCCTGAAGATCACGAATGAAAAATCAGAGAGATTCGAGCGCGCACGGAGGCTTCCCGGCAGTCGTTCTTCCCGCGAAGCATACGCGATTGGAACAGGAACGGGAGGTAATGACAGTGGCACGTAAAGTGCCCTCCGCCACACACCGTTGGGTGGCTTGCGGAGTATAAATGTAGATGTAGATGTAGAAAGTGAAACTGCATCAGCGATGTCCTCATCGTCAGACACATACTTCACTTGACCGAATTTTGCACGTGCAAATGTGCTGACAAGAGACGTAGCGTCTTTGCGGTGCGTTTATAACCGAGTGTAAACAAGATTTTTCCGCGTACCAGAAGTTGGTCCAGTAGCGTAGAACGGTATGAAGGGCAGCGCGCATTCCTCCCCGAGTGGTTTCTGGGAACTGTACTTCCCGTCTCTGGTGTGAATGCTGTCGGCTAACAGTGACACAGAGAGCTGTGGAGTGAGCTGCTGTGTAGTCGAAGTCAGGAAGGGAGCACACGGAGAGAAATGGGCGCCCGTACGGAGAATCCCTTTCCTGGAAGCACAGGCCGCTGCTGGGCTGTTCTGCGTCCGACCGCGGTGTAAGCTAGACGCCATCCACGCGGGACACGCTTCAGCGCTGGCGCCAGTGGACGCAGCTGCTCCTGGTTGACGCACGCCAAGGACAGGCCGCTAGACCGTCCCCTGCCTATCCGTAGTACGTAGAGCAGTTCCCACAGTGGACGTAATTATCCACCTGTGAGGTGTGGGCGGGGGGAAGGTAATAACGTGAAATATTTGTAACGGGGAAAAGGAGAAATTGTTCGCGTATGGCTATGACGAAAGGAGAAAATACAAAAATGCAGTAAATGAAGCAGGCAAAAAGGAATACGTACGTCTCAAAAATGAGATCGACAGGAAGTGCAAAATGGCTAAGCAGGGATGGCTGGAGGACATGTGTAACGATGTAGAGGCTTATCTCACTAGGGGTAAGATAGATACTGTCTACAGGAAAATTAAAGAGACCTTTGGAGAAAGGAGAACCACTTGCATGAATATCAAGAACTCAGATGGAAACCCAGTTCTGAGCAAAGAAGGGTAAGCAGAAAGGTGGAAGGAGTATATAGAGGGTCTATACAAGGGCGATGTACTTGAGGACAATATTATGGCAATGGAAGAGGACGTAGATGAAGATGAAATGGGAGATATGATACTGCGTGAAGAGTTTGACAGAGCATTGAAAGACCTGAGTCGAAACAAGGCCCCCGGAGTAGACAACATTCCATTAGAACTACTGACAGCCTTGGGAGAGCCAGTCCTGACAAAACTACCATCTTGTGAGCAAGATGTATGAGACAGGCGAAATACCCTCAGACTTCAAGAAGAATATAATAATTCCAATCCCAAAGAAAGCAGGTGTTGACAGATGTGAAAATTACTGAACTATCAGTTTAATAAGTCACAGCTGCAAAATACTAACGCGAATTCTTTACAGACGAATGGAAAAACTGACAGAAGCCGACCTCGGGGAAGATCAGTTTGGATTCCGTAGAAATGTTGGAACACGTGAGGCAATACTGACCCTACGACTTATCTTAGAAGAAAGATTAAGGAAAGGCAAATCTACGTTTCTAGCATTTGTAGACTTAGAGAAAGTTTTTGACAATGTTGACTGGAATACTCTCTATGACATTCCAAAGGTGGCAGGCGTAAAATACAGGGAGCGAAAGGCTATTTACAATGTGTACAGAAACCAGATGGCAGTTATAAGAGTCGAGGGACATGAAAGGGAAGCAGTGGTTGGGAAGGGAGTGAGACAGGGTTGTAGCCTATCCCCGATGTTATTCAATCTGTATATTGAGCAAGCAATAAAGAAAACAAAAGTAAAGTTCGGAGTAGGTATTAAAATCCATGGAGAAGAAATAAAAAAATTGAGGTTCGCCAATGACATTGTAATTCTGTCAGAGACAGCAAAGGACTTGGAAGAGCAGTTGAACGGAATGGACAGTGTCTTTAAAGGAGGGTATAAGATGAACATCAACAAAAGAAAAACGAGGATAATGGAATGTAGTCGAATTACGTCGGGTGATGCTGAGGGAATTAGATTAGAAACGAGACACTTAAAGTAGTAAAGGAGTATTGCTATTTGGGGAGCAAAATAACTGGTGATGGTCGAAGTAGAGAGGATATAAAATGTAGACTGGCAATGGCAAGGAAAGCGTTTCTGAAGAAGAGAAATTTGTTAACATCGAGTATAGATTTAAATGCCAGGAAGCCGTTTCTGAAAGTATTTGTATGGAGTGTACCCATGTATGGAAGTGAAACGTGGACGATGAATAGTTTAGACAAGAAGAGAATAGAAACTTTCAAAATGTGGTGCTACAGAAGAATGCTGAAGATTAGATGGGTAGATCACATAACTAATGTGGAGGTATTGAACAGAATTGGGGAGAAGAGGAGCTTGTGGCACAACTTGACTAGAAGAAGGGATCGGTTGGTAGGACATGTTCTGAGACATCGAGGGATCACCAGTTTAGTATTGGAGGGCAGCGTGGAGGGTAAAATCGTAGAGGGAGACCAAGAGATGAATACACTAAGCAGATTCAGAAGGATGTAGGCTGCAGTAGGTACTGGGAGATGAAGAAGCTGACACGGGATAGAGTAGCATGGAGAGGTTCATCAAACCAGTCTTAGGACTGAAGACCACAACAACAACAATGGATAACTTACGAACCTAATCTCTTTTAAAATTTTTTATTTCGTAAGCAGGTTTTAAAAACGGTTTGTCCTATTTTAAGAGAGAACACTGTTCGAAACGAAAAAGTATCGGACAAGTGCGAAAAGAACCGTACAAGTGTGAGGGTTGCTTACAAATGTATATACGTGTATCCCGGAAATCGAGACCCTCTACCATTTTTCCTCGTATCTCTTTTCTTTTTTTTTCTTCGTTGCTATTTCGTTCACACTGTCCCATATGTGCGGTAGGTGGGCTGTTAGCGGTACAATATTCCGCTCTTTAGCCAAGCGGGTTAAGAAATATAATGTGAGAGTGAGAAACAAACATCAGATCTGTTTTTTATTTTGAATTAAATATCAAAGATGGGCAGCTAGAAAACGATAAATATACATTTTAAGAACACATCACAGAATGGAGAAATTCTCCTTTTTTTTAAAAGAAAGTACTGAAATACTACGCATGGAACCTGAAGGGCCTCTACTGGATAAAAAGTATTCTCGGAGGAGCGAGCATGATCCATAGGATTGAGGGGTGTGGGTAGAAAGATAGAGATCTGTTAGGTAGGAAAACTATGGAGATGACTGGCAGGAGCTGAGGAGGATGATGTGAATATAGACGATAGGACAGACAAAAATGGTTCAAGTGGCTCTGAGCACTATGGGACTTAACATCTGAGGTCATCAGTCCCCTAAGGACATCACACACATCCATGCCCGAGGGAGGATTCGAACCTGCGACCGTAGCAGTCGCGCGGTTCCAGACTGAAGCGCCTAGGACCGCTCGGACACACCGGCCGGCATGAGACAGACAGACGGTGAGGAGTAGTGAGATGTATGAGATGTTGGGGGATTCATATGGGGAAAGGTAAACGGATGCGGAAAGTGAGACGGAGTGCACTGTTATCGACATCGATATTGCCAAGATTTTTGTCTCGGGGTTTCCAACGTTTTCGAGAATATTTTAATATTAAGTTCTGAATATAAATTTCTGTGTAATTTCGCATTCGCTACATGATACACCAATTGACTATTGTAAATGCATTGACTTCGTCTGCTCTTCTCCCTGTTGCTATTACTAGTAAGATTTGTCGGAAGTCTGCAAAGAAGATAACGGTACAGCCATCTATAGGGTTATTGTTGTTACGAAAATGTCGAATTGTTCTGTGGAATACTTCAATAGATATTTTATGGGATATTGGAACCTCATCTCAAAAATGGAAGTGCAATCCCACATCAATAACCAGTATCACTTTGCTTTGAAACATTGCAGATGCTGTACACGTTGTAGACATAGAATGCAGGGGGACGTTTTTGAGTAGAATGATCAGTTCGTAACATACCTGCGATGCTAGTGTCGGGCAGGGCAGTGGTTGGACAGGGTGAGGCCTATCACCACTAGATGGCAAAGACATCCTTTTCACAGTAACATGGGACTTCATTGTGGATCAGCCAATTAACACGAAATATTTGTAAATTATACAAACAAACATCACTGGACCTGGTACTGGAAACCAGATCAAAATCTCTACAGCAGTTCCTGAGATTTTTGACGGACTACAAATGCAATGTATGTTTGTAACGGTAAAATTTAAATGTCGTGTGACTAGGGTCTCCCATCGGGTAGACCGTTCACCAGGTGCAAGTCTTTCGATTTGACGTCACTTCGGCTACTGGCGCGTCGATGGGAATGAAATGATGATGAGTAGGACAACACAACACCCAGTCCCTGAGCAGAGAAAATCTCCGAATCAAACCGAAATCGAAGCCGGGCCCTTAGGATAGACATTCTGTCACGCTGTCCGCTCAGCTACCAGGGGCGGACGTTTGTAACGGTAAACAATATTTTTTTATGTAATATAATTACAGATTAACTATTTCCCGATTTTTTCCCTTTACTTTTACTGTGAAACCTTGCTTCTTCTCAAAGTTCACGATTTCAAGGGACCCTACACCTCAGTACGTGACGTAAATTTCGATTTTATACTTCTACGCTTTCATGACAAGGAGACGTCTTAACAGTCGGATAGACAGACAGACGAAAAACAAATTTATCCTATAAAGGTTCCGTTTTTACCAACTGAGGTAAGGACGCTTAAAAATGTCTTATAAGTATAAAACTGGATAAAATAGCTCGCTCCCTTAAAAGAGGACATTGATCGCTTTGGAGTGCTAAACTAATTCTCACAGCATCGTCTGAATTAATTCTACATTCCGATATTCTTTTTTGTACTTTTGCTGATGCTCATCTTATAACCCCTTTTCAAGACACTGTCCATTCCGTTAAACTGTTATTCCAGTCCTTTGCTGACTGACAGAGTTACAACGTCGTCGGCGAAGCTCAAAGTTCTTCTCCCTGAATTTCAATTGCCGCTCCAGATTTCTCTTTGGCTTTCTTTACTGCTTGCTTAGTGTACAGACTGAATAACATCGGGGATAAGCTACAATCCTGTCTGACGCCCTTGACAACTATTGCTCCCCTTTCATTTCGTTCGATACTATAACTGCAGTCTGGTGTCTGTACAAGCTGTATATAACCTCTTACTCCCTGCATTTTGTTCTTGTTACGTTGCTTTCTAGTCAGCATCGTCAAAAGCCTTGTGTAAGTCTACAAATGCTATAAACGTACGTTTGCATTTCCTTACTCCAAGACAACTCGTAGGGTCAGCTTTGCCGCACATGTTCGTATGTTTCTCCAGAACCCTAACTGATATTGCCCCCCCCCCCCACCCCCTCCCATCCCTGTCGACTTATACCAGTTCTTCCATTCTTTTGTAAATAGTTCGCATTAATATTTTGAAAACTTGACTTGTTAAACTAATAGTTTCGGTAATATTCACACGTGTAAGCACCTGTTTTTCATGGAATTAGAGTTATTACGTTCTTCTTGTACCTGTGGGTATTTCGCCTGTGTCATGTATCTTGTACACACTGCGGTTTTGTCTTGGCTGGGATCTCAATAGTTATGAGGGAATATAGTCAACTCCAGGGACGGTTTTTCAGCTTAGATCTTTTACTGCTCTATCAGATTATTCTCGCAGGCTCATATCTCCCGTCTCGTCTTCACCTTCCTACTCTTCCCTTTCTACAATTTGTCTTCACTTCCCTTATAGAGGCCTTCCAACTTTCAGCTTTCCCTCCTTTAGTTAATACTGGCTTGCTGTCTGAGGTCCTGATGTTCAGTACTTCTCTTTTCGCCTAAGGTCTTCTTAATATACCTATAGGAGGTATCTATCTTTCCCCTAGTTGTATATGATTCTACAGCTTCGCATTTGTTCTTCTGCCACTCCTGTTTGGCCATTTAGCTCTTTTCCGAAAATATAAATTATTTGGACGTCCCATTTTCCCCAAAAATTGGATAAATAATTACTAGGATCATTCAACATGACAGCTACTATCAAGTAGTGATACGAGTGAAGATCTCAACTGGAAACCATCGAATAAAAATGTATCGTTATCGAGATGAAAGTAGTCGATACCATAGACATATTGTCCATGTCCCTTGACACGGTAAGCCACGGTCCTCCACTGACCTGGTCTACCCAGTGCAGTAATTCCCACGCTTTCAGGGGGTGAGTTTCTGGTTGTAGCGCTCGGAAATAGCTGGGGAAGCATCCGTGACAATGAAAGTTCGAGTCTGACTTGTGAGTGTGCTCAGATAGCCAATGGCTAAGGCGTCTGCTTGCGATAATCAAGAACCCCCGGTTCGACTCCCGGTCCGGCAGAAACTTTAAATTGTCACTGTTGGCTTACAGCAAACTGAACTGTGGAGCGCGCCCCGGCTAACAATCGCGGGCGCTGACGACAGCTGGCAGCGGTCACCAGGGACGCCGACCGCGTGCCAAATATTCCGTCCGCTCAGCTGGTCCCAGCGTGGCCAACGGCACCACCCCAACAGCTGACCAATACGACCTGCTATTTCGCAGACAACGTGGACCAGCGTAACGTCTGTGCACAGCGGGTATCACTTACTACAGGGTGGGGCCAGTTTAGACGTCGTCCAAAACACATTCATTCGTTGTAAATACATATTACAATATTTTCTTACTGCAATAAACTAGTTTTCGGGTCTTTTCAGGCTCATCCTCAGTGGAGCACTTGAAAGTTCTATCTTTATTCCTGTAACGTCGTCATGGGTACTGACTCTGTGACGAGGTAGATAGAAATACTTTGTTGTCTGTTTCTTTTTGAGGCATCTCTTCCTCAGTCGCAGCTTTGCAAGTAATATGGGAGTTACTCCACCTCTTACGACCGTATAAACTTTTGTTAGGACGAGATGCGTTTCTCTGCACTTATATCAACTTTAGCGCTCAGTTTATTGGCTCCATACACACACACACACACACACACACACACACACACACACACACACACAGACAACAGCCAAAATAATATTAAACTACATACAGACAGCAAACACAAACAAAAGACGGACACATAGCGCCAGCTGGCAACACTAGGTAAAATGAACACCGGTGTGGCCGTGCTGTTCTAGGCGTTTCAGTCTGGAACCGCGTGACCGCTACGGTCGCAGGTTCGAATCCTGCCTCGGGGATGGATGTGTGTGATGTCCTTAGGTTAGTTAAGTTTAAGTAGTTCTAAGTTCTAGGGGACTGATGACCACAGATGTTAAGTCCCATAGCGCTCAGAGCCATTTGAATCATTCTATTTGTGTACAGAAGAAAACCTGAAAATTGCCCACTGAAAAGGCTTTAAATAAAGCGAAACGTGTGGTCCAAATAAGATCTCATTCAGTCGTAAAAGACGTAATATTTCCCATATTCATTGTGTATCACCATGAGTGACTGTTATATGGCGAAATGTGTCGAAAAATGATTTCGTTTACTTACTCCGACAGTATGAGTGGCGTTGTGGTTGGTAAACACGTGGCAGCTTCCAGTTTAGTTGCATATCAACCATAGATTAACCACTTTACACTATAGATATAAATATTGTCACCATAGAAAGACAAATATTTCAAAAAGGGACTCGTTGCAGTTTTCTGTGTAGAGCTGCATCAAACCAGTCTCAGGAGTGAAGACCACAACAACAACACAGTCATAATGGGTATGCTTAATTCCACGCTCTCTCTTAGCGGAACTGTGCGGCTGAACGCGATTGACAGTGAAAGAGATTGAATGAAATTTTAATTAACAGTGTATTTTATGTCTTTCTAGTATTTGATACATTTTAACCATATTCGTTTCTACATGTCTTAGCAAGGGACGTGATACCGTCGTCGCTGAAAGCCAAATAACCAACCTCCCCCCGCCCCCCCCCCCCCCCCACCCCACGCACACACACATATACACCCAACGCTAATGGATGTACTCGTATAAGGCGAAAGGCGTCTGCTTTTCGTCTCGACTCGTTTGATTCATACATTTGACGCTATTTCGTCTCAGCCGAAGAGGCAAACGCATCATTGATGCACTGTATTGCATACCTTCGTGATCTCGCATGTGCCCGGACGTGTGATATGTACCATGTTAAACTCTTTCGTTTGTGACGGGTAATGGGATGCCAGCTCCGTGAATTTCTTTTGACTGTGGCATTGAGTGAGCCCAGTTAATTTTCTTATTAATAGACTTGGCAAGGTCAAGTACGCGCAGTATGCTATCTCAATTTTCAGGATGAAATTTATTTACCTTGATCGCACATTTATAAAATGATGACCGGTTTTGATGCTCGAGCAATGAGGTTCGAGTCCTCCCTCGTGTATGGGTGTGTATTGTCCTTAGAGTAAGTTATTTTATGTTAGATTAAGTAGTGCGTAAGCCTAGTGACCGATGACCTCAGCAGTTTGCTCCCATAGTCCTTACCACAAATTTCCAGTTTCCGTTCCTGGCGAGGTTCAAAATGGCTCGGAGCACTATGGGACTTAACATCTGTGGTCATCAGTCCCCTGGAACTTAGAACTACTTAAACCTAACTAACCTAAGGACACCACACACATCCATGCCCGAGGCAGGATTCGAACCTGCGACCGTAGCAGTCGCGCGGTTCCGGACTGAGCGCCTAGAACCGCTAGACCACCGCGGCCGGCCCTGGCGAGGTGTAAAGGTCGTTTGTCACTACATACTACTGCAGATTGTATATGATTTTACATTAAAGAATGAATCAGATTTACTTAAACAGTATTTCTAAGTAACCTTGTAAGCTTGTTGCGAGAATGATCTTATTTTCTTGTCACAGATGTCTAAGCCTAATCGAAATTGAGGTAGTGCATTTTTGCGTCAGTCTGTAATGTGGAATACGGAGACAATACGGACCCTTTTATTTTCACGAATGTAGGCGACATAGAGGCCAGTAGATGACACAATTACTCTGCCGGAGAACTGAAGTGGGTCAGTGGAATAAAAACCGCTGTTCCCTCAGCCCAAGGCGCCATTAACCCACGGGTCACTGGAAGTCTGTTGATCGGGTCAGGGGCCACCGTGGCCCCTTTCACGAGAGGCGCTGGACCGACAGACGTATCAGTCGCATTATTGGTAATTAACTTCTAACTCAATGGTCCCCTTCACGCGACCGCGCCGATGATAAATTGAGTCGTCTATTGTGGCTTATGGAGTCCCGTTCGTTTTCCTTTTCTTTATTTTGGGATCGATCACGCCTCCTTTCATTAGATCGCTGGTGGTTTCTGGGAAGCGCAGGCGCTGGTTTTAAATCGAAAAGAGGACCCATCAAAAGAGCTTCTACGTCTGCACCAGGATCCTCACACGAGGCTTACATACATTTACGATATACCTCAAATCGTTAGACGTGCTAACCAAAGAACGCTAATCCAAAAACAAAACGTGAAAAATAATACTTTTGTGTACAGTGAGTCAAAAAATACTTTTAAAAAGTATTCTGTACAGTTGTGGAAACGAATTTATAGTGGATATTTGGCGCTAAAAACTGCTAGTTTTTTTCTTTATGGATTTGAAAGTTAAAGTAGTAAAAGACAATTATTATAATTTAGTCATTTTTTTCTGTTACTAATACACGATAACAGCAGTAAGTTCCGTCTACAAAATTCAAATAAGGTAGTTGAGATGGGTCTACCCGAAACATTCTAACATTCCTAGCTTTTGTCAGACTGTTTTGAAAGCGTCCAATATATATGTGGTGTCACCGCCAGACACCACACTTGCTAGGTGGTAGCTTTTAAATCGGCCGCGGTCCGTTAGTATACGTCGGATCCGCGTGTCGTCACTATCAGTGATTGCAGACCGAGCGCCGCCACACGGCAGGTCTAGAGAGACTTCCTAGCACTCGCCCCAGTTGTACAACCGACTTTGCTAGCGATGGTTCACTGACAAAATACGCTCTCACTTGCCGAGACGATAGTTAGCATAGCCTTCAGCTACGTCATTTGCCACGACCTAGCAAGGCGCCATTACCAGTTACTATAGATACTATAAATCATGTACCGTCCAGAGCGACGTTCACCATTAATGGATTAAAGTTATGTATTCCACCAGCTACGTCCATTTTTTCTAAAGTCTAATTTCCTTGTCCTGTTCCAGACCTCACGCCAGCCTGCGCGAGCTAAAACACGTGCCTTTCGGCTTCCTCTAGAAACACGGTGTTGGCTCTCCTGCCAACCACAACAGCCGGCCGCGGTGGTCTAGTGGTTCTAAACGCGCAGTCCGGAACCGCGGGACTGCTACGGTCGCAGGTTCGAATCCTGCCTCGGGCATGGATGTGTGTGATGTCCGTAGGTTAGTTAGGTTTAAGTAGTTCTAAGTTCTAAGGGACTGATGACCACAGAAGTTAAGTCCCATAGTGCTCAGAGCCATTTGAACCAACCACAACAATATACATCTTCATTTGATGTAATTTGTTCTGACATGGTTTACGACCTCTGCATGTTTGTTTAATTCATCTTTTCTTCGTCGTGTATATACACTCATTCTCATAAATTAACGATAGTGCTGATACATGATGAAACAACGCTCTGGTGGGCGCTTTGTGGGTTTAAATCACCTCGGGGTATGACCATGCGGTGCATTTCACTTGCGGTCGTCGCACGGTGGCGCTGGCAGCAGTCCACATACGCAGAGATGTGTTGGTGCAGGTCAGAGTACGGCGCAGCGAGTAAGTGTGTAGACTTGCTAATGGTGACTGTGTGTTGAAAATGGCTCAAAGAACACATATTGATGACGTTATGAGGGGTAGAATACTAGGGCGACTGGAGACTTGTCAAACACAGTAGGTCGTGGCACGAGCCCTTCGTGTGCTACAAAGTGTTATCTCAAGATCATGGCAACGATTCCAGCAGATAGGAAACGTGTCCAGGCGGTACAGTACAGGACGTCCACAGTGTACAACACCACAAGAAGACCGATATCTCACCATTAGTTACCGCAGACGGCCACGGTATACTGCAGGTAGCCTTGCCCGGGACCTTACCGCAGCCACTGGAATAGTTGTCTCCAGACACACAGTCTACAGACGACTGAACATACATGGTTTATTCGCCCGGAAACCTGCAAGGTGCATTCCACTGACCCCTGGTCACAGGAGAGCCCGTAACACAGTACATGGTCATCGGAACAGTGGACCCAGGTTATGTTCACGGACGAGTCCAGGTATAGTCTGCACAGTGATTCTCGTCGGGTTTTCATCTGGCGTGAACCAGGAACCAGATACCAACCCCTTAATGTCCTTGAAAGAGACCTGTATGGAGGTCTTGTTTGATGGTGTGGGATGGGATTATGATTGGTGCACGTACACTCCTGCATGTCTTTTGCAGAGAAACTATAACAGGTCAGGCGTATCGGGACGTCATTTTGCACCATTATGTCCGCATTTCAGAGGTGCAGTGGGTCCCACCTTCCTCCTGATGGATGATTACGCACGGCCCCACCGAGCTGCCATTGTGGAGGAGTACATTGAAACAGAAGATATCAGGCGAACGAAGTAGCCTGCCTGTTCTCCAGACCTAAACCCCATCGAGCACGTCTGGGATGCTCTCGGTCGACGTATTGCCGCATGTCTTCAAAGCCCTACGACAGTTCCGGAGCTCCGACAGGCACTGGTGCAAGAATGGGAGGCTGTACCCCAGCAGCTGCTGGACCACCTGATTCAGAGTACGTCAACCCGTTGTGCGGCCTGTGTACTTGTGCAGGGTGACATATCCATATCGATGTCGGGGTACATGCGCAGGAAACAGTGGCGTTTTATAGCATATGTGTTTCGGGACGGTTTTCTCAACGTATCACCAATACCGCGGACTTACAGATCTGTGTCGTGTGTGTTCCCTATGTGCCTATGCTATTAGCTCCTGTTTCTGTGTAATGCCACGTTGTGTGGCACCACACTCTGCAGTTATCCTTAACTTATGAGCATGAGTATAAACGAGCAGCACGGTGCAGAGACAGCCTGTGAACTACTCCTACTGGGAACTCTTACAGAAAATCCAAGGAGAGTAAAACCAGAAGGCGTTTGAGCGTAAGTGCGAAACACTCTGGTCTGTCACTCAGTTTTAGTGAAATCCTACGGAAAATAGAACCTGCAGAACAGCGCACGATGACATCTTCCAGCAGGACAACGCAACGTGTCACATAGCTCACTGTGCACGTGTGTGGTTCGAAGAGCACCAGGATGAGTATACCTATACTGCCCTGGCTACCAAACTCTCCAGATTTAAAGCCAATTGAGAATCTGCACATCGATCGGGCTGTCTGCGTTATGGATCCTCAACCGAGAAACCTAACACAGATGGCCACGGCACCATAGTCGCCATGGCTCCACATCCTTGTCGCTACCTTCCAGAACCTGATTGACTCTCATCCTGCACATCTCGCAGCGGTCCCCGCTCCGAAAGGTGGTTGTTCAGGAATTTGGCAGCTGGACACATTAATGTGAGAGGACAGTGCGTAAGGGGAACTTAATTATCGAAGGAGCGATGGCGAAAAGGAGAAATAACAACAATCAGCTTGCTGTCTCTCATCACAGGCATTTTATTCGTCATCTTAGAACTACATTACTGGCCATTAAAACTGCTACACCAAGAAAACATGAAGATGATAAACGGGTATTCGTTGGAAAAACATATTATACTAGAACTGACATGTGATTACATTTTCACGCAATTTGGGTGCATAGATCCTGAGATATCAGTACCCAGAACAATCACCTCTAGCCCTAATAACGGCCTTGATACACCTGGGCGTTGAGTCAAACAGAGCTTGGATGGCGTGTAGAGGTACAGCTGCCCATGCAGCTTCAACACGATACCACAGTTCATCAAGAGTAGTGATTGGCGTATTGTGACGACCCAGTTGCTCGGCCACCATTGACCTGACGTTTTCAATTGGTGAGAGATCTGGAGAATGTGCTAGCCAGCTTAGCAGCTGAACATTTTCTGTATCCAGAAAGGCCCCTATAGGACTTGCAACATGCGGTCGTGCATTATCCTGCTGAAATGTAGGGTTTCGCAGGGATCGAATGAACGGTAGAGCCACGGGTCGTAACACATCTGAAATGTAACGTCCACTGTTCAAAGTGCCGTCAGTGCGGACAAGAGGTGACCGAGACGTGTAACCAATGGCGCCCCGTACCATCACGCCAGGTGATACGCCAGTATGGCGATGACGAATACACACTTCCAATGTGCGTTCACCGCGATGTCGCCAAACACGGATGCAACCATCATGATGCTCTAAAACAGAACCTGGATTCATCCGAAAAAAAGGACGTTTTGCCATTCGTGCACCCAGGTTCGTCGTCGAGTGCACCATTGCAGGCGCTCCTGTCTGTGATGCAGCGTCAAGGGTAACCGCAGCCATGGTCTCCGAGCTGATAGTCCATGCTGCTGCAAACATCGTCGAACTGTTCGTGCAGATGGTTGTTGTCTTGCAAACGTCCCCATCTGTTGACTCAGGGATCGAGACGTAGCTGCACGATCCGTTACTGCCATGCGGATATGTTGCCTGTCATCTCGACTGCTAGTGATACGAGGCCGTTGGGATCCAGCACAGCGTTCCGTATTACCCTCCTGAACCCACCGATTCCATATTCTGCTAACAGTCATTGGATCTCGACCAACGCGAGCAGCAATGTCACGATACGATAAACCGCAATCGCGATAGGTTACAATCAGACCGTTATCAAAGTCGGAAACGTGATGGTACGCATTTCTCCTCCTTAGACGAGGCATCACAACAACGTTTCACCAGGCAACGCCGGTCAACTGCTGTTTGTGTATGAGAAATCGGCTGGTAACTTTCCTCATGTCAGGAAGTTGTAGGTGTCACCACCGGTGCTAACCTTGTGTGAATGCTCTGAAAAGCTAATCGTTTGCATATCACAGCATCTTCTTCCTGTCGGTTAAATTTCGCGTCTGTAGCACGTCATCTTCGTGGTGTAGCTATTTTAATGGCCAGTAGTGTAGAACAAGTAATATTACTGTGAAATACTGTTCCTTCATTTCACGTGGAACAAAATACAGCCGTTCGAGTTTTTAATGCGTATTCTACGCTAACTTTATTAAGAGGTGGAGCAAGGACAGAGAAATGAGACATGCGGAGGTGAAGGTACAGTAGCATTTTTGATGCCGTTTTGGTTCAAATGGCTCTGAGCACTATGGGACTTAACATCTGTGGTCATCAGTCCCCTAGAACTTAGAACTACTTAAACCTAACCAACCTAAGGACATCACACACATCAGTGCCCGAGGCAGGATTCGAACCTGCGACCGTAGCGGTCACGCGGTTCCAGACTGAAGCGCCTTTAACCGCACGGCCACACCGGCCGGCCGCCGTTTTGGTGCAGAGGCGCTAGCGCAAGAAGGGTCGCGGAGATATATGCGTTGGCGCGAAAACGCCCTTCGGCCTTGAGCTGTGCCGCCGTTCCCGTAATGGCGAGCATTATGTGGGTCCCCCTCCCGAAGCGGCGGCTGCCTCTGGAGTAGAAAGACCGCCGCGTCTCCTCGGCCAGGGCCCCACATTCCGGCTGGTGTCGGTCGCTGGTTATGGAGCCCGGCGTGGGACGGGTACAACCTTGATCTGCAACGGTTGTCACCAAACACGGGGAGCCGCCTGAACAGGTACCGAACGGCGCAGCCGATGCAAGATCTCTCTCGTTTATTCCTGTGTGCGAGTTGTATGTAGATATGACTTTAAACAAGACTTACGTTGCACATTTTTCGTCAGTCACAGCAAGATTGCACCTCATGTGTTACCGACAACAAATGAAGTGAAACTTCCTGGCAGATTAAAACTGTGTGCCGGGCCGAGATTCGAACTCGGGACCTTTGCCTTTCGCGGGCAAGTGCTCTACCATCTGAGCTATCCAAGCACGACTCACGACCCGTCCTCACAGCTTTACTTCAGCCAGTACCTCGTCTCCTACCTTCCAAACTTCACAGAAGCTCTCCTGCATGGTCTGCATGAGAGCTTCTGTCAAGAAACTGGCAAACCTAAGCCGTGATACACTTTCAGATAAAATGTCTAAAGTAAAATTTATGGAAGAAATTTCACAGCCTATTCGGAGCAAAGTAATAAAAATAGTAATAATAATAAAATAAGTCACCTACAAAATTTTCTCATCTTGCCTACTCCAGAGAACAAAAGGTACATTGTTTGATTAACACAACAACTGTTTCCAGAATGAGATTTTCACTCTGCAGCGGAGTGTGCGCTGATATGAAACTTCCTGGCAGATTAAAACTGTGTGCCCGACCGAGACTCGAACTCGGGACCTTTGCCTTTCGCGGGCGAGTGCTCTGTAAAGTGTGGAAGGTAGGAGACGAGATACTGGCAGAAATAAAGCTGTGAGGACCGGGCATAAGTCGTGCTTCGGTAGCTCAGTTGGTAGAGCATTTGCCCGCGAAAGGCAAAGGTCCCGAGATCGAGTCTCGGTCGGGCACACAGTTTTAATCTGCCAGGAAGTTTCATATCAGCGCACACTCCGCTGCAGAGTGAAAATCTCATTCTGAGAACAAATCTTAATTCTGGAAACGATTTTGAAATACATCGCTGTGAGGAATACACCACCTATTTTCACTGTCATAAATTCCAAGAAACCATGTGATTTTGTTGACCGTCAATCCTTGTTTAATATTTTAGAAGAACAGGGACTCCACCCAGAAACACTAAGTCTAATCAGACACTGGCTGGCACAACATAGAAATTTAAATTCATGGGTGAAATCTCCGCTCCCTTCATGGTTAAAACTGGAGTACGTTAAAACCGGATTGTACCCACTATTGCTCAAACTAGTCCCGGACAAAGCAATGAGGGACTGGTAAAAAGAACTGAAAATCCAAGGACACTGGAAGCCAACACGAATACGAAGATCCCGACACAAGACAGAAATCTCAACCTAGCTTTCACAGACGACCTCACCCTACTCTCGGATAACGAAGCAACAGCAACTAAACAAGCAGAAGTACTAAAACATTGTGCAGAAAAGTTTCCTGCACGTCTTGGATCTGTGTAAAATAGTGGATCCTAGAATGAAGGAGGAAGATAAGGTTGCACATCTAATGAAGTGTGTTGCTGGGGACATGTGTCATGCCCTACTCCTGAAAGAAGTTTCGACAGCAGACAACTTCATAAAATGGAGCCAGTACATCGAGACAATGCATCAAAAAGGAATTACACGCAACAACGGCTTCCAAACGTCGTATCGATGTCTGTGATGGAGGAAGAAACTGATTTCACAAGTGTTCTTCGTCAGATAGTGAGAAAGGAAGTATAAATTCTTCTACGCAAAATTAAACATACAAAAACAAGACACAAAATACGGCAAGGTAAAGAGAGTTACACATTTCAAATATCTAGGTGAAATTCTCGAATCAGTAGGAGAAGAAAAGATCCCACAGAAGACACGAATAAAGAAAGAAGGAGAGAGTTTACGGGGCAAAACACAAGACATATATAATAAGACATGCATGTCCATTCAAACAAAGATCAGACACTACGACACAGTAGTCAAGTCTGAAATACTGTAAGCAAGTGAGATACTAAAAGTCCACACGAAAAGTGACACAGAAGCATACTGAAGAAGGAACGCAAGATTATGAGAAAAATTCTCGTCCAAAAGCTCACAGAAGTGGGATAAAGATTACATTCTAGGAAAACGACAAAGAAGGTGCCCTAGCAGTACATATCAGAAAAAGAAGGTAGTTATTCGTGCACATCTGCAGGATACAACCAACAAAACTCACCAACAGAAGTTTGACATACATACAAGGGATCAAGTCAATAATACCGTGGACCACAAAAGCCAAACTTGACGTAAAAGCACAAATCGATCCATTGAAGACAGAAACCTATACAGAGACAAGATACACAAGTAGATTGTGAGGTCATAAACTGAAGTCCCATAGGAACCAGGGACAAAATGGTGTGAAGTTACAAAGAGAGACTATGGAGAAAAAAAAAAGAGAGAATCGTGGAAGAGCAGAAAGAATGCTCAAATGAGGCAGAATGCTTTGAGTGAAGCTACAGGATCTCGACGCAGATAACAACAACGACAATAATAATAATAAGAATAATAATGGTAACAGAAAAATTAGAGGCCGTATAACAGCGAACGGAATTGTGAGGCAGTTTCTGGCCTATTGTGGCAACTAACTTGGAGAAGGCATTTCCTTGAAATAGTTAAGCATGTACACCTCAATTTCACTACCATACATGCGTTGTACAAAGTACAAAGTATAAATGAAGTGGGTAGTCTATATGAGAAACTTGTTACCATACATTCATTTCACAAGCTATAATCTCCACCACAGCGCTCACGCTTTAATATTTGTATTCGAAAAAAAAAAAAAATTACTGGTAACGTATGTAGTCAGTATTACAATCTTACGAAATAGTGTTAATACTCGTCGTAATGATCTTTTAAAAATAGTTTAGTTTCGTGACCGAAACGATGTTGAATCTTCTCGTTTTCACCCCTCAGAAAATATAGGTTGGGAACCACTGTTGTAGAATCTCAAAGTGAGAGAAGATACCAAATATAGAAATCAGAAACAAATGAATACTCACACATACATCATCAAAGAAATGGAAGAAACGGCGTTTAAAACAGTGTAGGAATCTGATGACATTAGGAGTTGAACGGCACCCAGAAAATCTACTATGCTGGCATCTCCACAAAAGAGATACGAGGAAGACCCTGAGCAAAATTTAAAAATCAAATGGAGGAGCATATCCAACGATGAATTTTGAAAGAAGCTTTATACACAGATCGAGAGGCTATGGTACAAGTTTGTCAGAAACGGCCCAAAGAGATGTAAAAAACTCGCGGAAAAAAAGGGCCGACGACTCCAATATGTTGGGTGCAGGTCACATGATGTCGGTAGTATTGTGCGGTTCATTGCTTGGTAGACATGTAAGCAACGATTTCTCAGTGTTAAATAGTGATTTCTCAGTCCTTTCTATAAGGAGCATGGGACTGGAAACGAAGCAAATAGAAAAATTTAAGTAAACTGATAATTTATTCAAAATTATTCGCTATGACGATTAATACATTAATTCCTCTGTCAGACACGTCAGTGAATGTCTTCATGGAAGAATGTTTGCGGTTGCCTACGGGACCGTAATTGTACGCTGGCGTGCACCTTTTCGTCCGAAGCAAATCGACGGCCACGAATTTGTTTCTTCAGGGCTTCAGAAATACGGAAATCGCATGGGGAGAGGTCGGGACTGTATCGAGGATGTGTAAGAACTTCCCAGCGAAACTTCTGTTGCCTTCTTTGCTTATTAGTTTTTTAGTATCGGCTGCGTACTTGCCTGGGTGTGTAGGCTCTGTTTATCCCAATCTTCTATTAGTCAATCTGCTCCTCCTGTCTCTCTCCGTCCATCTCCTTCTCGCTTCTCTCTATACACCTCCTGCTCCCCCTTTCTCTCTCCACCTACTCACCCCTCTCTTTCTGTACACATCCTCCTTCCTCTCTCCCTGTCCATATACTCCTCCTCTCTCTGCCTGTCCATATTCTCCTCCCCATCCATCTCCTCCACTTCCCTGTTCATCCCCTACTTCCTCTCTCTCTCTCTCTCTCTCTCTCTCTCTCTCTACCTGTCTACTCCTCATCTCTCTGTACATATCCTCCTCCCTATACCTCTATCCGTTTTCTCTCCCCCCTCTAATTATACATCTCCTCTGTCCCTTACCTCTGCTCATCTCATCCTCCTCTTTCTCCCTCTGCATTATCACCCCTACCACAATAACAGGTTGCTGATTCTTGCTCCCACAGTATTTCTTTCCAGAAAGTAAGCAATATGTGTACTAAGATCGCATGAAATCGATACGGACGTTTAGGAGGAGTTTTTACCCATGGCTTTGCCTGCTTACAAGCATTTGTCACACATATTTCACTCTCTCTCTCTCTCTCTCTCTCTCTCTCTCTCTCTCTCTCTCTCACACACACACACACATATATATATATATATATATATATATATATATATATATATATATATATAATACCAGTATCTCTAGTGAATTTCACCATGCAGCTTTGTTTTCACACAGTTCAATGTTTCCGACATCGCATCTCCTGAACTATGTGTCGTACAATGATATATTTTTGCAGGTGCACTCAGTGATATATGCGAATGGTGTCTGCAAAATTTTTTATGAATAGAGTTAACAGTACAGAAATAGTTAATTAAAACGTCATGCCCACGAAAATGTAGTAAACGGCAAACTTTCATCCTTTCATCATTTTGTGGGGTGTTTCAGCAAGAAAAGTTCTCGTAAAGATTTGAAACAGAGTGTAAAGTATGTTGAAAGTCACTAAGTACTCTCTTTGGCAAATATTGGATGTATAGAGCCTGGCTATTTGCATGTCGTGTGCTTCGAAGCTTTTTCACCCCTAGCTCTGTCCCTTTGAGATGGAGATAGTTCTTACCCCCATACTGGTTCTTTTCGGACAATAAGTGATATTTGTAGCAAATTTGGGTGAAATCGATGCAGTGGTTTAGGAGGAGATGTGGAGCATACGTACATATACAGGGTAGTCCATTGCTAGTGACCGGGCCAAATATCTCACGAAATAAGCATCAAATGAAAAAACTACAAAGAACGAAACTCGTCTAGCTTGAAGAGGGAAACCAGACGGCGCTATGGTTGGCCCGCTAGATGGCGCTGCCATAGGTCAAACGGATATCAACTGCGTTTTTTAAAATAGGAACCCCCATTTTTATTACATATTCGTGTAGTACCTAAAGAAATATGAATGTTTTAGTTGGACCACTTTTTTCGCTTTGTGATAGATGGCGCTGTAATAGTCACAAACGTATAAGTACGTGGCGGGCCCCGGTGGTCTCGCGGTTCTAGGCGCTCAGTCCGGAGCCGCGCGACTGCTACGGTCGCAGGTTCGAATCCTGCCTCGGGCATGGATGTGTGTGATGTCCTTAGGTTAGTTAGGTTTAAGTAGTTCTAAGTTCTAGGGGACTGATGACCACAGATGTTAAGTCCCATAGTGCTCAGAGCCGTTACGTATAAGTACGTGGTATCACGTAACATTCCGCCCGTGCGGACGGTATTTGCTTCGTAATACAATACCCGTGTTAAATGGGACCGTTTACCAATTGCGGGAAGGGCGATATCGTGTTGATGTATGGCTATTGTGATCAAAATGCCCAACGGGCGTTTGCTGTGTATGCTGCTCGGTATCCTGGACGACATCATCCAAGTGTCCTGACCGTTCGCCGGATAGTTACGTTATTTAAGGAAGGAAGTATTTAGGCACAAGTGAAACGTGAACCACGACCTGCAACAAATGATGATGCCCAAGTAGGTGTTTTAGCTGCTGTCGCGGCTAATCCGCACATCAGTAGCAGACAAATTGCGCGAGAATCGGGAATCTCAAAAACGGCGGTGTTGAGAATGCTACATCAACATCGACTGCACCCTTACCATATCTGTATGCACCAGGAATTGCATGGCGAAGACTCTGAACGTCGTGTACAGTTCTGCCACTGGGCAAAAGAGAAATTACGGGAGGATGACAGATTTTTTGCACGCATTCTATTTAGCGACGAAGCGTCATACATCAACAGCGGTAACGTAAACCGGCGTAATATGCACTGTTGGGCAACGGAAAATCCACTATTGCTGCGACAAGTGGAACATCAGCGACCTTGCCGGGTTAATGTATGGTGCGGCATTGTGGGAGGAAGGATAATTGGCCCCCTTTTTATCGATGGCAACCTAAATGGTGCAATGTATGCAGATTTCCTACGTAATGTACTACCGATGTTACTACAAGATGTTTCACTTCATGACAGAATGGCGATGTACTTCCAACATGATGGATGTCCGGGACATAGCTCGCGTGCGGTTGAAGCGGTATTGAATAGCATATTTCATGACAGGTGGATTGGTCGTCGAAGCACCGCACGTTCACCGGATCTGAGGACCCCCGATTTCTTTCTGTGGAGAAAGTTGAAGGATATTTCCTATCGTGATCCACCGACAGCGCCTGACAACATGCGTCAGCGCATTGTCAATGTATGTGCGAAAATTACGGAAGGCGAACTACTCGCTGTTTAGAGGAATGTCATTACACGTATTGCCAAATGCATTGAGGTTGACGGACATCGTTTTGAGCATTTATTGCATTAATGTGGTATTTACAGGTAATCACGCTGTAAGCATGCGTTCTCAGAAATGATAAGTTCACAAAAGTACGTGTATCACATTGGAACAACCGAAATAAAATGTTGAAACGTACCTACGTTCTGTATTTTAATTTAGAAAACCTACCTGTTACCAACTGTTCATCTAAAATTGTGACCCATTTGTTTGTGACTATTACAGCGCCAACTAAAACATTCATATTTCTTTAGGTACTACACGAATATGTAATAAAAAAATGGGGGTTCCTATTTCAAAAATCGCTGTTGATATCCGTTTGACCTATGGCAGCGCCATCTAGCGGGCCAACCATAGCGCCATCTGGTTTCCCCCTTCGAGCTAGACAAGTTTCGTTCTTTGTAGTTTTTTCGTTTGACCCTTATTTCGTGAGACATCTGGCACGGTCACTATCAATGGACCACCCTGTATACATACAGTTTCATTATATGTATGGGTTCACAGAAAATTTCTGCGCGCATCGGCTAAGGGAGGGCTTATGTTGGTAGTTTATTCAGCTGCGCTGAGAGCCAAGGCTGTTTTGCCATCCGCCCGTTGGCAGCTGCTGATCAACACGGGCGTTGCAATTGTCGGCAGCTGCTCGGGGCGATTGGCGCATGCGCAGTGCAGGGGTCGTGGTTCAGGCCAGCCTGTGCCAGCGCTGAGAACACGACTGCTGTCACATAGCAACAGGCTGCTTCTGTCCTCTTTAATAGAGAGCTAAGGGCCGCGTGCAGCCTCACACGTCGTCATACTGTATGTGTGTGTGTGTGTGCGTGGCGGAACTCACTGTCGCGAGGCGCTTGTCACAAGCAGAACAGTCTAGCGGTGCCTTTCATCTGCACACGCTGGCGTTACAGTCGACAAGCACTACCAGTTGCGCCCTAGCAACGCAGAAGATTGCTCTGACGACATGCTGAGTCATCTTCAGTGGTAGGATTTTTAAAAAAAATTTAAAACTGAGAAACGAAACAGTAGGGAACAGAATCCACCGCAAATACTTGTCATTTAAGTTTCTACGTTTTAAATATATTAAACTTCTAATATAACTGCATAATAGATTACTGAAGCAAAGGCAGTCGTGACGTCGACCAACAAACTCTCTCTCTTCTTCTCCAAAAAAAATAAATAAATAAATAAATAAATAAATAAATAAAAAGACTCTAAGCACTACTTAAACCTAACTAACCTAAGGACATCACACACATCCATGCCCGAGGCAAGATTCGAACCTGCGACCACAGCAGCAGCGCGGTTCCGGACTGAAGCGCCTAGAACCGCTCGGCCACAGAAGCCGGCCCCTTACTGTTTCCTTTCACTGCCACTGCTCCGTCTTGCTCTCTCTTACTGCTGCTATCTCATTCATTTCTTCCCACTGCTGTTGTCTCTTATAAATGTCACTATCTCTCCCTTCCTCGTTGTTATTGTCACAGATTCTGTTTCTCGTTATCACTGGCTCTCACTCTCTTCCACTTTCTGCTTTTCTTTATTCCTCTCCCACTGGAACTGTCTCCGTCACTTTTTTTTAACCTTTTTCTGTCACTGACAGCTATGTTCCACTGACACTCTCTCTTTCTCTCACACATCCATTGTTTCTTTCGCTCTTTCCACGCATCAGAGATTGTCTACGATCTTCCTGTATTTATTAATATCTCATCTTTTTCCCACTGCCACTGCCTCCTTCTCTACCAGCGCGGGTATGTTCGCACGCCTAAATTTTTGGGGAAGTTTATAAAGGTGATGACGAAGGTAGAATGAGTGAGGCAGCTGGTACCCCACTTTTCAGTCATAGTGTTTTCAACAGGAACGAGTTTCATAGGATCGTTTTTCGCTGGTTCCCTTCTCTGCTACAGTAGGGCGTACCACTTGTATGAAAAGAACTTTATAGATCAGTAAAATTTCTATAGTTTACTTATGTGAAATTGAAATGATGGAAACTAGTTTTACACCTAAGACTGGATTTTACGTACACAAAAATTTTGTATACGAAGACAGTAACTTATTCTCGAAAGAACAGTTACAAAAATTTTGCATGTGCATCAATACTACAACAACGGGGTTTACAGGAGCAATCACATGATAACGAAGACACCTTACAGCATATTTATCCGTTCTACTGTATAAATTACCGTTTCTCCTCACACCCGATTTTAAGTGCCTATTTTACGTGTACTTGGGTAACAATGAACCTCTGTATCTCGGATACGGGTAACAACATCAAGAAAATTTTCAAGGCTGTTCGAGATTTGGATCTTAGGAATATCAGCCATCTGCTGTGGACAGCCGTCTAGAAATCCGCGGCTTCATAATGGTACCCAGAAACCAAGTATTTCGGATTTCCTGAAGAACCGCACATGAACTAAATGGTGTCTCCATAAGACCCTTAAGGCGCACAGTAGTCCACAGCTAACGCAAAAAGAACCAACCGATTTGCTCCATTTACCTAAGCCAGGGGAAATGTGTATTTTTCAAAAATTGACTCTGTACTGTAGGATACTTACAGTAAGTCGATCCCTAGCCCATGGATTATCCGGATTACTTGATCCTAACTTTCTATCACCAATAGAGCCCGAGGTATGAACCCTGTAAAAAATTCCGTTTTTATGGGCGGCGTTTTAGAACATATTGGTAGCGGGTCAGTATCTTTCTGCGAAGACAACTTCTGACCCACATCCTAAACTTCAATTTTTATACAAACATGCGCGCTTGAGTGTTCCACGTAATGTCAGCTTTGGAGAGATCCGGTTTGTGGCGCAAGTGAATAAGCCTCGTGCTTTTCCTAGCCTAGCCTAGTGACGTCACATCTGCCACAGTCTGTCGTTTATACCGCTTATTTCTTCAAGCAGCTCCCCATTGAACCTCAAGAAACGGGTTGAACCCCGTTCCAGATCTTCACCCACACAGAAAAAGTCGTCATTTACCGTTAATCGAAGCCAGAACCGAGACAATAACCACCGCCACTCACTGCCTGACCACAAAGGTCCAGGTTCTTCTGACTCAGGGTAAGTTCGTCGAATGGAGAGTAGAAGAATATTGAGCGGTAGCGGTGGAGAGTCTTTAGTGCCTGTTAAGCTGAAGCATTCTTTTACCCTTTCACTAAGTGGCCCTAATCTGAAGGAAAAACAGGTCTGGAAAGACCGAGTGAAATGAAGTAAAGTTTTATATACGTCTGCGGGATTTCGTGGCCGTTGTCATCAAAGTGAGGTTAAATTTGGCAAACTCTGTTGGTATGTTTAACCCATGTATAGGAAACAACGAACGTGACAAACATGTTTGATCATTACGGGCCTTAAAAAAGCGGTTCGTAGGGCGAAGCAACGTTCCAGAGAATGAGAGTAGCACTTATTTCTGCTTCGACAGCTGAGCTTGATATTTTCATAGAGTGGGACAAGGGAGCCACTACTGTGAATAGGAAGCACGATTGAAATACTTGTCTTCAGTGAATTAAGCAAAGCAATGGAAATCCAATCGTGATGTTTGGAGATGCTTGTGACTGGAATGGATGCAAGAAGAGAGGGGTTGGAGGGTTCAGAAAAAAACTTATTAACAGGTGCAGAAGGACGAAGATGATGGGAGGGAAAAGACACTAAAAATTATGAGACGCCGCGGCAAATGGACAGAGGAAGATATTTATTAAGATTATGCAAATGGAGATTTAACGGACTGCAGCAAGAGATAAACAAAGAAAAAATTTTAGGCGTGGCATACAAACCATTGTGAAAGCAGGTAGCGAAGGGACAGCGGCATCCATAAGGGAGAGGACCGGCGCGAGGACCAGGAAACAGGAAATGCCGTAAAACAGAGGATATCGCACCGTCACGATCGTTCCCTCTGAAATTTTTTTACTGCCACCCTCGGAAATTATTGTTGTCAGCGAAACTTAAATGGTTTATGGAAGACCGACCTACGGTTGCTCAAGCTGTAAAAGCGATATAAACGGAAAGCGAAGAGTGTAGAAAAAAAGATGGACCTGGAGGCAGCTTTTGGCAGAAATATTCATGGCGATCTTGGCGACAAAGCCGTCGCGTCCCACTCAAAGATCGCTGTGAATACTAATCAGGGGAAACTCGATTTCTCAAGGCGTTGCCACGCTGTAGTTATCGATACTCTCGAGTATCGACACCTGAGGTGTGGTGCCGCAATCGCTGTGGTCGCGGTGCAAAGTGATAGCCCAGGAAAAAGAGGGTCACGGAGTCTGTATGTCGCTTGACAAAACTGTGCGAATGAGGATCACCCACATTTGTGTTCTCAAACAACAAAAGGTATGCTTTATCTTTCTGGAGCGGGTGGGGTCGAGCTCGTATTCTGAGGCCACAAGTGAGTCATGCATTTACATCACGTCCTGTGAAATGTTTACTGTATTCATAAGCTGGAATTTTTAACTTTGTGAAAGTACGTTTAGCCAGAACAGAAACACATCTAAGAAAAAACTGGCACGAAAGGTTTCAGAGAACTCAAAAACGACAAGGTATATGTGGTGTGCGTACTGTAAGACCTTCGGTACACACACCATCAGATTATTTGACTTGTCGCTCTAACGAAGTAGGCGAGTGTCAGCAATATGTCTCGCGGTCTTATCGTGGCGTGTTTATCTTCTGCCGTTAGGTCAGACGATAGAAATGCCACTTGCACGCTTAGAGTAGCAGATTGACGGTGACCAACTTTAAACAGAACCTGATTAATTTTCACACACATTTATTAAAATAATAACAACCATAAACATTACGTAACTTGATTCTGGATGCTATTTGCAATTGACATTCTGAAGTTCCTTTGGTCTTGGTACGTTAATCTAATTCTCACATATCTCTGATACTTGACAAAGTGTCTATACATTTATCTTCAGGACTATGTACAGGAGTATGATAATCTTCTTAGGTGCAGACTGAAACTTGACTGTAGACTGGTACAGACTAATGCAGACTGGTACAGAATAATGCAGACAAATGTAGACTGACTAATCGGAGGTCTGTACACTTGTTATAATACCTCACGCGTTCATGTATCACTGCACGAATGTGATCCTCGAGGAGAAAAGGTTCTACGTTAGCAGCAATCTCATTGGCTGCGTTACATATTAATACGCGGATCAGCGGAAGCAGAATTTGGTCCGTCTCTAAGGCAGCGCCATCTCGTAGTGCGGAGATGGACGAGCGCTGCGCCTTCGCTGTTGTGCTTAGCGGAGCGCGCTCTAGTGGGAAAGTTGTGTACGTGCTACGTGGAACTATGCACACAACAATATAATTGTAATTAAACAAAAAAATAACATTGAAAATGAGGTGTTCTCTTTAAGACAGATAGCAATTTTATCGTCATCATTAGACACTAAACGCAACTATTTGTTGATGTAGGCTTCCGTCTCTGTCCTTCTGCATTTTTACTATTTGATTGTAGTTGATGTAGTCCATTTCAGTCAACTGATAAATCTTTGTAACTCTGATGTTCTCGCTCTGCCTCTCGATTTTTCCACAGGTACTTACCTTCTAAGTGGTTGTCTTTATTAAGCTGTTACACCAAATTAGGTGTCCAATTAATTTTCTACTCTGTATTGTGTTAATCAGTCCTTTTCTTTTTAATCTTTTTAGTGCTTGCTCATTAACTTTTCTTTCAGTACAGTATGCTTTTGTGGCTCTTCTCCATATCCACATCACTCTTCCTTCTAATTTTTTTCTTTTGTTGTTTCCTCAGAGTCCACTTTCCACAGTTTAGCTTACATTGTCCGAAAAAATGTCTTGATTCACTTCGTTCTTGTGTCTACACTGAGATAGCTGTTTGTGATAAAAATACTTTTATTTCTGTAGACATGTTAGTCACTGTAATTCTTCTTTTAATATCAATTATACCTCTGTTGTCATCCCTTACTGGACTTCCCAAGTAGCAAAATTTGTTTTCTTGCGTTAGTATTTTATTTCGTATCCTAATATTTATCTTGTCTGTTCGGTTTATCCATCACCAATATTTTAGCCTTATTTATGTTTAATTTCAGTTTGTGATTGTTCAAGACATCATAAAAAATTCTCAACAAACAATTCATATCCTTTTCAGAATCTACTAAAATTACCATATCGTCATCAACGTTTTACTCTGTCGAAACAAAGTTAAACGCTAACGACAGGGCATGGGTGAGTGTTGGGCTATGCGGGTAATTCCGATAAATCGTTTATTTACTACAGCATTGCATCAATAAATTCTCTATGTAAATTGAAGGTGGAGGGGGGAGTAAGAAAAGGAAAGCCAAGGAACTAATGATGTCAGCTGCATCGGGACTTCAGCGGAATAAGCGACGACGAGTGAATATGTGCGCTGGACCGGAATTCGAAGCCGGGATCTCCCGCTTGCTACGCAGTTGCGTTAACCACTGCGCTACGCGGACACAGCGTTTAGCAATTGCGCAGACTGTTTCGACACGCATCTCAGCCGACCCACACTCCCATCTACTGTCACCTATCCACAGTCGTCGTTCATATCCTCCATGATCTCTGCTTCGCGATTCCCACACAAGGTGATAGATTCGTTACTCGTCGAGGCAAAGAACAGACTCTATGCATTCATACACAGTTAATTCTGTAGTGGAGCGATGTATCCCTTAAATTGCATTCGACAGCTAGGAAAAAGAGGAACTGAGCATAAAGCCAGTAAACCCGCGAATCTTAAAAGAATCAGACTTCCATATATAAAACAGTTTCGTGCTTATGATTGCAAGTCCCTCCAGATCCTCGAGCGCCATGCACTCCACCTCGCCTTTCGTATACGCCTCCTGTACCCCACGACCGCAGCTAGTGGTCGTGCAGTAGCGTTTTCGCTTCCTGCACCCGGGTTCCCGGGTTCGATTCCTGGCGGGGTCAGGGATTTTCTCTGCCTCGTGATGACTGGGTTGTTGTGTGATGTCCTTAGGTTAGTTAGGTTTAAGTAGTTCTAAGTTCTAGGGGACTGATGACAATAGATGTTAAGTCCCATAGTGCTCAGAGCCATTTGAACTATTTTTTTTGTACCCCACAAGGATCCTCTACGACCTGATTCCTTTCCCCCTTCTGCTCCCTTTCCTCGAACATATCCGCATACTCTACATGTCCTGCCGCCTTGATCCCCCTCACCCCCTGGTTGCTCCTCTCCTCTCCAACCCCCACCCTCTGCCGCACCTTCACAGTTGTGCCCCCCTTACCCTCCATCTCTACACCCTTCATATCCTTTCCCAAGGCGGTTTCTGTCAAATCCCATTCCCAGATGATGCCCTCCCTCCTTCCATTTATCCCTCCTGTCAACTCTGATCCTCACCTCCCCTGCCCTTCCCTCCCCCCTTCCATCCTCTTTTCTCCCCATCTACCCTCTCTCTGCCTCCCTTATCCCCCTCCCCCCCTCTGAGTCCTTTTGCATTCACCTCCTCTGCGTTTCCCCACTCTTTCTCGGGTCTGCCGAGCCCCCCCCACCCCCCCCCCCGTCCTCCATCTGCTCCGTCCACCCCTCCCCCGTTTTTCCTTTCCTTCCCCTCTTTTCTTTCCCATCAATTGTCCAGGTTTCCCCCCATCTGCCCTCGGCTGTGGTGTGTCATCTTCGTGCCAACTTTTTAGTGCAGTGTTTTATGAGAGTGTTCAGTGTTGTGCGTCTTTTCCTATGTGCTGTGAACAGAAATAATTTTGTCGCTGGGTGTGATTTTTATATCTCTTGCGAACAGAAACCAGATTGTCGCCGTGTTTTTTAATTGTTTGTCTATTATTTTACCTGTCCGCTTCCTGTGTATTTTATTAGCATCGCTAACCCTTTGTTTTATGTTTTAAGTTCCACAATTTTCGGCCATTTTACCATTTAAGTCACCGATTTTATCACCTGCTTTTATTATTTACTATCTTCATTTTTTAAAAAAAAATTCTATAGGCTGAAGAGTGGCATACTAAGCTGCTGCCAGCCCTCGACTCTCATGAAACAAAAAGATGGGGGGTTATGATTGCTTTACAAATAAGGTAATGTGTTAAACATCTGATGTTAAGCAAGTGAGCGAGAAACAGATTAGACAAGGTTTGAGATTATATTTAAAGTTTATTGGAAGACGCTAAGAGCTCTCACTGTCAAACACTAGGTGAGTGTAACCTGGATAATTTGTGCTCTGTTTTAAGAAAAAGCTGGTTTTTTACTCAGTCCAGTATTCACGGCGTCATACCTCCTGAGGTATGTGTCGTAGAGTGACATAATTATGCGTATACATTCAGTGATATAAGTGGACACTGCCTGCATAATGTGCTGTGAATAGAGTTCGTAGTAAAGAAGTAATAAATTAAAACGTCATCCCTAACGCGAGAGTTGTATTAATGAATAGCGCGAGTCCGGTGCTGACTTTGAGTGTTGAGTGCCACTTTAAAAAAAAAAGAAGAGAGAGAGAAAGAAGGATAGAAAGGCTGGAAAACGCTGAAACAGTAGCAAAGGAAAAAAAAAAAAGGAAAAAGCAACCAGCCGTCCAGCGTATTCCGTTAGGAAAGCTGTTTGTGAGGGCGACGGGGGCAGCTGGTAGCTCGGAGGCAGCCATGAAACGCGGGGTTAACGCTTGCCTCGGTAGCGTGTCGGATGTTTATAGCTGAGCATCGCACCGGCGCGCCGGCAGCTATGCTAAGTGGATCCGCCAGCGGAGGCGTTGCATCAGCGCCAGCTACTGATAGCTGGCCTCCCTGCAGAGTCCCTGACCGTGCGACCAGCACTCCTCTGAGGCTACCCGTTGTGTCACCTGAACAGTAATAGCTGACGATACTTCTCTGTTTAATGAAATCCGTCCTGACAGGCCTTACAGGCCCAACGATACCAACTAACCATCGGGTCGTCCTCAGCTCGAAGGCATCACAGGATGTGGATATGGAGAGGTATGTGATCAGCACACCACACTGCCGGACGCGGTCAGTTTTTGTGACCGAAGCCGCTACTTGTCAATCAAGTAGCTCCTCGATTCGCCTCACAAGGGCTGAATGTACCCCGCTTGCCAACAGCGCTCAGCAGACACGGATGGTAACTTACCCAAGTGCTGGTCAAGCGTGACAGCTCTTCATTTCGGTATATGACGGGAACTGATGTTACCACTGCGGCAAGACCGTCAGCCAATGAACCGTTCAATACCATTAACATTTAGACGATGTTTTTTTGAAAATTGCACATATTAGTTTCGTTGTGGGAATTTTCGGGATCCTTTGTATTGTTATGTGACTCTTATTCGAAATCCCATTTATCCTTTTACACTGTTTTTTGCATATTTTGAAAATCCGTTTCTTTAATTTTCGTACTTCTTTTGAAAACGTTAATTATGCTATGAACCTGAATTTATTTCTTTTGTCAGTTATTAAAAGATAATTGTATATTTAACATTATCTAAATCACGAAATAACATCGCCAAAAATTACGCTTAGGGATATTTAACTGTTTTTCTCCACAAAACATGTTTGTATTCTATTATTACCTTCATTATAAGTGTCATTGGAGAATTGTTCTAATGTTACCTTCAAACTCTTCTAAGCCCTTTTGGCTCAACGAGATGTGCTATCTTTGTTTTCTATAGTATAATGTTTTAGGCAGTCACTGTTTTGGGTGGGTTGAAGGAGGTCGGACGTGGGAAGCCGAGTCAGTGACTTGCCTCCAGTTTAAATAATGTGAAGTTTTGTAAATTTGTAAATTTGTGGTAAGATCTTAGTGGACCAAACTGCTTAGGTCATCGCTCACTAAGCTTACACACTACTTCATCTAACTTAAACTAACTTAAAGGACAACACACACACCCATGCCCAAGGTAGGACTCGAACCTCCGACGGGGAGAGCCGCGCGGACCGTGACAAGACGCCCCAGATAGCGCGGCTACTCCTCGCGGCGGAGTTTTGTATTGTGAAATGTGTACGGAAATGTCAAACTGTATCAAGAATATTAATGATTGTATTACATCAGTGAGAGCAGAAAATGTAAAACCAGTGAACCTTGAAAACAGTGATTAATTGGAATGTCATCATTTTAAAATGAAATGGCTCCAAGCACTATGGGACTTAACAGCTGATGTCATCAGTCCCCTAGACTTAGAACTACTTAAACCTAACTAACCTAAGGGCATCACACACATCCATGCCGGAGGCAGGACTCGAACCTGCGACCGTAGCAGCAGCGCGGTTCCGGACTGAAGCGCCTAGAACAGCTCTGCCACAGCGGCCGGCATATCATCATTTTAAGCAGTGTCTTTTATTACGTAAATGAAGCGAAACATTCTATATTCCAAGTTGATCTAAGGAATATGTTATGGTCATCCATCATTAAGAAGTTAATTTTCTTTTCGTAAACGTGTCAGTACCAGTGCTTTTGAAGGACTTACACTCTTAATTTTACAGGAAAACAAGCCGATCCGACAATTTCTACGAGAATCAAGGTGAGTATATTTCTTAATTGCTAACTACTTCTACGCCGGTCGGAGTGACCGTGCGGTTCTAGGCGCTTCAGTGTGGAAACGTGCGACCACTACGGTCGCAGGTTGGAATCCTGCCTCGGGCATGGATGTGTGAGGTGTCCTTGGGTTAGTTAGGTTTAAGTAGTTCTAAGTTCTAGGGGACTGATAACCTCAGATGTTAAGTCCCATAGTGTTCAGAGCTAATTGACCCATTTTTGAACTGGAACAATATTCCAGAACTGGTCACACCTTATATGGTACTAGAGGTAAACTGTATGGGAAGACAGAGATCTGAAGACATCCTACAAATAACTTAGGATGTAGGGTGCAAGTGCTACTCGGAGATGAACATGTTAGCGCAAGAGAGCAATTCGTGGCGGGTCGGATCAAATCAGTCACAAGAATAAAACAATTCCGAGTAAGTCTGCTGCGAAATCGAGCGTTCGGCGAACGTTATGGCGTAAGGTAGGGAAAAATTAACCTTCATCGCGGTTGGCAGTATACATAAAATAACGCATTAGTACACGCCGCAATATTCCATTACAGCGTCAGGAAAATTATTGCCTACAGCTCTCCCGTGCTTATAAGAAAATAATGGTTAATTTAGTCCTCGGGGTATACAATAGATCGATCTAGAAAAATATGTTTAAATCTACAAAAATATGTTTAAATCTATAAAAATATGTTTACTTCACTTGTTCTAAAACCGGGAAATAGAATAATTTAATTTATAAAACATATCCTGAGAACATTTTAAAACCATACGTCGCTGATAGCAAGTTTTGTCTCATACTGGATTCCTGGAGTGGACAAACTACCACCGTCATGTATGATAGCATGTTTGACTTATAGTACGGTCGAAATAATACCGCCAAACTGAACACCTGTGTGCCAGCCATATGATTTTGATTTCAATCGCCAAACTAAAAAACTGTATTTCGAGGCTTCAAAATTAGAACCTACTTCTAGAAATCGAGTGGGAATTGCACAAGCAAGTTGCTGCAATAATGATTCACAGCATAATTCATGATTAACTTCCAGCACCGATCTTTCAGTGTTACTGTACGCGTGGTTTGCGCCAAAATTAACTATCGAAAATGAAATATTTTAAAATGTAAACCAAGTTTGGTTTCCTCGGGATCTTCGTAAAGAACGATGTAGTTGCGCAAAGACTGAAATCGTTAGAAGTTGCCGGGGCCACATGTATGTTTGCTTCCAATGTTTGTATGCCAACTACCACTTACCTAATTGTTCGAAGGAAGTTGAAGACACGTAAAAGAGTTGAGTGAAAGAGCCACTGTAAAGCGAATAGAATTAATTTTTATTTCTTTACTAAACCGATTCATTTGAGAAATTTATTTTCCTGTATCTTTTTTACTTCCTATCGCTGTACTTATGTTGTCAACCCTGATATGCCTACCGATTTCTACAGGAAAAAAATGCAAATAAATAAAACTTTTAGAATGGAACAGGGAATCGAACACACATCACCGAGCGAGGTGTCGCAGTGGTTAGCACACTGGGCTGGGGAGGGCAACGGTTCAAAGCAGTGTCTGCTCATCCTAATTTAGGTTTACCGTGATTTTCCTGTATCAGGATGGTTCCTTGAAAGGGCACTCCCCATTTCCTTCCTCGTCCTCCCCTAATCTAAGCTTGTGCTCCGTCTCTGATGACCTCGATGTCGACGAGACGTTAAACACGAATCTCGTCCTCTCCCTCGAACACACATTCTCCACTCCGCAGCCGGAGGCCTTGTTCGCCACACCATCAGCGCTTTCATTTAACGTAGCTGGCCTGTGAACGACTGGAAAAATACTAACAATTTTCATTAACTTCACGTGGCTCTAACTAAAATTGTGAACTCATAGTGCAAGGAAAATTGCAGGAAAATGGAAGTGCTTCTTGCTAAACATTTTGATATACGATCAAACACATTAGTTCTCAGACTGATTTCATTACAATTTTGTTTATGAAAATCAGTAAATTACATATTCCACTTTTCGGTGAATATTTTGAATCTATGCACTAACTCTCTTACTTGCACATTAAAGCACAACAATGTAAAAAGTAGATTACCCTTACGTCATTCAATCATAATTTTTTGTTCTAGAAATATTTACAACTGATAATCAAAATTAAGGTTAGTTTTCTATAACTAACCAGTACGTATTTTTCTTCCTGCCACTATTATGTTTGCGTCCACCTCACTCCAATTAATATCCTGACACATTCCAAAAAAATTAAAATCTGTAACTCAGACAGATTTTTTGTGAATAAAATAAACATGTCATAAAATTTAAGTCTCAGAATATTCAATTCAAAGTTGTGTTTGATCTCTGGAACTACTCTGTTGTTCCTAATACATTCCAGTTGCATAATCTTCTTGGTTTACATGTTCCTCATCTTCTCTCTTCCTTTCCTTGTTTCTCCTTGTTATTCCGGCCTCTTCAGTTGCCTCAAGGACCCACTTTTCAGCTTTGCCCACTCTCATGGAATCAACTGGCCCCAGTGATTGCCTCATACTGAACCCACAGTATATTCAAAGCAACACTAGATTTTCGCACCAATACCAAAACAGTTTTTTGGAGGCATAATAACTTTCGAGAATGACAAAACAGCAAAAACTGAAGCTACAAAAGTGTCTATAAGTAAAATAACGCTCGAAAATCAAATATATGCAAGGGAAAACGTGAGATCATCGGAAAGTGTATCTTCTAATAGGAACTCGAGGAACAGTTGTTTCTTACAACTTTTTCGAATGGGCGTCTACTGACGTTTGATCTATGAGAACAGTGGAAACATGACTGTGGCCGCATTCTGAGAAATATTTTGATGAGTACGGGTCGTTTAGCCCGCCCGGTTGGCCGTGCGGTCTAACGCACTGCTTTCCTGGCGGGCAGGAGAGCCGGCCCCGGCACGAATCCGCCCGGCGGATTTGTGTCAGGGTCCGGTGAACCGGGCAGTCTGTGGATGGTGTTTAGGGGGTTTTCCATCTGCCTCGGCAAATGCGAGCTGGTTCCCCTTATTCCGCCTCAGCTACACTATGTCGGCGATTGCTGCGCGAACAAGTTCTCCACGTACGCGTACACCAACATTACCACGCAAACATAGGGGTTACACTCGTGTGGTGTGAGACGTTCCCTGGGGGGTCCACCGGGGTCCGAACCACACAATAACCCTGGCTGGGTTCGGTGTGGGGCGGCGGAGGGGTGAAGTTGACTGCGGTAGTCGTCGTGGGGTTGCGGACCACTGCGGCTGCGGCGGGGACGGAGCCTGTCCGTCGTTTCTAGGTACCTGGTTAACATAACATAACAGATCGTTTTGATAGAATGGGTCGCTCACGTCGTATTAAGTGCTCAGAGGTGGATGGAGAAACTGTAACAGTGCAAACAAATTAGTGACGCAAAAAAGTATACACTTTATCGCGCTGCTATACTTGACTAAAGTTGTACAGCAACTCGCTGGATGTGCTAGCGTGCAGATACGACTAAGCAGCGGCCTGTAAAGGCGTGCGTTACTGAATACAATGCCAACAAGACGATGTCTGTCCTGGGCGCCACACTGTCAATCATTGTGGTAAATACTTGTCGCTATGTGAAGGCTATAGGCGACTCCACTTGTAGACTAAGTCTGACAGGCCGATCTCCACAAGCCGGCCGGTGTGGCCGAACGGTTCTAGGCGCTACGGTATGGAAGCGCGCGACCGCTACGGTCGCAGGTTCGAATCCTGTCTCGGACATGGATGTGTGTGATGTCCTTAGGTTAGTTAGGTTTAAGTAGTTCTAAGTCTAGGGGACTGATAACCTCAGCAGTTAAGTCCCGTAGTGCTCAGAGCCATTTGAACCATTTGATCTCCACTACGAACAGTAGCTACGAATTGCAAGCCTGAAACTCAGCACTAGGAATGTCATACGCCAACGTCGACCATGAGCCGTATGTTGCTGCCTGTGGCCACAGCTTATCACAACGCGGAGGTCCATTTCATTAGCTCTGGTGTGGACGTTGCTGATTGGGCCGCAGTGGTTGGCGCCGAACTACAAAGCGCCGCCCGTGGCGCCAGTCGGAAACTGTCTCAGCGCGCCAGTTCTGGTTTCTTCCACTGGCGAGGACACAACAGTTTTTAGGTAACTAACCATTGTCGATGCAATTCTTTTTTTAAACTACTATTTTGTTCAAAAAACTCTAAGCATCGTTTTAAGACGAAAAACAAATAATCGATTTTCTGAATCGGATTCACAAGCAGTTGATGGTAAGAGCGCATACCTTGTGGGTAGATGTGCGACAGTCAAAAAAGATCCTTTCCTCGATTTCTAGCAAAATATGCATTTGCTGACACCAAATATTTTGATAAACAGATGCTTAGTTGTAATTATCTATCGATCCCGTCAATTCCGAGTCGATTGCAAGTCCTGAACTATAGGGGCGAATTTCTCAAAAACGGGGGGCGGTGGTGGGGCGGTTTGAGCCAAAATATCTTTCAGGTTGTCTACCAGCGATCTAGCAAACGCGAGCCGGATAGGCTGGCGGCTTCTGAGCCTTTCCCCTCGTTAAGTCTCGAACTGCAAAGAGTTCCGGCAGAGTGCGGTACCCGCAAACTGAGTGCAGTCTTAAGTTGCGGAACCCGCCGCCTGACGTCATCGCTGTCGCCGACTGCTAGGCGGATTCCGGCGGGCGGCGTCCGCCGACTCTCGCGCCGTGACCTTGGGTGCGCATGCGCGGCCGGCGGGCCAGCTCGCCGAGTTCCTCGTGGTCGGCGTGGCGTGTCAGTGCGCGGCGGGGCGGCCCAACCAGATGGCAGGCGCGCCAGCTGGGGCGACCGCTGCGACGGCCAAACTCTCGCCCCGCTCCTTTCCGTTAGCTCTCGCTTAGGGACGATCCGACGCCCATTCGACATTATATGACCTGCAGCTACAGTAAATCTTTAACTGCAGACTGACAAGAGCACGGAGAGCGTTAGGGAGGTCATTTGGTATCTTAGCAAACAACTGGCCATCTTCCGTAGGCCACAGTCCGTGACACTGCGCCTCAAACAGCGCGGTCACTCCGCGCGGCCAATTGTCATGCTAATAAAAACAATCGTTGTCTCCGAAATGTTCCTCTATTTCACACAGTACTCACTGCTGTTAAATGAGTTCCATAACCTTCCGCATTTAGCGTTTTGTAAGAGCAATGTGGTGACCTCACTCTTAAACACGAAAAACACCCCCACACCGTAACACCATCTCCTCCGAACATCATTGTTGCCACTACCCATGATGCCAAGCCCAAATCCTTCCATCGGACTGCCACATGGTACAGCGTCATTAATCGCTGCACATCATTAACTGTCCTGTAGGATCGCTCTTTACACCTCACTTACCAGTGAATGCAGAAATATTGCAGCGTGAGGCTGTGCTGACGATCAACATGCGACTTCTACAGAACCGTGTGGCTTTTGAGGAGCTGCCGAACCATTCAACCCCTTCCTTGTAACTACGCACAGTCATTGCGCTAGCTGTACTGCAGGTAGCACTTTGGAACTCACGAATGATTCGTTCCGCTGGTATCCAGGGACTTTTCATAGACACCCTTCGTCCTTGCCCGGCAATACGTGACGTTTAGCTAGTCCTCGTTTAGCTGTGGTTAGCCGTTCCCATTTGCTCTTCACAATCACGTCTAGTCTGCCAGTTCAGGTTTTTTGTTCCGAGTCATTCGTGTTGTTCTCCTTACTGTACTTTCAATATCGCCCATGAGTGGTATTCGGTAACGGTTCCATACATTTCAGTGATATTCTAGAATAAGTCACACGGGTGTTTTTATATAGTACCCTCTCAAAGACTGGCGCCGTTTGCCAGTGTCCTATCAGTAAATTCGTGTGCCTTCTGTCTTACCTGTAACTGACACTATGTGATCGTTCTATTTCATAACACCACAAAATGTTACTCTCAGGTATTTATTTGCATGAGCTGACTGACTCCAGCTGAGACTCACTGATACTGTGGCCATAGGATTGCAGTTTTCGCGCTTTGTGAAGGACTCAATTTTACATTTTGGAACGTTTAAAGCAAGCTGTCAGTCTTTGCACCACTTTGAAATATCATGATCTGGCTACATTCGTTCAGCTATTTTTTTTCTATTAATACTATGTGTCAGATCACAGATATACAACATGAACAGTAAGTAACCAGCACACTTCTCCTTGATACTCCTTAAGATACTCTTACATCTATCGATTACCCTTCGTCCAAGCTAATATGCCCTCTCAGTTCGTAAGGAGGCTGTAATTTCGCACCTTACAAGAACTCATCCATATACTTTGCCGTGATCTACAAACACAATTAGGTATCATGTGATAGGTTGTACATTGTATATATGAATATATAAAGGAGACTGACATTGTCACATACACCTTAAAAATAATTGTTAACGCTTATTGTACGAAAGGTGACGGAGTGTCTTTATTATCAGGACAGCGTAATGAATGATTGCCTGTACTAGTAGAGGTTGGAGCGCCAGTGGAAATGAAACTGCAGACAGAACTCAAGCCCTTGTTGGAAGGCCCACACAGGTGTGTTGGTCCTCCTTAAACACAGGAAGTAGCAAGACGGACGTTCGGACACAATAGAGTCGCGACCGGCCGCTGTTGCAGTAGGGCTGGAAGGAAACTGGATAATACTTCCGAACTTTGGAAATCTTGGACGCATGTGAAAGGAACGAACAAGCAGCACCTGGGAAACCACGCAGGCTGGGTTATTTCCAAGGATTTTTACTCAGAAGCGTACCATTGTACGAGTATAGGTTTTTTCTCGCAAACTTTCAGCGCTGGACGACAAAAGAGTAAAACATGGTTGGTCGGCGTTCGGAAGAATCTGCAGAGAGGGAAAATATTCCGTGGTTTCGGAAATATGATTTGTTTTCGGAACTACGATGGTGGGAAGCCGAGCCGTGCTGGGAGGCGAGCGGTGGGGAGACGAGGTCTTCCGTTGTGAGCGCCCGTGTGTGACGGTCGCTCGATATCAGCTTTGTTGGTACGGACGGACTTGCTGTCTTTGCTTTTAGGAGAATTTATAGTTAGAACAGTTAGGCACTGTACTGTTGCCAACCTGTACGATTCTGGACTTCACCTCCGGGTTGGAAGTTGTCGTTGAGTACGCAGTGTTCACTAATTGAGAGCACTTCCTCTGCCTATACCTACGTTGAGATGTTATCTGAACTCCATCCTTGTAGCTGGGAATTCGCGTTTCTCGTCTGTAGGAAACAGAGAGGAGGAGATAGTATTAGAGTATATTAGTCAGAGGACTGCCTTCTGCCGCCCTAGTTTCTGAAAGAGTTTATTTGTGGCAGACGAGTACGAGAACCATCACTTCGTCGCACCGGACGCAGTACATACGGCGATATCGCAAATTGCTTCGGCTTATTAGGGCTATAAAACTAAACAGCTGTGATAACGTTAGTTTACTTCCACTGAGGTTCCACACCACCGCAGATCATCTTTGAAAGTAGTGTCTTCTAGAGTTTGGTATGTAGCTGATGTCAGTCATTTCGCGTTATTGATATTAGACCACGCAGTCATAATAGGGGGCAGAGTTGGGCAATTGATTAGTAATTTTACTTAGAAAATGTAAACTTTGTAATCTAAAAGGTTTCTTTAATCTACAATGAATATATAAGCAGGAACAACGTTTATCATTTAGTAGGATTAGTTGCCTTCATCACTCGTTTATATTTAGATTGTAATTTATAGAATTAAGAGATCCTGAGATCTGCTTTAGGGGTAGTCATTTTAGCGTTTATTATTTTCCATTGCGCACATTCATTTTATACCCGCCTGGAGTAGCATCTTGGAAATTCAGTCACTAAGATTATTTCTCTCGTTAATAAGCCCTGATGTGGTACTGACTCAAAAGCTTTTCTGAAGTCAGCAAATACTGCATCCATCTGATTGGCTTGATGCCTGGCTTTCTGTCGTGGCTCGAGAAAAACGCTAGATGGATTTAGAACGACATTTTCGGAATCCGTACTGGTTGGCATTAACGTTTGAGCTGAGAACATGTTTCAAGATTCTGCAGCAGCTGGATGCTTACGAAACTGATTAGTGCTCCAGCAAGCTTGTAAGTGATTTCTACAGCGGTTTACACACTGTGTTAGACAAACATTGATCCGCATCTTCATCACATAACACGTAGACAGCTGTGGTTTTAGAGCTGCCTCACTGCTCTAAAATGTGCAGGCTGCAAGATTTAGAAGCGCTTCCACAGTTCTGACTGCCAACGTGGCGAAACGCTCGCTACGAGAAATACTCTTGACGCCTCAGAAAGATGTTTTTCAAAGGTCTCAATACCTTCTTGTCATAACGACAATCGTTACCCAAGAAATTTTTTTTACTTGTTAGTTATGTGTTAAATCAAATGAAAACAGGCAGCGAGACATTAATTCGATATTTTTATTCATCGAATAATCAACTGTTTGACTTGCTGTGACAATTCTGGCAATGTTATGAAGATGATTGATACGAAGTTTCGGTTGTGTTTCCGATCTCATCGACATCTTATGGCAAAGACAACGTTGTGTACCATTCAGCATCAACTGTCTTTCTATCCGCTTTTCAACGGTCGGTACATGCCAAGTATAACAAAAGGATAATTTCTTGCAAGTGCTTCGCGAACGAACGACTTCCCTTTGTTTCACTTCTTCTCTGAATACCCAGATGGTTGACTGCTGCTTTCCGGATCGTAAGACTGTATCCAAGTTTCAACTATTCTTAATATTTTGTGTGCACATTTTGCTTTTCCTCGGTATAGATTTTTGAGAGTTTCCTTAGAACAACGGAAAAGAGCTTCCTTCAAAACGTGTGCATTCCATTAGGAACCGATATTTCCCCCATCTAAACGTTCAAGCTAATGCGCTAATGTGTTTGCAGTCTTCGGTACGCCTTAGGAGCTCATCACGATAGTTCACATTTCGAACCTCCTCAGTCACGTTGTGTGCTAAATCGATGCATTTTACAACAAGAGAGTCTGGTCTACTTTCACGAAATTCATCCCTTACGGAACCAAGACCACAACAAAATTCTGCAAACCAGTTATGAAACACTCTTCTTCTGAAGGTGGCTTATTACCAATCGTTGTAGCCATTGAGACATTTTCGTTTTGTGTCAAGTCTTTATGAAAAACCTAAACATTATCCAGCGAAAACACGAAATTTCGATTTTTTCACAAGACTGTTTTTTTTAAAACAATTTTAGAGCTGATTTTGATTTCTTCTTCTTTTCCTCCTTCTCCTCCTTTTTCTGGTCCTTATACTGTACCTTCAAGGGACCGACATATTAATCTGGATTTAGCGATGTTAGTTGTAGAGGATCTGTTTGAGTCTAGTCATGTGAAAGAGTGAGAACGTTTTTGAAATCTTCGGGAATCGTGTAACCGAAACAAGGGTACCAGCCCAGTATTCACCTAATCGGATGTGGGAAACCGCCTAAAACCCACATCCAGGCTGACCGGCACACCGTTCTTCGTTAAGTCGTGGCCAATATGTCTTCACGAATCCTGGCGGCTTCGTGATAACGCGCGCGGCTATCTGCGTGGGTCAGAGCTGTCATTGTTTTAACAATGACGTATGAGAAATAGTAATTGTCAGAGCTCAACAGCGTTATCTAGTGGCCGTTTCTAAAAACTTAAGAGGCGACGCCCGAGCCTCAGACGCAAACCTCTAAAAATAAAAGTTCTTTACTTTGCCACTTCGCACAGCTCTGTATTACGGTCAAGGTTTTTCCCATATACCTACTTACGCTTCATCCGCAAAGATAAAAACTGGTTTGTTCTGCCTCATTGTTAGCAGGGCAGCGTTACGGAATGCGACCTCACGAGTTTCGAGATTTCTGTCCCTTACGTAAAAGATGGTTGCTTCTCTGAGCACTTCCGCCTACGTCGGTCCAGATCTACTGCACACGAGTACGTAGTGCCGTCAGATGTCGGTGATTGAGAGAGCGACCGCTGGAGGTACAAGTTCGTGTGTTCTGACAGCCGGCCTTTTGACAGCCAAGCTACTGAAGGTTGCCATCAAATTGCTACGAAGATTCTTCGTGTTACAAGGGTTTAGAAATGGATGTGTTGATATAAGGTTTATAATAACAGTAACAAGCCACAAGTATGGTTTGTTACTGTCTACCTTTTAACAAGACAGCGGATGTACTGAGATCGCGAAAAGTGACCTTGGTTGTTGGGCGAATGAGAATTATGCACAAAGTTTGAGATTTCTACTCGGTTAAAGCTCCGCTCCTTTTCACGAAACATTGGGAGGTGGCGCATTGGCAAGACGCTGGATTCTTGTTCTGAGAACGACGGTGGAAATCCCCATGAGGCCATTCATGTAAACAGAAGTAAACTCCATCCGAACAGGCCTTGGAAGGCCCAACGGACCGACCGGCCGCCATGTCATCCTCACACACAGGCGTCACTGGATGCGGACACGGAGGGACATGTGGTCAGCACACCGCTCTCCCGCTCTCCGGGCTGTATGTCAGTTTACGAGACCGTTCAGGTACACAGGGTGGCTGTAATTAAAGCGCAACTACTCACGAACGTCCAGTGTGAGTTGTGATTACCATATGGCAGTGAAAGTTCGTGACGTACTAATGCGTTAATGCGGAATCGATTTACACGGGAAAAGAATTAGTTCAAGTTTTGGCCACCAGGTGCCAATCTGGTGCTGTACTGCATCTCCTCGACGTCCTCGGTGCTCATATTGAACAAACTGTGTGTGCGGTGGTTATTAATAAAATCAAAATTATGCCTTTCTCACTAGTCTGAGATTTGCTGCCTATGTTTTGGTCCTAACCCATTACACAGGGAAACGTTTCTATATGTCATTATTACATTCACAGCGCCAGATTAGCACCTGGCGGCAAAACTGGAACTAATTCTCTCCAGCGTAAATCGGTTTCGCATCCGCACATTAGAATAGCTACCGAGTTTCGCTCCCAAACGATAATTGCAGCCCACACTGGACCTCTGCGAGTAGCTACATTTTAATTATAACCACCCGGTACATTTCCAGCGATTTTCCTAAATCGCTCCGGGCAATTGCCGAGACGGTTGCTTTGAAAGGGCACTGCCGATTTCCTTCCACACCTTTCCCCAATCCAAGTTTGTACTGCGGCTCTAATGTAGTCGAGAGGACGTTGAACTCTAATCTTCCTGCTTTGACTAACAACCCTAAAACGTTTGCGCGACAGGAGAAGAAATATTCATAAAATTTAAAGTTTCGCTAAAGCAACGTATACCAAACTCACCAGGATACACGGTGCTTGTGGTGGTTCTACTGTAACCATAGGGCACATTTGTGAACGTGAAACAGTGGCCGAACAAAAGGGTCGTTCTGTAAAATATCGGCATTTGCTTCCTACTGCACCTCTGTGTGGGATTCACGTGGATTAAACCGTTCTAGGTCATCTACTGTTCATTACGCCTTCTTTACAGGATCGTTCTCTTTGACGCATCGTTTAAAAGGTAATTTGGTAGGTATTCCCAGTCTGAAAATTAGCTGTTGGTAGCGTGTTTTCATAATTGAACTGGCCTTGTGGTAGGCGGAGTAGAGATTGCATAAAGTAATTAATTTAAATGATGAAGCCTGGAAGAGCATAATACATGAGTATAAAAGTTAAAAGTCCCAGATTCTGGCCTTAGATGTACCAATCGGGTCCGACCAATTGCCGTGTCATCCTATGCCAATGGCGTCATTGGTCGTATGTGAAAAGGCGCGAGGTCAGCACATTGCTCTGCCGATCGTTGTCGGGTTTGTATACTTTGGCACCCCTGTTAATCGGTCGAGGAGCTCCCCAGTTGGCTACACGAGCACCACTCCAGTGCCGCCTACCGAGTGAGGTGGCGCAGTGGTTAGCACACTGGACTCGCATTCGGGAGGACGACGGTTCAATTCCGCGTCCGGCCATCCTGATTTAGGTTTTCCGTCATTTTCCCTAGATCACTTCAGGCAAATGCCATGATCGTCCCTTTGAAAGGGCACAGCAGATTTCCTTCTCCATCCTTCCCTAATCCGAGCTTGTGCTCTGTCTCTAATGACCTCTTTGTCAACGAGACGTTAAACACTAATTTCTTCCTCCTCCTCCAGCCCCACCAACGAAAAATCCGTGACATTACTGGGAATCGGACCTGGGTCCCCAGCATCGCAGTCAGCCGACTCTGGCCACTCAGGCACAATACATGACTATATATTTAGTGTAAAGAAATCATTGAGGTTAGGGACAACAAGTGCAAAGGACGAGGTCAGAACTTCATAACTGAGTAGTTGAAAAAAAAAAAAAGTACACAGATCTGACGTCCCACTGGTTGCTCTATAAGGCCAGACTAATGAAGCGTTGATGAATCTTTGGCTGCCTCCACAGGCCTCAACTGAATCCCATTCCTGACAAATTCAACGTGTTACTTTCACAACTGGTTTTACATACATCTAGGGATTGTACGGGGAACTTAGTACATAACGTTTTCTTAAGGAAACAATGTCGGGAATGTACCATTTGGATATAAAACTGGTTTTCAGATCGGATTAGTTTCAAATATCCCGCTTAGTTTTACTGTACGTAATAGTAACGATGCACAATGCACGTATCGAGGACTTTCCTGGATCGTCTCAGTCCATCACATACGAATTTCATCCGAGTACAATAACGGCTGCTAAGAACTGGAGCGTTCGCAGCTATTAGTCGATCACAACACTATTACACCTGGTAATGAGGGCACTTCGGTCGGCTTATCGTGATATTTCATGAGGACACACTGAACCACTGTCCTGGAGGCATTCACAGTGCGATGTGATTTCCTTAGTCACCGCTGTGTTTGTTGACTTTACATTAATAATTGTTCCATAGCTCATGAATATGACATTTCGTAATGATGTGGAACGTGTCAGTTAGTTTAACGTAAGTTTTGTTTACATGATATCATCTTTCTTTTCTTTTTTTCTTTTTCTGCAGTTATTACATCTTCATATCTAAAAATTCACCTACTGAGTAGAAAGAGTTGTCATTCAGAAATTCTTTTAGTTTTTTTTAAATGCTGGTTCGCTGTCTGTAAAACTTTTAATGCTATTTGGTAAATGATCAAGGGTTTTTGTGGTATCATCATTCACCCCTTTGTGTGTCAGAGTCAGATTTAACACAGGTTAGTGAAGATCATCCATTCTTCTAGTGTTGTAGCTATGCACTTTGCTATTATTACTGAACTGGGATGGATTATTAATAATAAATTTCATAGGTGAATACATGTGTTGCAGAGGTACTGTGAATGTCCTGAGTTCCTTAAATAAATGTGTGCAGAGTGATCTGCGGCGGGCTCCAGTTGTTATTCTGATTACGCGCTTTTGTGCAATGAATACTTTTTCTCTTAGTGATGAATTACCCCAAAATATGATGCCATATGAGAGCAGTGAATGAAAATAGACATAGTAGGCTAAGGTGTTGGTATTTTTATCACCACAACTTGCAATAATCCTAATAGAGTAAGCAGCGGAACCTAAACGTCTCAGTAGATCATCAATGTATTTCTTCCAGCTCACTTTCTCATCAATGAACACACCCAGAAATTTTGAATATTCTGCCTTGGCAACAGGCTTCTGTTCAAAGTTTACATTCATCAATGGTCTTATGCCGTTTACTGTACAGAACTGTACATACTGCTTTCTCAGAAGTATGTGAGAGTCCATTTGCAGAGAACTACTCAATAATTTTCCCGAAAGACATTATTTACAATTTCCTCGGCTAATTCTTGTTTGTTGGGTGTGATTGCTATACTTGTATCATCGGAAAAAAAAACTATCTGTGCATCTTCATGAATATAGAGTGGCAGGTCATTAATATATATTGAGAACAATAAGTGACACAAGGTTGAACCCTGTGGAACACCATATTTGATACCTCCGCAGTTAGAGGACTCTGCCGATTTTTGTAGACTAGCTGTACTGTTAATTTGAACCTTCCGCATTCTTCCATTTAAATATGAATTAACCCATTCGTGCACTGTCCCACTCATACCACAGTGCTTAAGCTTATCTAAAGAAATTTCACGATTCACACTGTCAAGAGAATTTGACAGATCATAAGAAATCCCAATGGGTGACATTGGTGATTCAGAGCATTTAATATTTAGTCAGTGAAACCATATACAGCATTTTCTGTTGAAAAGCCTTTCTGAAAACCAAACTGCCATTTTGTTAGTATTTCATTTTTCCAAATATATGAAGGTACTGTTGAATACATTACTTTTCCTAGAATTTTGGATAAAGCTGTCAGAAGCGAGATTTGGCGGTAGTTATTAGCATCAGCAATGGTTTAACAATAGCAACAGCTATCTGGAAAAATGTCCTCTTTCAGTGAGCTACAACATATGTGGCTGAGAACCCTGCTTATCTATTGGGAACAAGCTTTTAGTACTTATTGGAAATGCTATCAATTCCATGTGAGCTTTGACTTTTGAGTGAGTTTATTATTTTTCTTATTTCAGTAGGTGAGGTGGTTCGAATGCCAATTTTATCAAATCGCATAAGTTTTGTCCCTTCCATATTCAGCCTACGTATAAAGGGATGCGTCGCAGATCCACTTTGTGCAACGAACAGCAAGGTGGCCACGTGGCGCAGCTTCTGTAGGGAATGCAGGTCCGAGATAATTGTGTCCGCTGTGTGCGTACCGTGAAGCGGGAGATTTGAAAGTTATCCTATCTCCAAGTCTATCTTATGTAGAAATGGTACATTTCAGGCCATCAGTTCCTCATCAAAACATCATCTACTAAGTTCCCTACATAACCCATAGAACCGTGTAACAGAAACTGTGAAACATCCTATATAAACGTTTGCACTGCATGTGCTCACAGCTCGCTGACCTAGCTTTATCAAGCTGGGGGAGGGGAAAAAATAGAAACATTACAAGAAAAATAGCTTTCCTGCTGCAGGAAGTTGTAGCAGAAGAGTTTTGTACAGCCAGCAGGGTATGACATAGGCTTACAGTGGTCTCTGGTATTGGCTAGGGAGGGGATGTTGCTATGTTTCCCTGACAACAACTCTTGAAGTAGAAATTCATTCACACTCATCAGTGTCTTTAACCCTTCTTGGACACTTCGACAGTGAAGTGTAGTACACCCTAAGCCCACGTCCATGGTGCCATTTGTTATGGATTCGATAATACCACTACCACTAGCCGCGCTGGATTAGCCGAGAGGTCTAGGGCGCTGCAGTCGTGGAGTGTGAAGCTGATCCTGGCGGAGGTTCGAGTCCTCCCTCGGGCATGGATGTGTGTGTTTGTCCTTAGGAAAATTTAGGTTAAGTAGTGTGTAAGCTTAGGGACTGATGACCTTACCAGTTTTAAGTCCCATAAGATTTAGCACACATTTGAACCACTACCACTAAAGCCAGTGGTATCACACTGGAAGCGTTTGTCCGTCCACGGTAGCCGTCCACAGTCGACTGGGGTCGCCAACACCCCGGTGTGTCAAGTAACATCGAGTGTGTGAAATTGCTTTTTGTTTCAAGTATATTTTGGCATCAGAGTGACAAGTAAAGTGAGTATCCTACGTTTTATCATGCCACCGTCCAGTCACAAGGGGGCACAGCTACATTATCTGCGACGAGTTTGTTGAAATTCTTTCATTTCGTTAATACGAACTAGTTTCTTCTATTTTCTGTTCAAAATCATGTGACTATCATGTTTAAATATTAAGAACTTCGCTAACTTGGATAATAGCAGAATTATACATTTTCAAAAGGTTCCTTCGTTTTGTTTTACAGAACAAATACCTTCTTTAGGTAGTTCAGTAATATAATTTTTTCCTGTAGTGCTGTACCTTGAACAAGTACGTTACATTTTTAGGCATTAACATGAAAACATAAAGAAGTTATGATTAAAAAAACAATACTTTTCAGTTTTTCCTGTACCGCGAAGACAAAAATTAGACTAACTGAACTGCACACAGAGGCATTTCAGCAGTCTTTCTTCTAATGTCAGCACACGAATGGAACGAGAAGGTAGCTCAAAACAAATAAAACAATTTTCGTCAGTCGCTTATTTATTTTGTCATTACGCATTTCGATGTTTCACAACATCATCTTCAGGTGTTGTTAATGAGTAAAATTGTTTTATTTATTTATTTTTAGAAAAGGCACTGACAGTACATTGTACTTACAAGGGCGATAGAGCCGTAAAACGTCTGCATACTGCTGCCTGTTGTATATCATTGTAATGCCTGGGACAGATTTAAAAGGGCTGTTTAAGGACGACGTGAACCATCAACAACTCTGAGGGATCTACTTCGAATCGCCGTTGAAGAGTGGGCCAGTCTGGACCAACAGTACCTTGTTGAACTTGGTGCTAGTATGCCACGATAAATACAGGCATGTATCAATGCAACAGGACGTGCTACTGGGTATTAGAGGTACCGATGTGCACAGCATTCTGGACCAGCACCTCCAAAGGTCTCGCTCTATGGTGGTACAACATGCAATCTGTGGTTATCATGAGCAATAAAAAGGGCGGAAATGATATATATCCAGTTTTCTGTGCAGGTTCCCGAACTCTCGGAATCGAGGTGAATCAATTTTTTTTTTGATGTGTGTATTTCTAAAATGACAATTCCTCGCTTGGAGCTTCTTACAGCCTCAAGTTAATGGATACACAACCTATGTGGTGTTTTCTGCGCAGGGGACAGCCACTGTAGAAGACTGCAGGCTGGGGAACATTCATTAGAACTTATGTATTCCGCTTGGGGCGGTGGAAGCAAATAGGCACCTCGCGTGTATTACAGTCTTGTTACAAATCAGTGACACTTCATCTGTGGTAACACAGAGGAGATATAAAGGAGAGAAATATTTGTGAGACAAAGGGTTCATACGCACGTGCATTATGTTTACACTGTCACTTCGAAGAAGTTGTACATGAAACAGATATGCTTGCTTACAAAGATAAAAGAATAAATAGTTATATACATAAATATTTGTATCGTAATGCGTTAATGTGTTCTTTGAGTCTAGTGTGGAAGTTACGGCCTAACTACTGATTACTTCATAACTTAAAAAGCAGTCACGATAAATTTTCATCCTGTAGCATATAAGAAATCATGTGTAGTAAATGTGCAGTCCAGTACATAGGTCGAACAGGTCATAGCTTCTACACTAGATTCAAAGAACACATCATTGCCTTCCGATAAAATACACCACACAAATGTTCAATAGCCTTTACATATAAAAGATACAGAACACAAATTTGACAACACAGAAAGCAACCTTATGATACTGCACACACCGAACAAAGGACACAGCACATCTTTGTATGAAAAACTAGAAATCTATATCCACATAAAGAAACTTGGGGAACTTCTCTCAATGACAATAGTGAAACAGGCTCAACTGCCATTTTCAAAAGCTTTGATAAAGTACTTAAAGCATTCTCATAATTTACAGTTTCAATGGACAACAATCAATGTAACCATGCCCAGTCATCACCCATTAAGTTCAACATACAATATACGAGTATACGAGGGTTGTCCAGAAAGTAAGTTCCGATCGGTAACGAAATGAACACCACGGTGAAAAACCGATGAAGCTTTGCACAGAAGTGTTGGGTAGTGTCTCTAGTACGACCGTCGATCGCATCAAGACGCACTTTTCAGTTGTGAGCGCACTGTGAGCGAGTGAAGGCGCCTAGAACAACGATGTTTTCCGCCAAGTAGGAGGGTCCCCTGAGAGGCTTCGCCTTACTGAATGCAGCCCACCTAACACAACTGCCACACACTCCCTTCTTCATGTCAATTCTCAGCCGCACTCTGCAGGGGCAGTGAAGACGCTCCTGCAGCCTTTCCGATGGAAAGTGTTCGATCAGCGCCCTAATTGGCTCGTCCTGAGTATCATCTCTGTTCTCATTAAACGCTGGATACGAAGACAACACTTGGGTGCAGGCTACGCTCTATAGGCCAGCGTAGAAAATTATTGGAAAGTACAGAGCGGCTGCCTTCTATGACGATGGTGTTGGAAATTTGGTATAACGCTCCGACGAATGTCGGAGCGGCGACTATGTAGAGAAGTATCTGGAAAGTGTAGGTAACTCTTGCAAATAAAATGTTTCTGATTTTCACTGTGGTTTACATTTAGCAATCGATCGGAACCTACTTTCTGGACAACCCTCGTATTTTGATCAGCTGTAATCTTTATATACATAAGAAATTAATATAGTAACTGAACTGTGCACATGCCCATATACTGGTGCAGCTGATTGATATTTCTGAAATGAAAGAAAAACCTATTTATGTTTATAACCCTTTAAGCTTTTATCTGTGCATCCAATGTAAGAAAGCATACCAGTAAAATGTACAGCTCTGAAGTGATAATATAAACATAACATACAGTGGAGACAACGTACAACAGGCAAGCTGAGTTTTTAGGACTCTACCGCCACTGTAAGTACAGCTCACTGTCAGAAATTTGTGTGTTTTAACATTAAAAGTTCCTTTTGTAAAAAACAATTTCTATTGTTAACAAATGACACAACATAACTTACATTGCCACTGGTCTGCTACTTTGGAAAGGCGTCTGTACCCTTCCCCAACACTAGCTATGAAAATAAACAGCTCTGCAACTGAACGTGATGCTGTCAACCATCGAAACCCATAGTGGCAATATAAGTAAGCGACTGACGCAGAAAACTGTTTTATTTGTATTTATCAACAATCATAGCTCACATAATGCATTCCATTATGGACGAAATACTCAAGAAAGCTTAATGCAAAGTATGATGGGAAGTACGCCCTGCTATTCAGTTCATAGTTTTATGTGGAGTGTAAATATAGCTGTAGATGTAGGTAACAATAAATGAAGACAAATAAGTGCACATAATGTTTGGACTGATAAATCAAAAGACGAACTAGCACGCTATTGGTACTCAGTTGAAGAGTTATTTTGAGATGCAAATTCTTCGCATCTTAGCATAAAAAGTTTTTTTGGAATCCGTGAGTAAGCCAGCCCCAAAGTAGCAGCAAGTAGTGAGACAGAAGCATGTAATTGCAGGATGATTCAGACACGAAACCTTCTCATTCGGTGTGACCTAATAACGCTGCGCTGGCACAGTGCGACAGACTTCTCTCTGCAGGCGGCGAGGAAGCAGTCACTGGCTGCTGTCCAATGACGTGGGCCCACACACGCTACGGCCCACATGTCACTGGCGATAACACGGCGCATAGTTTTCGGAACGGCAGTCTCGTGCAGCAGGGGACAACTTTCCGGGACCGGTGCTTCGGATATCTGCGATCACTGCGCGCTACCGAGACGGTGACGCAACTGCCCGAGCTGGCAGTGGGCGAACAGGTGTTTGCAACAGGGCGCAAGCCGCTCCCGTGCTCACGAGTTATCGCACAGTCAGCAACAAACGCTAATCTGCTAGGCGTCAGCCCAGCTCAACTGTTCCGTTATGACTCACAGTCTGCCACAATTCCTTTCTACCCAGGAGCGCCAACAATCCACCGCCCTACACACAGCTGAAGAGATATGGAATCGACGGGAGGCAACGTGGAGGATTCAGCGGGTATTTCGAGGACTTCCCAATCAGGAAGCTCCGGAGAGATGCAGATTATCTCCTTCCCACAATGTCATTCTTTCATTCACCTATCATGTACCATAAATCCTGTCGAGAAGAAAAGCCTACATTGACACACTGACGTGGAATGAATGAAGGTATAGACACCGCAGGTTATTTCTGCAAAGGAAACTAACCATAAATAATAACTACTGCTTGTCTATTCACAATGACAATGGTGCGCGTTGCTTGTGGAGCACTTCTATACAACATGATTCCTTGATAATGTTACAGACTGTCCGGGATAATACAGAAGAATAAGTACACTACTGGCCATTAAAATTGCTACACCAAGAAGAAATGCAGATGATAAACGGGTATTCATTGGACAAATATATTATACTATAACGGACATGTGATTACATTTTCAAGTAATTTGGGTGCATAGATCCTAGAAATCAGTACCCAGAACAACCACCTCTGCCGGTAATAATGGCCTTGATACTCCTGGGCATTGAGTCAAACAAAGCTTGGATGGCGTGTACAGGTACAGCTGCCCATGCAGCTTCGACACGATACCACAGTTCATCAAGAGTAGTGATTGGCGTATTGTGACGACCCAGTTGCTCGGCCACCATTGACCAGATGTTTCCAATTGGTGAGAGATGTGGAGAATGTGCTGACCAGCGCAGCAGTCGAACATTTCCTGTATCCAGAAAGGCTCGTACAGGACCTGCAACATGCGGTCGTGCATTATCCTGCTGAAATGTGGGGTTTCACAGGGATCGATTGAAGGGTAGAGCCACGGATCGTAACACATCTGAAATGTAACGTCCACTGTTCAAAGTGCCATCCATATGAACAAGAGTTGTCCGAGACGTGTAACCAATGGCACCCCATACCATCACGCTGGGTGATACGCCAGCATGGCGATGACGAATACACGCTTCCAATGTGCGTTCACCGCGATGTCGCCAAACACGGATGCGACCATCATGATGCTGTAAACAGAACCTGGATTCGTCCGAAAAAATGACGTTTTGCCATTCGTGCACCCAGGTTCGTCGTTGAGTACACCATCGCAGGCGCTCCTGTCTGTGATGCAGCGTCAAGGGTAACCGCAGCCATGGTCTCCGAGCTGATAGTCCACGCTGATGCAAACGTCGTCGAACTGTTCGTACAGATGGTTGTTGTCTTGCAAACGTCCCCATCTGTTGACTCAGGGATCGTGACGTGGCTGCACGATCCGTTACAGCCATGCGGATAAGATGCTTGTCATCTCGACTGCTAGTGATACGAGGCCGTTGGGATCCAGCACGGCGTTCCTTATTACCCTCCTGAACCCACCGATTCCATATTCTGCTAACAGTCATTGGATCTCGACCAACGCGAGCAGCAATGTCGCGATCTGATAAACCACAGTAGTGATAGGCAACAATCCGACTTTTATCAAAGACGGAAACATGATGGTACGCATTTCTCCCCCTTACAAGAGGCATCACAACAACGCTTCACCAGGCAACGCCGGTCAATTGCTGTTTGTGTATAAGAAATCGGTTGGAAACTTTTCTCATGTCAGCACGTTGTAGGTGTCGCCAACGGCGCTAACCTTGTGTGAATGCTCTGAAAAGCTAATCATTTGCATATCACAGCCTCTTCTTCCTGTCGGTTAAATTTCACGTCTGTAGCACGTCAACTTCATAGTCTAGCAGTTTTATGGCCAGTAGTGTATATCAATTTGAGGTTAAGAGGTCCTGGTCGGGAAACGGCCGACTGAAAAGTTTCACTGTCGGAAACAAATGTCAACACCAAGAAGCTGTTGTGCGACACAACGAAAGTTGCTAGGCATTTTTCTACATCTGAATGATGATGTCTATCCCGATTTCGTGCCAGCATCGAACGGGTGGCTTTAACAGCACCACTATGAAGATGCAAATCAGGTTGCTTTACACTGTATGGTCATGAGAGTTAACTGCCTTTCAGACTGGACGCGCCGAGTTGATGTTAGTCAAGAATCCCGTTAAGGCGGTGAACTCGCCATTATCAGCACCTCACTGAGTTCGAACGAGGTGGTGTAATTGGGCTATGAGAAGCTGGATGTTGCTTCTGCGATACTGCAGAAAGACTCGGAAGGAATGTAGCGACTGTACATGATTGCTGGCAGCGGCGGTCACGAGAATGTACGATCGTAAAAAGACCGGGCTTTGGGCGGCCACGCGGCTCTACAGAGAGGGAAGACCATCGTGTTCACCGTAAGGCTATCTTGCATTGTACTGCATCTGCAGCAGCAATTTGAGCAGAGTTGGCACGTTACCACACAGCAGGTAAGAACAATCTGGTTACTTAAAGGACAGCTCCGAGCCAGATGCCCTGTAGCGTGTATTCCACTGATCCCGAACCACGACCATTTGCGACTTCAATGGGTTTAAGCGAGAGTCCATTAGAGGGTATAATGGAGGTCTGTCGTGTTTTCCGGTGAGAGCTGGTTCTACCTCTGTGCCAGTGATGGTCATGCGTTGGTTTGAATGAACCCAGCTGAAGACCTGCATGCATCCTGTCTGAGCGCTAGACTCACTGAGTTATGGTCCAGGATGCGATTTCGTGTGACAGGAGGAGCACACTAGTGGTTGTCCCACACTCTCTGACTGCAGAATTGCACCTCAGTCTGGTGATTCGACCTGTTCTGCTGATATTCATGAACAGCATTGTATGGGGTATATTCCAGCATGATAACGCTCGTCCACATACCGCTGTTGTGAGCCATCATGCTCTACAGAGTTCGATATGTTGCCTTCAACTGCTCTATCACCGGATCTGTCTCCAGCCGAGCACATTTGGGACATCTCCAATGCCATCCACAAACAGCGTTAGCCGTCCCTGTACTGACTGACCAAGTGCGACATACATGGATCTCCATCCCACAAATTGACGTTCAAAAAATTTGTTGCTCTACATTAATTATTTTTTAGTGTTTCGATTTTTTCCGTCAGTGTACAAACGGAAATGGTTCTGATATCTATGACAGTGGACATCTTCTACAGCAACCTCTTTGCTTCCCATATTTCGGGAGGTGGTAGTATGGACAAAAACAAGAAGAAATTGTGTAGAAAAATGGTCTCTAAAGTTCATTCCTTAAAAGCTTTCAGCACTAGTTCAATACAAGAGATATAATTCGCGGTAGCAAAGATGAACAACTGCTCGTAACTCATAAGGAATGCACCCTACAACCCGCGTTTAGCGCACTTTTTTTGTTTCTATCCATACTATCATCTCTCAAAACATAGAGAGCATGCAGCGGTAGAGGTTCACTGCCACAGGTGTCAGAACGATTTTCGCTTATAACTTTGCGAGTCATTCGTTCCTGGACCAGGGTCTGTCCGTTCAGATTGATATATTTACCCCCTCCATTATACCTGGAAGTTTGTAACATTATCACGGAATCAACCTGTATTCGTATTTGTCTTAGGAGGGAAGCTATGGATGTTTAGGAATTTCAAACAGACACACATACACACACACACACACACACACACACACACACACACACACACACAGGGCCTCATTCAGTGTGAAACGATTGATATCTACTTTTGGAATGCGCAAGTCATGTTTATTTATACATAATATGAGTCATTGTAAGATTAAGAGTTAAGCTGTTTGCTGAGTCTGTTCCGTTATTCTCTTGGGTGTATTTGGGCCCTTTATTAGTTTAGTTGTACCATCAGCATACATAGCAGTTTTTGAAGCATTTTCCAATTTCTCCCAAGTAAAAAATTTTTGTTGAGCAAGATTAGGAGGGGGCCAAGCATTGAACCTTATTATACACGATATTTAATATTTTGTCTCATTCCAGTAGTATTATTTACTGGTTGACGATTACGGAACTATATAAAAAAACGTAAATTAGTTACAAACTACGGCGTGCACTCACTTTATTCAACATGTAAATGTCACTACAGATATTTAGATTACATAACTGCATTGGATCACAGCCACAAGTGAATCATATTTCTGACACTCTCATATCTCTAAACGAGACACCTTTCTGGAACCTGTCTGCTACAGCAGAATTCCAACGTGGTTTTAGTCAACCCCTACGTATCTTGCAACTGATCCCATTTCTACAGCTTAGCGCATGTGATCGTTCCAATTTAAGTCGGAACTGAGCAGAAGTCGGAGAAAGCTATATTCACCACCTTCTGCAACCCATGTAGAAACAGAACGACCTGAGTTAGTGCAACAGGACCGTGCTTTGACTATTCGGTGGAAATGCACTCATTGTGGTGTGCCTCCAAACCAGATACAGATACTACAATCTGAATTTAGGTTATGACATCTTAGATATGCCTGCCAACATTAACGATGATATGGCACAGACGAAAAGCGAACTTATGCATTTCCCGCTGAAGTTTCGAAACATCGATGCTGTCTCGATGACCTTCTGAATGGCTGTTTTCAGGTCAGCAGTGGCTTTGGGATTATTGCAGTACATCTTTTCTTTAATACAGCCCTACAAAAAGGAGTTGCATGTGGTCATATCCGGGGAATATAGCGGCCAATCGAGGCCCTTGCCAGTGGCCTCTGGGTACCCCAGAGCCGTAATGCGGTCCCTCAGTGCTTCTCCAGGACATTTTTCTACATTTAGAGCTCGTTGCTATTCATTACGCCAACTAGAAATCTTGTCTACCTCATCTTGTCTGCTCCTAAGGTTACTAAACTTCGGCACCCTCCAGTACTCTAGAGTATCATCGCAAACAACCGCAGACTGTTGCCCGCCCCGTGCCACATCATTTATGTCCGCGGGCTATTCAGAAAGTCAGGAACGGTCGATCGCGAAATGGAAACCACAGTGAAACCCCGATGAAGCTTCGCACAGATGTGTTGGGTACAGTTTACATTTTTCCCACGGGTAGGTCGCGTTGATATTCTCAGTTCTGAGTGCCCAGCGATCATGTAAAGATACCTACAAAATAGTGGCTCCCGCCACGTATGGGCCATGTCGGGAGATGAGGCAGATTTCACACAACGACACTTAACGTAACTGTCACACATTTCCGTCTTCGTGACAGTTCTTGCCGCACACTGCAGTGGCAATGAAGACGTTTCTGCAGCGTTTTGTGTTTGACTATCCACTATATTGCTCAGACGTGTTCCCTCTGGTTTTCATCGCTGTTCAAATGAACGTTGCCTATGAAGACAACATTTTGGCACAGGCAGCGAGCTGCAGTCCAGAGTAGAAAATCGTCGGAAAGCACAGGCGGCTGCCTTATATGACGCTATATCAGATGTTTTAGTCGGAGCGGCGACTATGTAGAGAAGTAGCTGGAAGGTGTAGCAAACTGTTGTAAATAAAACAGTTGTGTAAAAGGTGTAGCTAACTGTTGCAAATAAAACAGTTTTGATTTTCACTGCGATTTCCATTTCGCGACAGAACGTTTCTTTCTTTCCGAACATCCTCGTATACAGGAAATAATAGCGGTCCTACCACATTTCCCTGGCGCTCTTCTAACGACAATCTTGTCACTGACGAACATTCGTTGTCGCGCGAAACGTGCTGGATCCTATTACTTAAAAAGTCTTAGAGCCTCTCATATACTGTTTCTTCGTTGGCAGTCTGTAATGGAGCACTGTGTCAAATGATTTTTGGAAATCTAGAAATATGGAATCTGCCTCTGGTCCTTCATCCATCGTTCGAATTATAACATGTGAGAAGGGCAACGTGAGCAACACTGGAGTAAGGCCGGTATTACACTATCAAATTTCTTTGTCAAAGATTTGATCAAAGATGTGATCCAATATTCCGTCCAATATATTTGACAAAGATCTATGACGTAGCACTAGAAGGGGTATTACACTGTCATCAAATTTTTCGTCAAAGTTCAAGATGGCTGACAACAACTTATTAACCGCAGCAGTTGTACGCACCCCAGTTGCATTGTGTGCACATGCGGAAAAGAAGTGGGGGAAAACATGGAACCATACATACGAGGTTGACAGTCTTAAAAGTCCTGGGATTACAACTTGATAATAAATTCAGTTGGGAGGAGCACACCACAGAACTGCAGAAAGGCCTTAACAAATCTGTATTTGCAATTCGAGTGTTAGCAGACATAGGCAACATAAAAATGAAAAAGCTTGTATACTTTGCCTACTTTCATTCCATAATGTCATATGGGATAATATTTTGGGATAAATCTTGATGTCAAACAAAAGTTTTCAGAGTCCAAAAGCGTGTAATACGTATTATTTGTGGAGTAAATTCACGGACGTCCTGCAGAAACCTCTTCAAAGAACTGGGTATACTAACTACTGCCTCAGTATATTTACTTCTTAATGAAATTTGTCGTAAATAATATATCTCTTTTTCCAACAGACAACTCAGTTCATACATACAATACCAGGAACAAAAATGATCTACACAAGGACTTAAAAGCACTTTAGTTCAAAAAGGGTCCACTACTCAGGAACACTCATCTTCAATAATTTGCCAGGAAACATAAAAAAATTTAGTTAGAAATAAAGATCAGTTTAAAAGGAGCCTGAAAGACTTACTACTGGGCAACTCTTTCCACTCCATTGGCGAAATTTTTAATAGAAACAAATGATGTATTGTATTTATTCATACTATTAGTATTGTTATTTCAGCTTAAAAAGAATTGACATGTTCCACATCCACGAGGATCTCCTCAGCACGGATCTATGGAACGAAAAACTAATCTAATCTGGGTGAAGCCGTGGGTTTTACGACGACACGATAAAAGCATTCAACAAAACTTGTTACGTGAGCTTACAGTGGAAGACGTCAAGTCGTACATCAATTACTTAAGAATGGATGAGCATACATTTCTGTATGTGCTCAATGAAGTGTATCCTCATATCGCAAAGCACAATATTCACTTAAGAATGGATGAGCATACATTTCTGTATGTGCTCAATGAAGTGTATCCTCATATCGCAAAGCACAATATTCACTTAAGAACTGCTACATCTTCAGAAGACAGGCTCACTGTAACAATCCGATTCCTTGACACTGGAGAGGGTTATGTTAGGTTAGGTTAGGTCAGGTCAGGTCTCCAATCTTCTTAATCTATTTTCGTATTCAGGGTGCCTCACGTTGTAAAGCGCCTCATCAGCTTCAGACATCTCTATTAATTTTGTAGTTGTCGGCACACACCAATTGTATTTACCGGCAATGGTTATAAAAACACTACAGACGACAGAACGCTGCAGCGATGCTAGCGCTCCATGTGGTAACATGTCACATTGCAGTGAACAGAAGACAAGCGGTTTCTTTGATCAAATATACAGCGAGGCCCTAGATTTGATCAAATATTGGACGACATTTGACAAAGTCCCTATTACACTATCAAATATCTTTGACAAAGATAATGGACAAAGAAATTTGATAGTGTAATACCGGCCTAAGATCTGTTGTGCTGGTTTTTAAACCTGAAATCGACTTTCATTTATGAAACCTGCTTCCTACAGCTTCTCCCATGATTAGACGAATCTTATTTCACAAATATTATCAGGAATATAGTAGGTATTGTTTCAATGTGATGGTGTTTACGTTGTGCACAGTGGCCAAATTATTAATGGAATGTTGCATAACGTGGAAAGCCACTTATTGTGCTGGCGTGAGGTAACGTTCGTAGGTTTTTATTTCGGAGCACAAATCGATACTGATGCAGGTTAGTTTCACAATGCTTCCTCCAGACCACTTCAAGAAAATGCCTAGATGTTTCCCTGTAAAAGCTACGACCTGTTCCTTCAACCATTCCGGTATCAGCTGAAATAACTACTCATCTCTGTCGAACTTATCTCCCAATCTTCATCCATAGTTCTCACAAGTGCAACAGGAACACGGGTTAGATGAGCGTCTGGTTCACCGCCGTGTCACACGGGCTGGTCTGTTATGCGTCAGTCTTAGCGAGGAGGTGATTTGCCTAACTACAAGCAAAGCGATGCAAACGGCGGAACGGTTCTCTCGTAACGACCCCGCACATGCTTCGCATTATCCTCAACAGCGTCTGTAATTAGCTGCTTACAGTCGAAAAGTGGGCCAGGGAAGAATATTTCTGCTGCTCTTCGGAGACGGTCACTACATCTACATTCACTCTCCGAAAAGGTGTGAAGTGCGTAGGAAGGGGTACTTCTCAATGTAGCACGATTAGTGTTCCTTCCCGTTCCATTCACGTACTGAATGCTGGCAGACTGACTGTCTAAACGTCTCCGATCGCGCTGTAATTACCCTAATTTCCTTTTCGTCGTCTCTTCCGGAGCGAGATGCAGAATGCTGTAGTATATTTCTAGGTTCCTCAATGATGCTTCTTGAAGATTTGTAAGCAGCCTTTCACAGGATAGTTTGCGTCCATCTTCGTGCGTCTGGTGATCCGTTCTTTCAGCATCTCTGGGATACCCTTCCACGTCACACTAACGTGTGACCATTCGAGCTACCGTTCTATGTACACGTTCAATATCTCCTGCTAGCCTTATCTGGTACAGGTGCCACATACTCAAGCAATATTCTATGTTGGGCTGCACGAATGTTTTATGACAAGTAGTCTTCTTTGCGGACTGATTGCATTTTCCTGAGACCTTACCAATTGCGAAATTGCCACCTGCTTTACACACGATTGAGCCTATGTTCATTTCATATCCCAGCAAACTGTTAGACACAGGTATTTGTAGGAAGTGACCCACTGAACTTTTGACTCTCTCATATTTTAGTTCTAGAATACAGAGAACAATTTTACATTTAGATTTAAAGCAAATTAAGGATCTTTGCACCACAATGAAATCTTATGAAGTCCCACTGAATTTTGGGCAGCTATTTCCTGACAATACTACATTTTAGGTAACCCAAAAACCTGCGAAAAGTTTGAAGTTACTATTAACATTGTTTTCAAGCAAATTAATATACGGAATGAACAAGGAGTATGCCAACACACTTCACTGAGGCGCATCTGAAGTTAGTTATACATTTCTCGGTTATTCTCCACCCAAGCCAATATACACTACTGGCCATTAAAATAGTTCAAATGTCTCTGAGAACTATGGGACTTTATTTCTGAGGTCATCAGTCCCCTAGAACTTATAACTACTTAAACCTAATTAACCTAATGACATCACACACATCCATGCCCGAGGCAGGATTCGAACCTGCGACCGTAGCCGTCGCGCGGATCCAGACTGTAGCGCCTTGGCCATTAAAATTGCTACACCAAGAAGAAATGCAAATAATAAACGGGTATTCATTGGACAAATATTTTCTAGCAATCCGACTTCTGTGAATGCATCATCCGTGGAAGCTTCCTGGAACTTTGGACGTTTTCCACTACGTTATTTATATGCAGGGTGAACCTCCTAAAAGTCGTCAGGCGTGTTCTGTCAAATTTTTTGTGAGATATTTGCAATTAAGTTCTTGCAATGTGTAATTGTAATCATCCCAAATAAATACAGCCCACCGTGTCTTTCGTGAGACGTCCATTGTCGACGGAGAGCGTCGGTTTGTTTCCCGTTACAAACAAGTTGGTTTTTAAAACAGAATTTTACGATCTCATTGATAGAGTTGGTTAGTGCGATACAAGATTTGTCGATATCTATTAACAGGGCCTGTAAAAGAAGAAGAACAGCCGCTATTCGAGCAGCGACAACACCAGCCTGGCCCACGCGGACTGCTACCGCCCTGCAGCAGCGCTATTCAGTTCGCTGCTGGAGTACTTATTATTCTTGGTGTTTTACTGTCCCTGTCAATTCATAACGACAAAACGAATATCGCACTAGACTAAGTGGGACCGTTCTATAGAAATGGTACGTGAAATACCGCTTTAAAAACGATACTGTTTGTTTCGGGAAACAAACCGACACTTTACTTCTACACTGGACATCGCTTGAAAAGACCTGATGAGCAGCATTTGCTTGGGCTGACCTAGCTAAACATTGCAAAATCGACATTGCAAATATCTGCCGAAACATCAGAGAAAATGTGACTGACGATTCTTAAGGGGGCCCCTGTTATATTGTACGAAGATGCTCGAAATTCTGAGAAAAATAGGGGTTAGTTCTAGGGAAAGATAGCTAATACATACTATATACAAGAAGCAAGAGGGAACAATAAGACTGGAAGACGGAGAACGAAGCGCTCGGATTAAAAAGGGGGTAAGCCAAGAAAGCAGTCTTTCACCTCCAATATGTACATCGAAGAAGCTCCGCGGCTTGTGACAAGTATCTAGCGAGCTCTCGTCCACGCTTGCTCGGGACGTCAACTGGGAATGTAGCATAGCCTTCAGCGATAGAAAGCAACGTATAACAAGGTGCTCAGTCAAGTATGGCATAAGTAATGCCTCTCTAGATATGTTTTTAATTATATGTATGCAGCATATGAAGCCTGTAATACAAGTTCAGTACAGTACATATTATTTTTTAGCAACTATTGCTAATTATTTCGGTCGTTGCAGATACAGACTATACAGCCAGCCCCTTACCGACTTCATTGCCAAACCTGCAATATATGTTTCTGTTTAGCATTGGCCACCTGTCATCATAACAACTGACGACGAGAATCATAACAAATTACAGGATCTGTTGAAAGAAATGAGGAGTCTACTGGGTATAGAATATGCACTGAGAATAAATCGAAGAAAGACGAAACTATTGAGGGGCAGCAGAAATGAGAACGGCGATAACATCAAATATGGGGATCACGACGTAGTCAATAAGGACTGAGAATAAATCGAAGAAAGATGAAAGTATTGAGGGGCAGCAGAAATGAGAACGGTGATAACATCAAATATGGGGATCACGACGTAGTCAAGTAATTCTGCTACGTGGGGAGCAAAGTAATCCATGTCAGACAGAGTAAGGAGGACACAAAAACTACGCTAGCACTGTCAAAAAGGGCATTTATGGCCAATAGATGTGTACTAGCATCCAACATAGGCCTTAATTTGAGACAGAAATGTCTAAGAATGTGTACTTATAGCACAGCATTGTTTGGTAGTGACACATGGACTGCGGGAAAAACGGAACAGATGAGAATCGAAGCATTTGGGATGTGGTACTACAGACCAATGTTGAAAATTGGGTCGACTGGTAAGGTAACAAATGAGGAGGTTCTGCACAGAATCGGTGAGGAAAAGGATATATGGGAAACACTGACAAGAAGGGACAGGATGATTGGACATCTTTTAACGTACCAGGGGATCGCTTCCATGGTACAAGAGGGAGCTCTAGAGGCTGACGGCTATAGAGGAAGAGTGAGGTTGGAATAAATCCAGAAAATAATTGAGAACGTAGGTTGCAAGTGGTGCTCTGAGATGAAGAGTTTAGAACAGGAGAGGAATTTCTGATGAGTCACATCAGTCCACTCAGAAGTTACTTTTACTTACGAAGATTTTACAGGAGATTGATGTTAATGGCATTGGACAGTACTTTTGGGAATCTGTCCTCCATCTTGTAGAAGGGGGTGAGCTGTGTTTTCTTCAGCCGGCCACGGTAGCCGAGCGGTTCTAGGCGCTTCAGTCCGAAACCGCGCGACTGCTACGGTCGCACTTTCGAATCCTGCCTCGGGCATGGATGTGTGTGATGTCCTTAGGTTAGTTGGGTTTAAGTAGTTCTAAGTTCTAGAGCACTGATGACCTCAGATGTTAAGTCCCATAGAGCTCAGAGCCATTTGAACAATTTGTGCTTTCTTCCAGCTATACTATTAAATATGTAAATGAGGTAGGCCGTCCAAGAACGTACTGTAGAGAGGGCATCTATAACACTGCGTGTTTCGCAGTATCAGAGTAAACGAGCGATAGACCCTAGGGAAACGGCGGCTTGAGCCATGACAGAAGCGAGCCGCTCACAATCTGAGTGTTTACAGACATGTTTTGGCCGCCACAGAGACCTCTCCGTGTAGCGGCGAGTGTCGCCGGCAAAGCCAGCCTGTACGCCGCCGTAGCCTGCTGACTGCTCGTTTTCCTGGCCGCATGCAGGCCAGGAGGATGTTTGTTCTCCGATAACGCGCACAAACCACTCTGGCTCGCTGTACGGGAAGCGGGCCACGCACAAACTGGGACGCACACAAATGTGCTTACATATATATATACACACACACACGCAGGCGCCTCTTTAAGTGGCTCTGGAGCTGCAGTATCGAGGATGCCAGGCCACATCTGAGAACTCTAATGCATTGGATTTGCTATGCGATTCCGCTGTGTGTTGCTTTTAACGTTTCGTCTTTGGTTCTTGAGGACTGAATTAAATGAGTCATCGTCTTGGAACTTAGATATATGTGAAGCAGATGCTGGTGTGACCGGTCGTGTGTCCTTAGAATCCTTTCAAAATGGTTCAAATGGCTCTGAGCACTATGGGACTGAACATCTGTGGTCATCAGTCCCCTAGAACTTAGAACTACTTAAACCTAACTAACCTAAGGACATCACACACATCCATGCCTGAGGCAGGATTCGAACCTGCGACCGTAGCAGTCTCGCGGTTCTGGACTGAGCGCCTAGAACCGCTAGACCACCGCGGCCGGCCTTGGAATCCTTTATTTATTCAAAAAAATGGCTCTGAACACCAGTCCCTTAGAACTTAGAACTACTTAAACCTAACTAACCTAAGGGCATCACACACATCCATGCCTGAGGCAGGATTCGAACCTGCGGCTGTAGCGGTCGCGCGGTTCCAGACTGAAGCGCCTAGAACCGCTCGGCCAGCAACGTCCGGCCTTATTTATTCAGAAACAGTTTGTCGATAATGGGTGCTGCAGCAGTAATATGTATGTGGAGACTTCACAGGACTGAATAGCACTACAAAAGTTTATTAAATGTCATTTCTAAAAAAATTTCTTTTTATATGGTTTGTAAGTTGCACATTGTTTTCCAGCGTGTCTAGTTTCGATAAAAGTTGACCGTTTTCAGATCTGAAAACAAAGGTATCTCCACGACACGTTTCGAAAGTTTAAACCTCCATCATCAGATGGATTTACATTTGTTAGCATGACATATGTGTGTGTTATGTTATGATTTTGGGGAACTTGTGGCACTGTCTACTGCAGGAACAAAACACTATTTTAAAATATGATTTCGGCTTTTTTTAACTAAGAACTAAATGGATATATAAAAGTGAAAATAAATCAAGTAAAACAGAATACCTCCTTTCACTGCCATAACACATCACGTGTAAACTGCCATACTTCGTAAACAAAGATGGCGTCTGGAAACTATTAGGTGCAAAGAACAAAGAATATACATCATAACAAGGTTATTATTTCGGAATAAGTTTCCATTATTTTACGTTAAGTAGGAAAATATTGTACTTAACTATTAAATTTACGAATACAGTTTTTATTTAATTTATTTTTTTGTCCTACCCTGGTACGAAATTACACATGCTTAAGACTTGCCGGGCGCCATCAGTTAGGTGAGTTTTTGGTGTCAGTAATTACGCTACGAAGATAAGGGAAACACAACACCCAGTACCCTGGCGGAGAATATCTCCGATCCGTCCGAGAATCGAATCTGGTCTCCTTCAGTTACGTATGTACTTGCGAAAGTTTTTACAGGAATTGCCCATCGGAATACTGTGGTATGCAACTGTGCTTAAATAGGTGACTGGTGGATTGTGCGGAGGGAAGGGGGGATGAAAATGGGGAAGAGGGGAGGAGAGAGAAAGTGGGGCGAAGGGTATTGAGAGAGGGAAGAGAAGGCAGAGAGGGAGAGTGAAAGGGATTACACGAGCATGACTTTACTCTAGCTAAACTTGGGTAAAAGGTGTAGGTCTCCGCTAAAAGCTATGAATTATAAATTTTATTTCATGTTAAGCCATGACCGGCTTCAGGCAGGAGTCCATTGTCATATGGCGGGCATACTTTATCTAGTGTACACATCCTCGATGGTGAAAGTAGTCTTTCCAGTAAGATTCATGCATAATTATGTAGCCATGTCGCCCTGTCGTTCCTCTCAAGAATGCTTCCTTTGTGTGTGTGTGCCGCTGCTTTCCGCGTTTTCTTTACCTGTCACCTCCCAGAGGAGAAAGGAAACAAACGGTGAATGTGTCTTGTGTTAGCTCTTTCGAGACAGGCCGACATATTTCCAAAATATTCTTCTCAATCTTTCCAAGTTGACTCTCGGCGCGGTGGCCGATGAGAGTAGCTATATCGACAACAGCTGGAAGACAGTGCGTGACTTTGGATCGATATTCTTTTTTCTGTACATCCATCTTTCGATAGTTCATGCTACGTAATCTCTTCAAAAATGGTTCAAATGGCTCTAAGCACTGTGGGACTTAACATCTGAGGTCATCAGTCCGCTAGACTTAGAACTACTTAAACCTAACTAACCTTAGGACATCGCACACATCCATGCCCGAGACAGGATTCGAACCTGCGACCGTAGCAGCAGCGCGGTTCCGGACTGAAGCCCCTAGGACCGCTCGGCTACAACGGTCGGCACGTAATCTCTCATTAGGCTTGAAATTGTCAGCTGTATTTATAAGTTTTATTTTATTTGCAATAGATTTTGGAGTTACATCATGATACCACACGACTACTTGGTTTCGTGGAGGACATGAAGATGATGTAAGGTAATACCAAAATCGATTGTAAATAAAATAAATCCTATAAATACAGTTGAAAGCTTCATTCCTACTACTTCACGATGGTATTCATCTGTTTGCGATCGCTACCGTTGGCTTTCAGTACCGTATGTTAATATAACGAGACTGTTACACCCATTTCGTTTCCGTGTGAACGTCACCCTGTCATTCTGATGACGCACAGGGGACGTCTACTTCCCACTGTTTAAAGCTAGTAATGGAGTTTTGGTAATATAGCTTCGTTCACGCGTAAACAGATCCCCTGAGCGGGGTGTCGTCTGCTAGCTAAGACTGACTAGGTTCGCTGCGAGAAAGTTACGGGGAAACGACCGAAGCCATTCTACTTCTATGTAAACTTCTACCCCGTCCGCCGACAGCCTTCTTAGAGTCAACAATTAGTACCAGAAGCAAATACGCCACGCTTTCAATGTATGCAACATACTTTGAATAAACATGTAAGTACATTTAAGGTCGGGCCTAGAAACCGAGTAGTCGCGGGATCGAATCCCGGCCTTCATCCAGTCTAGCCTTCACCGCCCAGTGATGTAAAGGGTCACCGGGAACGACTTGTGGTTACGATTCCACGTGAAACTGTAGATCTCCTTTACCCTGCTGGGTAGCTGGTGTAGATTACGGGCAAGCAAGTAGCCGGAGTGGCGTTCAGTTGAAAGCCCTGCACTCGAATATTTAGCGACACGAAATTATCATAGGTGAATTCGAAAAGTATTTTTGTTTGGTTTTACTTTTGGCATGCAATCTTTTTACATGGTGTGTTTAAACTTTGCGTTTATGGACCCGTGGACAGAGAGTATTAAACTTATAAATTTACCGATTAAATTCTGAAGTACAGAAATCTGAACGCACCGTTATTTAAAAACGCACTTGTCGGTTTTAGTCTTTTCAAAGTATGCGGCACACAGCGTCAATATGACGGTTAGCGCCTGGCGAGAACAATTTGCAAGTACGACTGCTTCTCTCACAAGTACTAACAGAAGACACTTTCAGTTTCTCTTGCCTTTCTCCTCTCGGACGTGAAAAGTGTAGAAAACAGGGCAGTCACCAAGGTGGAGGGCGAATGTTACTCTGTCGGAAAAGGCTTCGTAAGGCTAAATGGTTCAAATGGCTCTGAGCACTATGGGACTTAACATCTATGGTCATCAGTCCCCTAGAACTTAGAACTACTTAAACCTAACTAACCCAAGGACAGCACACAACACCCAGCCATCACGAGGCAGAGAAATAAGGGTAAATGGTAGCGACCGACCGCCGTGCCATCCTCAGCTGACTGGCGACATCGGATGTGAATATGGAGTGGCATGGAGTCAGCACACCGATCTCGAGGCCGTTGTTAGTTTTTATGACGCAAATCCGCTACTACTCAGTCAAGCAGCTTCTCAGCTGGCTTCACGAGGCCGAGTGCATCCCGGTAGATAAACAGCGCATGGTGGCCCGGATGGTCACCCATGCAAATGCCAGCAACTCCCGAAGGTGCAAGGGCAGACGCAGACGAAACTGCATAATGACATTTATACATCGATATCCCCTACAAGAGAAGTCTACTAATATCAGACATGGGCCTTAATTTGAGGGAAAAATTTCTGAGAATGTACATTTGGAACACAGCGTTGTACGGTAGTGAAATACGAACTGTGGGAAAACCAGAACAGAAGAGGAGAGAACGGAAGCATTTGAGATGCTGCAGACGAATGTTGAAAATTAGGTGGACTGATAAGGTAAGGAATGAGTAGGTTCTGCGCAGAATCGGAGAGGAAAGGAATATGTGGAAAACACTGATATGGAGAAGGGATAGGATGGTAGGACATCTGTTAAGACATCACGGAATAACTTCCATAGTACTAAATAGAGCTGTAGAGCGTAAAAACTGCAGAGGAAGACAGCGATTAGAATACATTCAGCAAATAATTGAGGACTTAGGTTGCAAGTACTACTCTGAGATGAAGAGGTTGGCACAGGAGAGGAATTCGTGGCAGGGAGCATCAAACGAGTCAGAAAAAAAAATCTCCTACAGTATTATAGTTCTGACTGTTATATAGAACATAGGGCACAATATTCAGCTCCGTTTCTGTTCAGTAATGTTTATGGGCATTAATTTTATAAGGATTTTAATTTTTAATTACCAATGAACATATAATCTACCTTTTCTCATAAACTAATCAACCATTAAACATGAAAATTTACAGCTTACATCTGCATAAAAGACTGGCATAACATATGCAACAGATTTTTGTTTAACCTCACACATGCTTTGAAATCGTTTTTTCAATTTTATGTTAAGTGAGAAAGCTCTGTTTTCCTCATATGGTAAAGTTGTAATACCGGTTCCCGTCCCGTTGGTCCTTACGAGATCTGTTCGGATGGAGTTAAGTTTTTATTTTTATTTTTTTAGTAAATGAGAGCTATTATTAGGCACAAAGTAAAGAAACAATGTTGCACATGATCAGTCAGTAAATTATTTTAACGAACTGTGCCAAATTTCAGTATGTAAACTTTTATACTTCCTGAGATTATATCTCAAAAAGCTCGCTCTACAACAAATCTCACTTAAAATCTTTGTTTCAATTTTTAACAATGTTGCCATACTTCTAACCATTAATGCTACCCAGATCCATACTCTTCATTCGCTTCCTTTGCCTGTTTTCCTATGCTGGCTGGGATTTGTCATGTTGTGCTTCAGCGCTGCTTCCATCTTCAGTGTGAATGCACCTGGAGGGAAGTCTAATCTCCTTAAACACTTAATTCTACTCATATTTCCACTATTAAACAATGGAGAGCCATCACATGCAGCTATCTTCACATCGTTTGAGGACACGAATACTGCTTTTGGAGTACGCACCCACTGATTGTAGCTCTCAATCGTATTTTGTAGTTAACAGGTACTCATTTTTTCCAGCAACTCAGGATTGATGAGTTGGCTTTAAAACATTTAAAACAGCAAGTGGCAAACCATGGTTACGGGTGCATGGCTTTCCACTACCTTCCGCCCGAAGATATTTGCGCCAAGATATGTCACAGAGGAAATCCTGAGGATTCTCATCTGGGGGTAATTTGTGGAAGAATATTGTCCACACTGCTTGCTGCATTGTTTTCACACTAAGCACATTGTCCCTGATGGCTTTTCCATAATGTCATGTGTGAATTTCTTTATTAGTGATTCTCTTCGCATCTACCAGTGACTTTCCATTTTCACATCTTTCGCATCTGCATCTGCAGTTCATTTGAGTTGTGTGACCGAAAAATTAATAAAAAATTGCGAGCGCATAAAAGGTATGGATCACAGTACGGGAAAATATGGCATGGCAGGCGAAGGCGGTGAAAGAAAATGTTTTAAAACATACTTCTAGAAAAATTTTGATTATGAAACCTTGAGATGTCATTCTTAAGGTACCAATCTAATAAATGAAGCAATAAAAAAATTCGAATTTTTGCCTTATTTTGCCCTGAATCTGCTCTTAACGTCGGCAATATGATGAGAACAGGTGTATCCATTGCAGCACATACGTTGACCGGCGTATATTACAACACGCTAAAAGCGTAGAAACAGTTCGTTTTGTGATAGTAATTCAAATCATCAATACAATGGCAATGATACGATGGTTTGTCACATATGTCACCGGCCAAGTACATTCCTGTTTCCAGCTGTGCTAGTACCAGAGCATTACATAAAAATTATATATAAAATCAACCTCACATCCATGAAATATTTTAACTCATGAGCAGTTTCGCACCGAAGACGTCTACTTCACGAGGCAGCGATGTGACCGCCTATTATTGTTCTCATGTTCAGTGGAACCATGTGATACAAAGCTACTCGGTCATGGAACAAGTCCCAATCTAATTCACAGAATATTCCTAGCCGCTAGAAAAAAAAAATAAAAATAGACAAATGTAGAATTTCAGTCAATGGTTTCTCGATAGAGCACCGAAGAAGAAAATAAAGGCAACAAGATCGACCACATGGTGCTAGAAGGAAATCTTGTAAAACAAAGAAGGCTAAAGTATGTAAAACAAAGAAGGAAAAAAGTCTGTAAAACAAAAAAGGGTAAAGTATGTAGCGTAACAGACTGTGCCGCTCAATACCGACAAAGTAAAATAAAGACATGTGTCACTTGGAAATTATGTGTCAGCACTCTCATAAGCAGGCAACGGAGGTGGCCAGCCCTTAGGACAAGATGGACGCTCCCATTGCTCACAACGAGGTTGTGTTTCTGCACCGGTGCCACGTTATTTTGCGCGAGTTACGCCTTACCACACTGCCCAGTTTTCCCGAAAGTTATTCTGATTGCCCGAACTGTATGAAATTTTAGCTTTCAGTTCTCTGTCGGCGTAAGTACGTCTTGTAAGACATTTCAAATGTTTGTGAAATCTTATGGGACTAAACTGCTAAGGTCATCAGTCCCTAAGCTTACACACTACTTAACCTAAATTATCCTAAGGACAAACACACGCACCCATGCCGGAGGGAGGACTCGAACCTCCGCCGGGACCAGCCGCACAGCCCATGACTGCAGCGCCTTAGACCGCTCGGCTTTATAAGACAGTTCTTTTTCTTCTTTTTTACGTCACATGTAATAACCCATAAACAATGATAGAGCCCGCCGGAGAGATCTTGTGTGTACTGGTTTGCCACACAGTAATTGTTTCGCCTATGACGTCAGCGTACCATGTTACGAATGTTACGAATTAGCTTTGCGTAAAACTATAAACTGATGTAGCGTGGACACATTGTGAAGAGCTCACACAAGGTGTGACAATACAAAAATATGCCTGGATATAAGTGAAAGTCAGTATATTACATTGAAGATTACAAAAAAAATGAATGATCTTGTCTCATATGACTTAAATAGGCTCAGACTTACGGAAAAGACAAGTCAGAGGGAAGCTCGCTTAGAAAGGACTCCAGAGAACCTAAGAAATCCAGTGCCGAGCGAATGTCAGAGTTACGATTGCGTCGTAAAGGAAATGGAAAAATGGCGCAAACGATTTTATAGCTGAGACGGATTTTATAGCTGAGCCGTTCGGCATAGAATGGTCAGCGACAGTCCAAACTTGCGATTTATCTATTCTGTAACCATTATATCTCCCTGTGGAATCACTGTATTAAAGATTAAAGAAGGTATACACTTCTGACATCGTCGGCGTTGGAGTGATTTGTAATATTACGAACACTGAATCAGTTTTCAAATCTGGCGACCACTCATTGAAACGCAGAAGCGTTGAGTTGTCGATAGGCACACATACAAAAAAAAAAATTGTAGCTTTCGAATTCTGAAAGTTACTAAGTTTTTTTTTCTTTTGTGTGTACCTATCGGCAACTCGGCTCTTTATGGTGAGTGGTTTCCTTCTATCCAAAAGATTTTGTGCAGTACACGAACTTTCCTTCGTTTCCTATAACACTTTGTATTGAAAAAAATGGCTCTGAGCACTATGGGACTTAACATCTATGGTCATCAGTCCCCTAGAACTTAGAACTACTTAAACCTAACTAACCTAAGGACAGCACACAACACCCAGCCATCACGAGGCAGAGAAAATCCCTGATCCCGCCGGGAATCGAACTCGGGAACCCGGGCGTGAGAAGCGAGAACGTTACCGCACGACCACGAGATGCGGGCTGTACTGAAAAGATTGATAGTGAAATTACATGTTAAAAGACACACACACGCGCACACACACACACACACACACACACACACACACACACACACACACACACACACAATTTCGATGAACTTTTCAGTTTTCGCCATTCAGAAAGCTATGCCAGCGATAGTCGTACACCAGCTGACTTCGTAGGCGACCAAAATGCTTGCACAGAGCAAGCTGACTCGCCTGTTGCCACTACAGACAGAGCAAAGTCCGCGCTTCCATCCACAGGCTATAGGTTTGCTTTATAGGGAGCTTACTTATCGAATACAATGTAAAAATGAAATATCCTTACTACGTCGCCTAAGGATGCGTCACTACACAATTTATATAAAGCTTAACATGCAGTTTTTAAGATGACACTAGTGAACAGCTGGAGAGGCCTCCCACTTACGTTAGAAGTCTGATACGGAGCTAGTTTGCCATACTCGGCAACGGTCCACTCTAGTTCTCCATCTATACTCTGCAGACCACGTTCAGTACCCCCTTTTAGTCCTACTTGATGGAGGTCCCAAACGCTTGAGTAACATTCTGCGATGCTTTGCACAAATGTCTTACAACCAACCTCCTGTGTAGCCTGACAGCATTTTACTGCTATCCCAACAATGAAATGAAGTCTGCCACGTGTTTTACCTACACCTTAGGCTATAAGATCGTTCAGTCTTGTTCCTTTACTATTGTTACGAGCAGGTAGTTGTTTGAGTTGACTGATTCTAACTGTGAATCACTCATGTTTTTGTCAGAGGATAATCTTTTTTATGTTTTGTGCACAATTTTGCTTTTCTGACTATTTAAAGCAACTGACAGTCTTTGCACCACTTGAAAATCCTACAATATTTTTGCAGATTGTTACAGGTAGTAATAATAAATACCTGAATCACCTGCAAATAGCACAAGGTCAGCATTAAGATTGTCTGAAACGTTATTAAAATACGCATTCTAACGAGGGGAAATACAGATATTTTTACGTGTGGTGCCATAATATGTAGACCATTAGTGTGTTGGTTGTTTTCCTCTGTGTCTACCAGTGTTCCCATAGCCACGTCACTAACTTTATGGTATGATGTTTGATGCGTGGCCGTATCTGGGCCGTGAAGTGAACGATGCCTATCGGTATAGATTATCCTGGCCGAGTCGTTCTAGGCGCTTGAGTCCGGAACCGCGCTGCTGCTATGGTCGCAGGTTCGAATCCTGCCTCGGGAATGGATGTGTGTGATGTCCTTAGGTTAGTTACGTTTAAGTAGTTATGAATCTAGGGGACTGATGACCTCAGATGTTACGTCACATAGTGTTTAGTCATTTAAACCTTAGATTATCCGTTTTGCGTCCACCCATTCATGTGTCCATGCCTATCACCTCACCTGCTGCCTAGGAAAAAAAGAACGTTAATGGCTTTTGTCTTGCACATGTTGTTGCAGGTACTGAACGACCTAAAAAGATACGACCTATAATAGCTGTAATTATTAGTCAAAAATGGTTCAAATGGTTCTGAGCACTATGGGACTTAACATCTGTAGTCATCAGTCCCCTAGAACTTAGAACTACTTAGACCTAACTAACCTAAGGACATCACACACATCCATGCCCGAGGCAGGGTTCGAACCTGCGACCGTAGCAGTCGCGCGGTTCCGGACTGAAGCGCCTAGAACCACGAGACCACCGCGGCCGGCAATTATTAGTCTGCAAATGATATAAATACTTATGTAATGTTGTTCATTACACCATGCTCTGTCACCAATCCATATATCTGCGTTTGTACCCGTTATATCCTGTATAACATGAACAACAAGGGTACCAGCACAATTTTCTGGACCACACGTCAAGGTACTTCTATATGTGTCAGTGACTCTCCATCCGAGACGACAAGCTGCGTCCTCCCTGCTAAGCGATCATGTAAGGTCACAAATTTCGCTTGATATCCTATTCGATGGAACTTTCTATACAACGCGTAATGAATGTAAGAGAAGAGCTTCGATTTCGCGTCGACATCCACATGCAAAGCGGAACGGTATCGCGTCGTGCAAGATGTTTGCTGCAGCTGTGTACACGATACGTGAGAACACATTAAACGTATTCTCAGCTGCTCATGTGGATTACCATTAGTTGTATAATGGAATGACGATAATGAAAATTTGTGCTGGACCGGAAATCGAACCTGGATTTCCCGCTTATCACTAGCGGGCGCCTCACTATTAAGCTATCCGAGCACGACTCACAAGGGGAGGCCGCCAATTGTGAAATTCAGATTCGATTCATACTGCGCATAATAAAAGCTCATGGCCAGAGGTGTAATGTGGCAAAGCACCAAGATGCACTTCTCAGCCGTTGTCGAGAAAATCGACAGTTAAAAGAAACCGTTGCGGTGAAATACTCTCGACGATTAGCATTTTTCTACAGCGTGGTGGTGCAGCGGTAAGCGCTGGGGTTCGTAATCCGAAGGTCGCCGGATTGACTCTCGCTCCATGCAACTTTTTTTTAGTATTTGTTTTTTGTAATTCATATATATATATATATATATATATATATATATATATATATATATATATATATATATATATATATAATTCCGGGCAATCAGTTGCAACAATTATGCATATAATAAGTTGTTGAAAGTAGTTTGTCGTGGAAAAACTGGCGACTTCGAACATCATTATGTTTTCCGCAAACAAAGTTGTATTTCACAAATGTTATTAATTGTCTTCATAATGTTAACCACGTATAGTTAACGGAAGACGTAGAAACGAATACGTATAGCGTAAGTCAAACGTTCGAATTAGAACAGAGACCCCACGAACACAAACTTGCTGTGGCAGGTCTGAAATATAAACTCCGTTACTCGCTCGTTACACTTGAAGGACAGACGTTGAATGGGCCGAAACGAGGCGCCCCATAACAGCGTAGTTGCCTGCTGACTTCGAAAGAAGGTAGATGCGGTCCCTAGCGCAACTTATAACATCGTCGAAAACCAGTGCGGACGGGACAGCTTTGGTACACCCTGTTAAACAAACGGAAAAATGGAGGCGGTACAATTGGAGAGCGATCCGCCTTCACCAACATGCATAAGCAATTCATTAATATATATATATATATATATATATATATATATATATATATATATATATATATATATATTTGAATTGCAAAAAACTAATAATAAAAAATATTGCATGGCGCGAGATTCGATCCGGCGACCTTCGGATTACGAACCCCAGCGCTTACCGCTGCGCTATGACGCTGTAGAAAATCATTAATCGTAGAGAGTATTTCACCGCAACGGTTTCATTTAACCGTCGATTTTCTCGACAACGGCTGAGAAGTGCATCTTGGTGCTTTGCCACATTACACCTCTGGCCATGAGCTTTTATTATGCGCAATGTGAATCGAATCTGAATTTCACAATTGGCGGCCTCCCCTTGTCAGACCTAAACTTCTATATGTCGTCAACCATGTGTCTAGAGCCATTAAGTATATTCCTGTACCGGGGAGACATTTTACTTGAAAGTCGTTTGCCCGGTGTCGGTGGATAAATACGATATTGCAGTGCCTGTGTTATTCCTAATTACGATGGAAAGTTTCTTCGGACATGGATGCATGCTCTGTATTGTAATTAGGAGTAAAACGGGTATTGCAGTATCGTATACGTGAGAACTGTCAGATGTAGGTCAAGGTCTACAGGCAGGACTGGCCATGAACGTTTGAACCGCATCTCACGCAGATGCACTGTGACGTAAGGCCATCGAGTGCAGAGTATCACCTCTGCCAGCCAGCGATGCCAATTCTACAATATTTATATTCTCCGAGGGCGCTTCACCCAGTGGTACCACCACAGAAAAAAATAATTCACTGCACTTAAAAACGATCCTTTGACATGTTTTGCATTAAACTGCACCTTTTAAAATCATATACGGCCGTCTAACAGAGCAGCATATCAGCGTTAGCCACTGAAGTATCGCTTACTACAGAAAGAAACAAGAAATTTTCCACATTGCACACTGGAATGCATCGGTATATAATATTTCATTATTGGTACGCTGTCTTCCTTAACTCGGGAATGGGGAGCCGAGGTGGTGGAGCGGTAAGCCTGTCAAGGATCTATGGCTACATATATTCTCAAAGCAACTCTACAGTATATCGTAGAAGCTACACGCTACAAAAACTCGTCAGTCCTTGTCTTACACTATTCACTTATGGTGGGTGAAATGATTCCTACTGACAGTGCAATTTTTGTAGAACTTACGTCGAATACCGGTTCTATAAAATTCTCGAACAGGGCCTCGTTCAAGGTATCACCTTTCCAGTCGCCTGAACGTCTCTGCTACCGCTTCGTGTGTGTTGTACCGACCTCATACGAACGTACAAGCCTGTCTCTGAATGTCTGATAAAAAAAACTATGGAGTAGTAATGCAGAATGTGCTCTCTTAAACAGATTCAGTGAACTTTCCACGCCTGCTTCTTCCTTTCGCAGTAGTGATTTCTCGCGCAGAAATCGATTTCTAAATGTAGGTCACGGTACCTAGCTCAAGACCAGCGCTATTTCTCGGCCCGTTACATCCACGAAAACTATATTAGCTTCCCGTATTTTCTTGACTGTGCTACACATCTCGTAAACTCAAAAAGGAAAAAGAAAAAAAAGGCGAAAACGGTACTGGGAAGTTCCACTCTGCTATTACATTACATTATATGAGCATACATGCGCATGATACGAGCTTTGATACAAACTTTGCCTGCTATTATGATATTGACACAAAGAAAGTGTGAATGCTAATGTGGCAGTTTGCCGTCTGGTACTCTCATATAGCTATTATAGCGTTATCTCAAAAATTGTCGAGGTTACTATGCAACTATTCGCTCTGCTGGTTTTGAGATGACATTTCCGAAACTATCCTGTAAGATGAAACGTGACAGACGCAAAAGGGAGTGTTGTGCAACGTCGAAATTCATGGACTGTTGCTTCAGTGCACAGCAATCGATGAATGCCAACGAGTCTTCTTCGCGGGAACTAGATTTGAGTAACAACTATAAAAGAGTAATCATCTTTGAGATTGATGTTAAATCGGAATGATTTATTAATGATAGCATTATAATTTCTCGGAAACGTCGATGTTCACTGGGTAGCTGCTATAAATCAAAAAGCTGCAATACGCTTAGAAACAAACTGTCGCATCCGAAACGTTTAGCGCCAAAATAACGAACTTTGCATCATTTTCAAAACGAACGAATAATTGATCATCATCATTGTAGACATGTCGCAGTGCCTGTTCCTTCGGACATTCGGAATAACAAAGGCACTGCAGTATCGTTACGATATATGTCCATAAATGTCATTAATTTTTCTGCGCAAGCACTTAGCAGTGTTTCATCCTCTCAGGTTAGCCACGTATAGAACAGAAAGCATTGTACACTATCTCGTCACGTCACCTGTCCAATAAATTTCAGACTAGCTGACAGTTTCTCAATACATTTTGCGTGATACCCGTTGTGAGTTCATATTATAGGAATTGAAACTTTTTTTCACACAAATCAATATTGATGCAGTAGTCAGTTTATCAATGATAGTGTGCAAGAGACAGCGCTACCAACAAAATTTTGCACACTCACAATATTTTTGCTATTAACAAAGTTCAGAAACATGAAAGTTTTTATTACGTAGGTTGGTAACTATAAATATGACTCAACCCTTAATCTGTGTCTAATGGATATATATTTTTCAGTTAGGGGCGCTATACGGGTCCATCAGTTTTATCGGCGAGTTTTCAAATGACACATTCGCGGGACTTAAAGGAGAATCCACAACGTTCACTAATAAACGGATAGTGGTATATAAGTAGTATTGATGTCGTAACAACTTTTCACTTTCCGTTGCTAAAGTGAGTGACACTCTAGTGGTGGTACAATGCAAAATGCTGTGCCATCCTATAAATAACAATCCTTGTCTAATTTGAGGGAGTCCAGTACTGAAATTTCTAGTTTTTACACACTTCAAAAGGGAACGTATCTGACAGACAACGATTTCATTTCGTCTTCTCTTTGCGATATAGTGAGTAGCCAATGACGTAGGAAAACTCTAATGAAATATAAGAAAATACTCACTCGTTGTCTGTGGCATGTGAAGCTAAAGCTGAATGGTACAGTTTGGAAACAACAAATAATCCCAGCGCGCAATGCAATACCAGTCGTTACATTTTTGTCGTGTGGAAGACCAACATTTATGGAGAAAAATTATGTAGTGGATACCCCATTACATTTTTCACAGCTTACGTGTGATATTCATACATAATATGGACCAAAATACTCGTTGCAGACTTTCCCAGTGTATAATGCGGGTTTCGTGAATTGGATTTGCAGTTTTAGTTTTAGTTTTTGGTATTAATAAATGTGGCTCAAAGTGGGTTAAATACAGCGCTTTACACTGTATATCATTCACATACATAGTTTCGCGAAATTTTCACCTTCAAACCTATCCTAGACGCAATGTTGCTTTGCAGATGTCTGGCACCACAAACAATATTTGTTGAAGGTGGCTCAACTATTATACTCTACAGGTGAGCACATCAGTAACGTAATAGGGAGTACTTAGTAGGCAACTAAAAAGTTGGACTTATCGTATATAACAGAGCGGTTTTGGTTAACACATTCACGACTGTAATCAGTCAGTACCCCTTAATATCAGACAGACGTTGAAAAATAGGCTTCTGTGTGATTATCTGCTATTTCTGAGGTTGTAATAGTTCTACAACTCTATTGTCACAAATCGACCTTTAAACCTACCCTAGACGCAGTGTTACGCTGCAGATGTCTGGCACCACAAACAATATTTGTTGAAGGTGGTTCAACTGTTATACTCTACGGGCGAGGAAATGTGTAATTTTTCGCACATTAGTAACGTAATCGCGAGTTCTCACTAAGCGACTAAACAGTTGGGCTCATCGTACATAACAGAGCAGTTTCGGTTAACACATTCACGACTATGATCAGTCGGTACCCCTTAATATCAGACAGACGTTGATAAATAAGCTTCTGTGTGAATATGTGCTGTTTCTGACGTTGTAATAGTTCTACACCTTGATTGTCACAAATGGACTCTACCGGGTGCGATTTCGGCTGCTACTTTGAAAATCATGCTGTCTCCTCTGATATTCTGCGGTCGATTTGCGATTGTACGAAGCAAAATTCCGCTCGAAATTCACGAAGTGAATCCCACTGGACACGGCACACAGGTTCCGTTGGTGGCAGTTGACACAGTCCAAAATTTTTGCACACTTCCCACGGCGGCACTTTCCGAGCCGTACGACAGCGGTTCTGCTCGCGGAGCTACGACGCCGGGGCGAGAGGTGCAGCCGGCGACTCACCTGTTGCGGCGTGCGACGGCCGCGGCGTGCGGTCGCAGAGGCAGGTCCGGCGCGGCACAGCGCAGCGAAGCACAGTGAGCGGGGCAGAGCAGAGCAGGGGCAGTCGCGCAGCCGCGCTCGCTCGGGTCCAGACCGCACAGTGGCGGCGCGCGCGCCGCGTCCCGCGTTATATAGCCGGCCGCGCAGCCACCCGCCCACGGCCCTGCGCCAGCCGCGGACGCTGCGAGCCCTCGCCCCGCTGCTCCCCTACACCCGCTCGCTATCGCGAACACTGCACGCTCGTATCCAGCGCCGGCGACGTCCCGAGTCCTGGTTCGCTACAGTGTCTTGTATTTCTTGGAACTCTGGAACTCTATCGTGCAGTTCACTGCTTTCCCGCAAACTAGGGTGATGGTTGGTTGTTTGGGGGAGGAGACCAAACAGCGAGGTTACCGGTCTCATAGGATTAGGGAAGGATGGGGAAGCAAGTTGGCCGTACTCTTTCAAAGGAACCATCCCGGCATTTGCCTGGAGCGATTTAGAGAAATCACGGAAAACCTAAAGTGGGGTGACTTTGGTCCAGTTTTAGCTTATATTTTTATGTGCGGCAAGAAAACAAAGGATTGTATCAGACCAAAAATATCAATCACTTTTTCCCAGTACTGTCAAAGACTTGCGCCATGTGGACGCCCCACATTCCTGCGATGTGGAGGCGTTCATTCACAGACGACCTTACCTGCTGCCAACACGGTTCATGAGTCCGCAGGTAGAACCGGAAAACCACAGAAAGATGGGTAAAGGAAGGCATAAAGGGAAATACCCTTCACCAAGAAGAACATAACGTTCCCGAATGTACGTGGAAATGACTGAAACATACAGTAACTATGTACTACGGGGTGCTAAGGGGGTATCCAGAACAAACCGGAATTATTTTTTAAAAGCTATATATTTTCAAAATCATTACAAAGCAACCTTATCCCCTTTAAAATACTCACCACTACAATTAATAGATTTGTCCCACCCGTGCTTCCATTGTTCGAAACAGTTTAACCCTCCTTCTTTTTTTTTGACTTCTTCAGTGTTGTTAAATCGGTGTGCTTAAAAAAAGTGGTTCAAGTGGCTCTGAGCACTATGGGACTTAACATCTGTGGTCATCAGTCCCCTAGACTTAGAACTACTTAAACCTAACTAACCTAAGGACATCACACACTTCCATGCCCGAGGCAGGATTCGAACCCGCGACCGTAGCAGCAGCGCGATTCCGGGCTGAAGCGTCTGGAACCGCTCGGCCACAGTGATAAGGAATACTAGTCAATCCATGACAAGAAATTGTAGCATTCCATTGATACCAATGGTCATCACTTCGAACACTTTCTGTAAATGGACGTTCATGCCACATTTTTGACCTTCGTCGACCTTCAAAGACCTTTTCTTTATACATCAATGAATTTCTCTCGATAGCCGCTATCACAAAATAAGTACCAAACTATAGCATCCCATTAAAAAAAAAGTCGACTTTCATACCTCGGCCCCACCTAACAACAAAAAACCAACGAGATATTATGGCCCCCGCTGTCCCATGCAAACTTTGTCCTATAAACCTTTTAGCCACTATCACACTTTCGGAATTATTCTGCGTGGCAATAGTTAGTGACTCACCATGTATAATCAAACGCCTTGGAGAATTATCCACACTGTATGTCTCCTCTAGCCCATGTCACACAGGCTACAGAAAACCAAATCATCAGCTTCCAGTAGCCAAAGAAGTCTACTAACTAACACACCAGACCATAAAACATCTCGTGGAAACTCTGCGTCTACATACTTACTCCGCAACACCATACCGTGTATGGCAGAGGGTATCTTGTACCACCGGCAGTCATCCCTTTTCGTATTCCATTCGCATGTGAAGCGAAGTAAAACGCCTGCCTATGTGCTTCTGTGCGAGTCCTGATTTCTCTCACCTTGTCTTCGCAGTTCTTACATGAGATGCGCGCTGGTGGCTGTGGAGCCGTTCTGCAGTTTGTTGAAAACTTTCTAATGTTTCACGATAAGAACGTCTTGTTTCCTCCAGGTACTCCCATTGGAGTTTGCAGTCTTGATTAAAGCTACCGGTAAGAAATCTGCAGCACATCTCTGAATTGCTTTGATGTCTTCCCTTTGTCGACCTGGAGAGGATGGTTCAAATGGCTCTGAGCACTATGCGACTTAACTTCTGAGGTCATCAGTCGCCTAGAACTTAAAACTAATTAAATCTAACTAACCGAAGGACATCACACACATCCATGCCCGAGGGAGGATTCGAACCTGCGACCGGAGCGGCCGCTCGGTTCCAGTCTGTAGCGCCTAGAGCCGCACGGCCACTCCGGCCGGCCCTGGAGAGGATCCCAGACACTATCAGTACTCACGAATGGGTCACACATTTTTTGTACTAGGTTTCCTTTAAAGATGAGCTACACTTTCTCAGAATACTCCCAATAAACCGAAGAGGACCATTAGTCTTTCCTACAACAGGCCTTACGAGCTTGTTCCAAAATGGCTCAAATGGCTCTATGGGACTTAACATCTGAGGTCATCAGTCCCCTAGACTCAGAACTACTTAGACCTAGCTAACTTAAGGGCAGGTCCGCCCGGTTGGCCGTGCGGTCTTACGCACTGCTTTCCGGGCGGGAAGGAGCGCCGGTCCACGGCACGAATCCGCCCGGCGGATTTATGTCGTGGTCAGGTGAGCCGGCAGTCTGTGGATGGTTTTTGGGCGGGCTGGTTCCCCTTATTCCGCCTCAGCTAGACTATCTCGGCGATTGCTCCGCAAACAAGTTCTCAAGTGTTCAAATGTGTGTTATATCCTATGGGACTTAACTGCTCAGGTCATCAGTCCCTAAGCTTACACACTACTTAACCTAAATTATCCTAAGGACAAACACACACACCCATGCCCGGGGGAAGACTCGAACCTCCGTCGGGACCAGCCGCAGTCTATGACTGCAGCGCCTGAGACCGCTCGGCTTATCCCGCGCGGCAAACAAGTTCTCCACGTACGCGTACACCACCATTACTCTACCACGCAAACGTAGGGGTTACACTCGTCTGGTGTGAGACGTTCCCGGGGGGGTCCACCGGGGGCCGAACCGCACAATAACCCTGGGTTCGGTGTGGAGCGGCGGAGGGATGAAGTGGACTGTGGTCGTCGCCGTGCGTTTGTGGACCACTGAGGTTACGGCGGCGACGGAGCCTCTCCGTCGTTTCTAGATCCACGGTTAACATAACATAACATAACATAACATAAGGATTCGGAACTGCGACCGTAGCAGCAGCGCGGTTCCGGACTGAAGCGCCTAGAACCGCTCGGCCACAGCTGCCGGCCCGTCGGTAGAGGGCATGCGTGCACGTCACGTGACTATACAGAGCTAACAGTAGCATGCATCAACGGTCCAAGGCTGCCAGTAGCATGGTTATGCTAACGTTCTTCTTTGACGAAGATGGTCGTCTTCTGATTCACGAGACAACAGTGAATGCCCAGAGTTACTCGCAGGCCTTGACCACCCTTCGCCAAGCGATCAAATCAAAACGACCAGGTAATCTCATCTGTTTGTCATTCTCCTCCACGACAATGCAAAGCCTCATACACTCAACACAGTTGCGGCACTCATGCAGAAATTCAAATGGGAGTTTCTCGGCCACCCTCCATACAGTCCGGACGTCTCTCCCTGTGATTACTACATTTTTGGCCCCCTTGAAAAGGCTCTGGGGGGGCAAACGATTCACCTTGGACGAAAACGTCCAGCTGTACGTGCGGAACTGGTTAACATCACAGCTCCGGGAATTTTATGAGACTGCCATTCACCACCTTCTGTCACAATGGGACAAGTGTCTCAACAGCCAGGATCAATACACTGGTTTCTGTAATTATGCCTCTGGATCGCCCCTTATATTAAGGATTACAAGACAGAGTACGTGTTCTGATTTCTACACATGCTGCAGTGTTCTCATGGTGAATGTTTATGTATCGCGATTCCTGTGCAAAGGGAGTGCGAACTGTTGTTGTAGACAGTGATTGCAATAGATTTAATTTGGGTGCAAAGAGTAATTGTATTCCTGTTCTGAAATTTGTCTAATGTTTTAAGGATTGGCTTACTCTGGATACTTCCCAGTTGCTGTGTGATTTTATGTTGACGTTTCAGTGGTATAATCAGCGGTGCGATAATGACTAGATGTTGCTATTTTAGTTTCCATTGCTTAAATGTTAAATTTTGGTGGTTGAAATTATATTTGTTAATATGATTTTATTTCTATCTCTTTGAAATAAAAGTGTACAAATTGTTTAGTTATTTTAGACTGACACTCTAATGTAATATATTTTAACTAACTCAGATTCACATGAGCATAGAGGGTATTTTATAGAAAAAACATGTAGCCCTTAAACTTGCTTATTTACAGATATTTGCTTGTAGCTGGGTGTATGAACAGATTTAAGTAAGGTCGCAGTTCTGTGTCTATATCTGGCGTACTCATACATTTCTATGTCTACAGATATACGGCATTAATCACTGCGTTAAGCGATGGATCCTCCCACTGGACGAAAAAAAAAGGCTCTGAGCAAATGGCTCTGAGCACTATGGGACTTAACTGCTGTGGTCATCAGTCCCCTAGAACCGGATTGAGATCCCAGTTTGATATCACGCCCACACTGATGCGTTCACAGTCTGTGTTATTTAAACTGCAGCTAAAGTTAAACAACACAATTAACATATTATAAGTCTGTGATGACTTCACATCACCTGCTATATGCCTCCACATGCTCATCCTTTGCCGGTTCAGTCACAACTGGGTGTACTATTTATCGATTGCTGTCAACAAATATTATTTCCAGCTGTATGCAACGTTTAAAAAAAATATTAGCTTTGGTTTTTATGTATAGGAAGTTTACGCTGGGCTGCAATGACAGGTCATCGTCAGAGTGTACAAGATTATGAGTCTGTATGGAGTAATACTGCTCGTTGTTAATCTGTGTAAGTAGAGTGAGTGTATAGTGTAAATTAAGACTATTGATGTATATTTCAGTATAGCCAATACCACGTTCATAAAGGAGGAAAGTGACTGCGCGATTTAGGTGTATTTAAGAAACTGGTTTAACCCATACGTTCTAGATATTCCTGAATAAGTTACGATGCTTCAACTGGAAGACTATGGTCTGCAAGAAGACGACGATGACCATGTTACTGCTTACTACCAAGAAATATTTGTCAAGCGCTTTTGGGAATTTATAGGCAACCTAGTGAAGGCGTCACATTTGAATTCTGCAGACTATTATTTGTTTACCACAAAGCTTATACCTTAGCTCTGTGATATTACACACAGATTTACCTTGCAGCCTCAAATGTTTAAAAATGATGTGCTTCTTTCTAAGTATGAATCGATCTATAAAATTTATTATGTGAATGATATCAACAGCAGCACTGAAATGGGATTGACGTCCGAGCTGGTGCCATACATGTCCTATTGGGGACATACCTGTGGATCTTGTTGGCCCCGATTATAAACTTATACATTAAGCGAAATTGCAGAAAACCGCAGTTTGTTTGATACATTGCCACCGGGCGCATCTTTGAATGTTAATACAATGAAATGGAATTTTGCCACTTTAAACATCTTTGCGTGCTGAACACATGAGAGATACACAACTCTGGTTTCCAGATGTTGCGTTATTTAGTAAAGAGGGAGAAAGCAAAACTGTAACCGCGGTGTCGAATCACAGCCATGGGCAGTTGTGGTTGTTGAGTCATGGAGACAGGGCGTTGCATCATGGCAGAATGAGCAGTTTGGACAGCAGATGTGCCGCACAGAGATTCTTATATGAGATGTTCCATGATGTGTAACCTCAGGATGAAGGATGATTTTTAAGATGACTGTATAAAGAGACAGCAGTTCAGAAAAACCTAATTTGTTTCGAGTTTGTTAACTACAAGTCCGACTTCAGTAATTATAGCTGTGCAAAAATCAGGGAGAATAATCAGTAACGTGTTCATAATTCTAATTAGCCTTCCCCTTATTTAGAATAATTAAATAGTATTGTATTAGGAATACAGGAAAAAATTGTAACGGAAATATTTTATAAAAGCAGAAATTATGATGTATTACAATGCGGGGAAAGGCAAAATTGATAGTTGATATTAGTTTAAGTTTACTTTTGGTCTTTTGTCTCGTTGAAAGGACTGAAATAATATCAAATTACTTCCTTTTGTCATTTACAAATATTTCACAAAGCATATCTCCACTGTTAAAACAAATGAAGTCTTATAAAATTTGCATTGTCACGCCTTGAACTTTTGCATGAGCAGTAGTTAATAATTGTGAAATGAGAATTAAAACTAATTTGGTAAAACAGCAATTTCAAAGAAATTAGAATAAGAAGGCAAACGATTGCACAGCGATTTATTTCAGGTGATTGTTCTTGCAGTGCAGCCACAGCGTAGTCAAGTTATCAGCTGCAAGGTAAGAATTTGTTGTAGAGCCTAGGTGAACATTTTGGCAGAATATTAGGAACAGTTTCCAATCAGTGAAATTTCATGTAAATTAAATAGATGCGTTTTTGTAATAGGGTACATTTAAATTACGCAACAGTTAGTCATTCTGAGTTTGTTGTGAATCATTCCTTGTATGCAGCCTGATTTGCAGTCAGATGCATCTCAAGTGAAATAAAATCATATTCCTAAAAGGTAATTTCCATAAATAAGTTCATATTCAAAAGTAGGGTAGCTACCCAGATTCTAGATCAGAATCTGTCTCCGGAATTTGCCTTGCGTTGTTGTCAGTTGCGTTTCAGATTGTTAGCGAGAAATTCAGTTACACAGAGTTTCAGCATACAACTTCCAGCGTACTTATAACTGTCAACGGGAGTATCTTAACATCACTCAGACAGTTCATAGAGACACATGCCATTTGAGGAGAAGCGTTATCCTGTTGATAAATGGCGCCACACTACAGTTGCACGAGAGGTAACATATGAGGACGCAGGATTTCCGTGACACTCTGGTGTGTCGCCGGATCTCTTTCAGTCGCTACCAGTCTTGACCTGGAACTCGTACCCAATGGCTCACTACATGATGAAGCCTGCGATAACACCACTGTGTCTCTCCAAAACATTGAAACAATGGGACCTCTCCCAGGTCGCCGCCATGCTTGCCGACAATGGTCATTTGGGGTAGTGCGGAGGTATTGCTTGCCAACCTTTTCTCTGAGAATGGCTGTCTCAGTTTATGTTGGCTATATTCCAGATTCTTCTCACATCCCCAAAAGTTTTTATGCTCCTTAGCTCTCTCTAGCTTCATGGACATTCCCTCATGCCTTAACACTAGTCCTGTCTTCTTATCCTTTCTTGTCCATGTTCCCAAATATTTCTTTACGATTCTGCAGAGAACCTTATTTCTTCTCTGACCGGCCCGCCAAATTTTCAACACCCTTCTATAGCATCGCGGTCAACGTCCTTCCCGCATTGGATACAACGGTTCCCGTCAGATCATCGTAGTTCAGCGCTATCGGGTGTGGCCAGCACTTGGATGGGTGACCATCCGGGCCGCCATGCGCTGTTGCCGTTTTTCGGGGTACACTCAGGCTCGTGATGCCAACTGAGGAGCTATTTGACCGAATAGTAGCGGCTTCGGTCACAGAAAACCATCATAACGACTGGGAGAGCGGTGTGCTGACTACACGCCTCTCCTATCCGTATCCTCACCTGAGGAAGACGCGGCGGTCGGATGGTCCCGATGGGCCACCTGTGGCCTGAAGACGCTTTTTTTCTGTAGCATCACATAGCTTCGATTCCCTTCTTTCTCTGGTTTTCTCACAGTCCATGATTCATTACCATATAGTGCAGTGCTCGAAACGTACATTGTCAGAAATTTATGTCTCAAATTAAGGCTTGTGTTTTAAAATAATACTTTGGCGAGGTATGTCCTCTTTGACTGTACTACTGTTATTCTTATATCTTCCTTGGGTCATCTGTCATGCTTGATTTTGCCACCAATTTAGCAGAATGTGTCAACTTCTTCGCAGTCCCCAATTTCTATGTTAATTCTATCGCTAATCCCTTTTCTGCCACTCCTCATTAGTTTCTTCGTTCTCTGATTTCTCTAAATTCTTATTTTGTGCTCATTAAACTGTTCGTTAGATTCATGAGCTCATGTAATTTTCACTTTGACTAAGGAGAGCAAGTCTTATCATTGATATCTCTTCACCCTGAATTTTAATGATATCGGGAACTGGAAAAGTGGGTTAACTCAACTGAATCTGTTTTTGAGACAGTGAAATAAAACTGTTTATATTAATATTTACTAACGATTTTAACATGGATTGATTTTTAACGAATAGTAGACTATTGAATGCATGTCTGTGAAACTGAAAATAAGTGTTTCTAGGCAAAGAGTTACATATTCCCTGCAACTTGTTTGGTGGGGTTATCCCCTTCTTCAGTGAGAAAGACACAATAAAGATTTATTACACTACTGATGAACTACAAGACTTTAGATATAATTTAACTATAATTACATTTTATGTAAGTACATTTTTATGCATATAGCATACACATGGTGGTAGAATTGGGTACACAAGGTATAAGGGGCAGTGCATTGGCAGACCTGTTGTTTATTCTCACGTGATTCATGTGGAAAGGTTTCCGACGTAATTATGGGCGTACGACGGGAATTAACAGACTTTGGACGTGGAAAGTGGTTGTAGCTACTCGCATGTGACGTTCCATTTCGAAAATCGTTAAGGAATTCAAAATTCTGAGATTCACAGTTTCAAGAGTGTGCCGAGAATACCAAATTTCAAGTACGAGGTGCATTCAAGTTCTAAGGCCTCCGATTTTTTTTTTCTCCGGACTGGAAAGAGATAGAAACATGCGCATTGTTTTAAAATGAGGCCGCATTCATTGTCAATATGTCCCAGAGATGGCAGCACTATTCGGCAGATGGAATTTTACCGCCAGCAACGAGAATGAGAACTGTTTTAAATACTTAAAATGGCGACGTTTTCCTTACTTGAACAGCGTGCAATCATGCGTTTTCTGAATTTGCGTGGTGTGAAACCAATTGAAATTCGTCTACAGTTGAAGGAGACATGTGGTAATGGAGTTATGGATGTGTCGAAAGTGCGTTCATGGGTGCAACAGTGTAATGAAGGCAGAACATCATGTGACAACAAACCGAAACAACCTCGGCCTCGCACAAGCCCGTCTGACGACATGATCGAGAAAGTGGAGAGAATTGTTTTGGGGGATCGCCGAATGACTGTTGATCAGATCGCCTCCAGAGTTGGCATTTCTGTGGGTTCTGTGCACACAATCCTGCATGACGACCTGAAAATGCGAAAAGTGTCATCCAGGTGGGTGCCACGAATGCTGACGGACGACCACATGGCTGCCTGTGTGTCATGTTGCCAAGCAATGTTGATGCGCTACGACAGCACGAATGGGGCTTGCTTTTCGTCGGTTGTGACAATGGATGAGACGAGGATGCCATTTTTCAATCCAGAAACAAAGCGCCAGTCAGCTCAATGGAAGCACACAGATTCACCGCCACCAAAAAAATTTCGGGTAACTGCCAGTGCTGAAAAAATGATGGTGTCCATGTTCTGGGTCAGCGAGGGCGTAATCCTTACCTATTGCGTTCCAAAGGGCACTACGGTAACAGGTGAATCCTACGAAAATGTTTTGAAGAACAAATTCCTTCCTGCACTGCAACAAAAACGTCTGGGAAGGGCTGCATGAGTGCTGTTTCACCAAGACAACGCACCCGCACATCGAGCTAACGTTACGCAACAGTTTCTTCGTGATAAACACTTTGAAGTGATTCCTCATGCTCCCTACTCACCTGACCTGGCTCCTAGTGACTTTTGGCTTTTGCCAACAATGAAAGACACTCTCCGTGGCCGCACATTCACCAGCCGTGCTGCTATTGCCTCAGCGATTTTGCAGTGGCCAAAACAGACTCCTAAAGAAGCCTTCGCCGCTGCCATGGAATCATGGCGTCAGCGTTCTGAAAAATGTGTACGTCTGCAGAACGATTACGTCGAGAAGTAACGCCAGTTTCATCGATTTCGGGTGAGTAGTTAATTAGAAAAAAAATCGGAGGCCTTAGAACTTGAATGTACCTCGTAATACCTCTCACCACTGACAACGCAGTGGCCGATAGCCTTTACTTAACGACCGAGGGCAGCGACATTTGCGTTGAGTCGCTAACAGAAAAGTAACACTGCGTGGTATCAACGTGGGACGTACGACGAATGTAACCATTAGGACAGTGCGACGAAATTCGGTGTTAATGGATTATGGCAGCAGACGACCGACGCTAGTGCCTTTGCTAACAGCACATCGCCTGCGGCGCCCCTCCTGGGCTTGCGACCATATCCGTTGGATCCTAGACGACTGGAACACTGTGGCCTGGTCAGATGAGTTCCGATTTCAGTTGGTAAGAGCTGATGGTAGGGTTCGAGTGTGGCACAGACCCCACGAAGCCATGGACCTAAGTTTTTAATAAAGCACTGTGCAAGCTGGTGGTTGGCTCCATAATGGTGTGGTCTGTGTTTACATGTAATGGACTGGGTCCTTTGGGCCAACTGAACCGATCATTGAATGGAAATGGTTCTGTTCGCCTACTTGAAGACCATTTGCCGCCGTTGATTGGCTTCATGTTCCCAAAAAACAATGGAACTTTTATAGATAACAATGCGCTTTGTCATTGGGGTGCAATTATTTGCGACTGGTTTGAAAAACATTCTGGACTACCGGAGCAAATGATTCGGTCACCATCCACCATTAATAGGACATAAGCGAGAGGTCAGTTACTGCACAAAATCCTGCACTAGCAACACTTCAGCGATCATGATCGGCTGCAGAAGCAGCATGGCGTAATATTTCTGTGGGGAATTTCCAAATACTTGTTGGGTCCATGACACATCGCTTTACTTCACTTTGCCGGGCAAAACGAGGTTCGACACGATATTAAATGGTACCCAACGAGGTTTTGTCACCTCAGTGTAATGTATTACAGTATTTGTGTACGAAACTACACTTTAGACATTTTTAATCATGGCTTTATATGGTACAGTATATTTAAATAACATAGTTATAATACACACTACACTGTTTTACTCACTGTCCTACGAGGCTCTTGGATAGTCCGATGTAACAACATACAAATCAGACGCTTCATGTGAAGTGTACTTCATTACTTCCCTAATATATTCAAACTCCTTTTATTAATCGATACAAATTTTTGTGAATGCGATAGTGGCATAGATAGTCCTGGACTGCTGTCAAGTCAAATGAAAACATGTTTACACAGTCAGTGATTGTATTCTTTTGTTATGAATGCTCCTGGGTTCGCTGAGTTGATCCCAAGGTAAAAAATGAGCCAATATTGAAGGGGACTTTTCTTGTCCTTAGGTAAACTTCTAGAAACACTTTCTAAACACAATGTCCTTTTATAGTAGTAAGGCCACCGGGCTTTGAAATCAGAAACGTCACTTGGCTCCAACATAGTCACAGTATACTTTCCTTGAGTATGTGACGAAAGAATCATTCTACGTATTCTTTTGGAAGGTGAACTGTCAGTTTTCCTTGTTACTTTCTTTATCAATCCAAATTGGCTGCTAGATGGAAGGCAGGTGTGACTGCTTAAAGGCTGAACCTTTCAGATTTGCGATATTAATAATCTGTCGCTTATAATGCTCAGGTTTTCTTATACCTCGTCATTTATTGGCCTTCGGGCACTTTCTCAACTATAGCAGCCATTTTGTGACAGTTACTCCAGCGTTAAACAGACAAAGGCGGCTGTAGTATGGCTGAAAAACAACAGAAAGTCAATCTGCGAAATTCTGCCTCAAGTATATTGCTTAAAAAGGCAGCACTTTCGCACTCTGTGAAGGAATGGTAAACTTTTTCAAACGTTATCAGAATTACGCAGGACGAATAAGTACGGGATCTGCCTCCTTTTCATACAGAATGATGTATCTTGTGTTGCAGAGTGCCGTACTACCGCCGGCCGAAGTGGCCGTGCGGTTAAAGGCGCTGCAGTCTGGAACCGCAAGACCGCTACGGTCGCAGGTTCGAATCCTGCCTCGGGCATGGATGTTTGTGATGTCCTTAGGTTAGTTAGGTTTAACTAGTTCTAAGTTCTAGAGGACTAATGACCTTAGCAGTTGAGTCCCATAGTGCTCAGAGCGATTTGAACCATTTTTTTGCCGTACTACCACTAACTCGATTTGAGAAAAACTGGGCTTAACCCCCCGTTTCCAATACTTAATTCAATTCCAGTTCTGGACGTTTCCTTTATTTTCGTCATTGCTTCTTTGATGCATAGGTTGAAGAGCAGGAGAGAAAGACTGCATTCCTGTTTAAACACTTGTTGACCCGTTTTTAGTCTTTAGCCAAGTCTTCTTTCATAAAAGCTGAAACATCCCCTTAGAAAAATTAATGAATTGACTGTGCTGGGAAACCTCTACGTTATTTGATTTTCAAACAGCTGAGCAAAACTGAACGTACTCAGATATTTACTAAACTGACACACAATATTTTTTTAGCGCAACGCAATTTGACATTCAATAATCCCTACAAAAGAATGGCCCTAAAAATAACCTATATCTTTCATGAATCACTTACCTCACAAAAATCTTCGTTAATCGAAGTACTGCAACACAGCGTGCGCCAATACTGCCAGCTGAATAAAAGATTCTAACCACTGAAGGCACTAACTACTGATACGCTTAGTCAGCAAATGAAAGATTTTGATAGAGAACAAACAATGTATTTACCTTAATAATGTTCAAAAGTCATTTCATGATATCCAATATTACAAATTTACTCTTTCTGATGGACACACGTCCAGATCGTCCGCTCTCAAAAAAAAAAAGAAAAAAAAAAGGTTCAAATGGCTCTGAGCACTATGGGACTCAACTGCTGATGTCATTAGTCCCCTAGAACTGAGAACAAGTTAAACCTAACTAACCTAACGACATCACAAACATCCATGCCCGAGGCAGGATTCGAACCTGCGACCGTAGCTGCCTTGCGGTTCCAGACTGCAGCGCCTTTAACCGCACGGCCACATCGGCCGGCCCGCTCTCAAAACTCCGCCATCTCTCTCCCCACATCCACCACTGCTGGCGGCTCACCTCCAATTGCGCAACTGTACACGCTGTTCACATCCAACTGCCCAACACTACAATAGCAAATATTCCGACAATGCAGACCAGCCACAGACTGCACACAGCACAGCCAGTGATTTTCATACAGAGCGCTACGTGGCGTTACCAACATAAAAAGCTAAACAGCCTACTTACAAAGCACCTGAATCAGAACGTGGACCATCACACACAAGGGACACGACGCTAAGGCGTGAAGGGCGTACGCAGCCTCAGGAGGCGACACTCAGACTCAAAGCGCTGACTGCATTGCGGAAGTTTCCATTTTTATTTTCCCTGTGGCCTGTTTTCCTAGTTACTAGACACTGATGTCACTATGAATAATGAACTGTCCTCCGGCTGCATTATTTCTGACTGCTTCGCAGTTGCATCAAGAACTTCGCTGCCTTGGTTACGTGGGGGCTTATAGCTACGTAAACGCTGATTTCATTAGTTAATGACAGCACAATTGTGTAACATGAGCACGGAATTTTACCACCACTAGTCCTCTTAGCTGCTGGTGAATCATCTAGGTTTTATGGTCGGCCCATGAAACTTTTTCGTTCTGGAAGTTTCGTCCATCTACAGGAGCGCTCCGGGGTCTGCTGAGTCCTGCTGACTGACAGATGGGAACTCGGGGGAGTAGCACTTACGGGGTGTTCAAAAAGTCTCTCTGCAGTGTCGTATGATTGTCAGCCGCGCGTGCCGTATGATGGTGCGCCTGTCTGGGTTACTTCCCTTCAAGTGGACTCTCCCAACATTCCACTGTTTACCGAGCGAGATGGCGCAGTGGTAGCACACTGGACTCGCATTCGGGAGGACGACGGTTCAATCCCGCGTCGGCTATCCTGTTTTACGTTTTCCTTGATTTCCCTAAATCGCTCCAGGCAAATGCTGGGATGGTTCCTTTGAAAGGGCACGGCCGACTTCCTTCCCCATCCTTCCCTAATCCGATGAGACCGATGACCTCGCTGTTTGGTCTCTTCCCCCAAACAATCCAATCCATTCCACTGTTTCGTTTATCTCAGTCAGCGTCAGCAGTATCGTTGGTGTGTGTTGTCATGTGTTGACGTGACGTAGTTCCTTTGTTCGTTTGTTTCGTTTTTGTCACTGTTAAAATGCTAACCATTGAAGAACGTGTGTTTTTACGCGAACAAGTGTTCAAAGCTGGCGGTAAATACACAGTTTCAGATCGTCAAACATTTAATTCAGTTTCCCCTGAGACAACACTCCCACATCGCGGTACTGTGCGAGGTTAGACTAACAAATTTTGAAGTACGGGTTCAGTGACAGATGCACCAAGAAACGGTCGTCCTAGCTTTCTGTCTGAGGATAAACTACTCGATATTTCCGATAAAATGTCCATGGGTCTGAACAAGTCAGTAAGAAAACTCGCCCAGGAAATCGATGTTAGTGTCGTCGTGATGAGGCGTGGTTTCATTTATCCGGGTATATAAACTCGCAAAGTTCTCGTATGTGGAGTACTGCAAATCCATTGTGTATTCATGAGGAACTACTTCGTTCTTTGAAAATAGGAGTTTGGATTGCAATTCCTAGAGGTCGGATGGTGGGTCCCATTTTTTTCAACGAAACAGTAAATGCACAACGATAATGCAGTGATATTCTGTACCCATTCATAGGATAACTTGTGTTAAGTGAAATACTGAACGGTTATTTTCAGCAATATGGTGCAACCGCGCATACAACTCGCGTTTCAACATCAATGCTTGCTGATGTTTATGGTGATTGCATAATTTCACAGGGACTTTGGCCTCCATATCGCCTGAGCTAACACCACATGACTTTTTCTTCTGGGATGCAGCGAAAGCAACTGTCTATAAAAACCGTCCAAAATCCATCGAGGAATTGAAAACTGCATTATCCACTTTCACTGCTTATGTTACAGAAGCAATGTTACAGCTTTTCTTTGGAAACATGATTAGATGAATTGAATTGTGTGTTCAACAACAGGGGGGACACTTTCAACATTTAATCTGAAAGTTTGTAATTAGAAATGAATATTCAAGAAATTAATAACTTGTATTTGACTGAGTGTCATTTCGGGATATTCACTGCGGCATACGGCACGCGCGGCTAACAATCATACGGCACTGCGGAGATACTTTCTGAACACTCCGTATTTGTTGTAAATGGGGTGGTATAAGTTTGTGCGTGATCGACACTGATTATTCTTGTCAAAGATAAATGTTAACTATCGAAATGTCCATGTCAAAGATGTACGATTCAATGTATAATTACGAGGGCTGGAACTTAAATAGCGGCAACAATTTATTCACAACCGATGCAAAAGAGTTACATGTTTGCACCTGTTACTGTCCTTGAAAGTAGTCACCAGCATTGTGTAGAACCAGTTGCCAGCGATGTGGAAGGCGTAGTATACCGTTAGCAGAGCCAATTCTGTTGATGGCATGAATGGAGTGGTCTAAAGTTATGGTGATTCTCGTGTACGACTGTGATGGTGTTATCCTAACGCATTACGTTCCTCCACGGCAGACCATCAGTTCACAGTATTACTGCTCGTTTGTGGAGCATCACCTGCGACCAGCTTTGCGAAAGAAGCGGCGACACTTTCTGCGCAATCCACCCATTATTTTGCACGACAATGCGCGGGCGTAACAGCGCAAAATGTGGCTGCTCTGTTCGGTCGATGGGACTGGGAAGTACTGTACCATTCACCATCCTCCCCTGACTTAAGTCCTTGTGACTTTGATTTGATTCCGAAGAAGAAGGAACCACTTCATGGAATTCGCTTCAGAACTTTTCAGAGATTCGACAGCCAGTAGACCGCTCCATTCGCACCATAAACAGAACAGGCTCTGCTAACGGTATACTACGCCTTATAAATCGCTGGCAACGGGTTCTACACAACGTTGGTGATACTTTCAAGGACAGTAACAGGTGCAAACATGTAACTCTTGTAAGTAGGCTGTTTAGGTTTTTATATCGGTAACGCCACGTAGCGCTCTATATGAAAATCATTGACTGTGCTGTGTGAAGGCTGTGGTTGGTTTGCATTGTTGGAGTATATGCTATTGTAGTGTTGGACAGTTGGCTGTTAACAGCGCGTAGCGCTGCGTGGTTGGAGGTGAGCCACCAACAGTGGTGGATTTGGGGAGAGGAATGGCGGAGTTTTGAGAGCGGATGACCTGGACGTGTGTCCATTAGAGACAGTAAATTTGTAAGACTGGATGTCATGAGCTGCTATATATATTATGACTTTTGAACACTATTAAGGTAAATACATTGTTTGTTCTCTGATTTTGTTCCATCGTGTCTAACTTTTGAAGATTTTGTCCCATTTGTTGTGTTAATTGTAATAACAATGCACTGGTGTCTGAAACACGTTCCTCAGTGCTTTTCGGCAGTGCATTTGCACCGGCAACATTCACATTTTGACAAGCAGAAAATCTGTGAGGACCCACAACCTGAATTTACGGTATTTGCGAGATTGTGTCCTGTCATTTCGGATTCCTGAGGCGAGCTGTTGCCAACCGATCGATCAATAATGCTTCCCTGTTCACTAATTGTTTCACTGTCATTATTTGCAGCCCGCCCCATTTCCCTATGCACGATTACCAAATTACTACTTTGAAGATTAGTTAATTCATTACACGGTGGCACTAACACACTGCTTTCGTCTTCACTGTAATTTCTTAGTTTACTTTGGAGCCTAGTATTACGTTTTTCACACGCCATTATTGTCACAATATTTCACACGATAACACAGAAAAGCACAATTTGAAGAGCACAATAAGAAAACAAATTAACATAGCATTGAAAATAATATCTGCAAGCGCAGCTGCGAAATACTTGGTGCAAATCTACATGCATGCCACAACTGTTTTACTGTACAACAATGAAAAACTGGAACTACAAAGGAAATTCTCTCTATAATTACGCTCTAGCAATAAACAATAGCTACACTAATTACAGAAACTACAAGAAAAAATCAGAAGATTCCAGTGAGGTATCCTCGGCTAAGGGTTGACATATGAAATGTCCCCTTAGAAAAGTTTATGAATTACTGTCCTGGAAAACCTCTTACGTTATTTCCTTTTCAAACAGCTTAGCAAAACTGAACGTACTCAGACATCACTCTCTTTACTTATTCTGATCAACACTAAACTGACACACAATATTTTTGGTGCAACGCACTGACTTTCAATAATCCCTACAAAAGAATGGCCCTGACTAACATTAACCTATACCTTTCAAGAATCAATTACCTCACAAAAATCTTCGTTACTCGAACTACTGCAATACAGCGAGTGCCACTACTGCCAGCTAAATAAAATATTCAAACTACTGAAGGCACTAACTACTAATAGGCATAGTTAGCAAATGAAAGATTTTGATAGAGAACAAACAATGTATTTACCTTAATAATGTTCAGAAGTCATAAAATATATAGCAGTTCATGACATCCAGTCTTACAAATTTACTGTCTCTGATGGACACACGTCCAGATCATCCGCTCTCAAAACTCCGCCGTTTCTCTCCCCACATTCACCACTGCTGGCGGCTCACCTCCAACTGCGCAACGCTACGAGCTGTTAACAGCCAACTGCCCAACACTACAATAGCATATACTCCAACAATGCAAACCAACCACAGCCTTCACACAGCACAGTCAGTGATTTTCATATAGAGCGCTATGTGGCGTTACCAACATAAAAGCCTAAACAGCCTGCTTGCACTCTTTTGTACCGGTTGTGAATAAATAGTTGCCACTACTTAAGTTCGAACCCTCGTATTTTACATATCGCATTTCGAAAAATGTTTCGATGCATTTTGTATTTTTTTTTGTTTGCATAAAAATACGTCAAGCTACGAGATTTTCTCCTCAGCCTGCAGTAGTAGAATGGTGTACAGACTGCCTCTTTGGACATTATCAGGCGCTGCACTTGACTCTTAATTATTCAATATGCGTTATTTAATGCTGGTCCGAACTCTAGGTGGCAGTAAGCGTATAATTTGGTTACATGATCAAAACGTCTCTCCACAACTTTCTTTAGAATGCATACATACTGCGCAAGTCACCGAAGGAAGGTATCTCATGCCAGGCACACACAGGAGCGAGGGGTGACCGTTTGAGATGTGCTGCTGGAGACAAATGTCGAACATTAGGTGGACTGGTAAGGTAAGGAATGCGGAATTTCTATTCTACACGTTGTGATCGGTGATCGCGGGTAGAGGAAAGGAATTTCTTGACCATTATCGATAAAGACACAGAGTGTGTGGAAACTCTGATAACGTAGGAAGATTTTTCGGAGTTACTTGGAGCCAATGAACTGCAACCTACATCCTTCTGAATCTGCTTAGTGTATTCATCTCTTGGTCTCCCTCTACGATTTTTACCCTCCATGCTGCCCTCCAATACTAAATAGGTGATCCCTTGATGCCTTAGAATATGTCCTACCAACCGATCCCTTCTTCTAGTCAAGTTGTACCACGAACTTCTCTTCTCCCCAATCCTATTCAGTACCTCCTCATTAGTTACGTGATCTACCCACCTTATCTTCAGCATTCTCCTGTAGCACCACATTTCGAAAGCTTCTATTCTCTTCTTGTCCAAACTAGTTATCGTCCATGTCTCACTTCCATACATGGCTACACTCCATACAAATGCTTTCAGAAACGACTTCGTGACACTTAAATCTATACTCGATGTTAACAAATTTCTCTTCTTCAGAAACGCTTTCCTTGCCATTGCCAGTCTACATTTTATATCCTCTCTACTTCGACCATCATCAGTTATTTTACTCCCCAAATAGCAAAACTCATGTATTACGCCGGCCGGGGTGGCCGAGCGGTTCTAGGCGCTACAGTCTGGAACCGCGCGACTGCTACGGTCGCAGGTTCGAATCCTGCCTTGGGCATGGATGTGTGTAAAGTCCTTAGGTTAGTTAGGTTTAAGTGCTTCTAAGTTCTAGGGGACTGATGACCTCAGAAGTTAAGTCCCATAGTGCTCAGAGCCATTTTTTTTTCGTGTACTACTTTAAGCATCTCATTTCCTAATCTAATTCCCGCAGCATCACCCGATTTAATTCGACTACATTCCATTATCCTCGTTCTGCTTTTGTTGATGTTCATCTTATATCCTCCTTTCAAGACACTGTCCATTCCGATCAGCTGCTCTTCCAGGTTCTTTGCTGTCTCTGACAGAATTACAATGTCATTGGCGAACCTCAAAGTTTTTATTTCATCTCCACGGATTTTAATTCCTACTCCGAATTTTTCTTTTGATTCCTTGCTAGCGGCTGCAAATAACCGAGTAAGGAGAAATAGTGGACTGTTGCGGGCCCGGCCAGTAGTCGCATGTTTGGCTGTAGGCTCGCAGAGCCATAGGCGGTGGGTGCCGACGTCGAGGCACCGGAGGCGGCGTCAGGGTGGAGGCGGGAGGCAGTGGAGGTGGACGTCGGTGGCGGCAGCATTGGGGGCGGCCAGAGGTGGCATCGAAGGCAGGAGGCGTCGGCGATGCCGGCTTAACCCCTGCAGAGACGTACAGCTCCTTGTCTGCAACTGTGCAGTTCCATATTTTTTTATGTACACGTCTTTGGAATGTTGTTGAATGACACGATGAAATTTTTACTCGTCAGACTGCGCGTGAATCCTGCAGCTCTCTGCAGCTGGATTTTATCGTATAGTGCCAGAATGGTTGCGACTGCCGTGAGTCGATGACTTGGTTCAGCGGAAATATAATTCAAAAAATGGTTCAAATGGCTCTGAGCACTATGGGACTTTACATCTATGGTCATCAGTCCCCTAGAACTTAGAACTACTTAAACCTAACTAACCTAAGGACATCACACAACACCCAGTCATCACGAGGCAGAGAAAATCCCTGACCCCGCCGGGAATCGAACCCGGGCACCCGGGTGCGGGAAGCGGGAAATGTAATTGTATTAAATTTCAGCCTCCAGTTGCATAAGCAAAGAAACTTTGCCTAGATTTCGGCTATAATAATGTAACCTTCTTCAGAAATGTCACAATATAAAATTAAAATTAAAACAAGCCAGATATTGCCAGATTAATTGTAATTTTATATTGTGACATGTCTGAAGAACGCTACATCATTATAGCCGAAATCTAGGCAAAGTTTCTTTGCTTGTGCAACTGGAGGCTGAAATTTAATATAATTACATTTTATAGTTGACTCTGCTGCCCTATGCTAGAAATATTCAGTGGAAATATTTTATTTCTGCTGCACTGTGAAAACTGCTTAGTCTCATTGGGGTGTCGGGGACATTTATGTATATCTATTTACGAGTCTTAGAGCAATGTCGAACTCTATTATTGCAAGAGTTTATTTGGAGTTACATGTAAAGTATTTTTACTCCGCCTGGGAGCTCTGGCTGTCTCGTCAACCGTCAGCGTGCTTGCAGGATTGTATTTGTCGCTTAATTCTTCCTGATATGCCCAGTGTGATTCACATGTAGGGGGGAATAAAGCAGTTTCGTCATACTGCGCCATTCGCGTCTACGTTTGAAGGAAACTCCAGACTAAACTCCAGGCTACCTTTACCAAGGATTGCTATCGCTACTACTCAGATTTTTTTCCATAGGAATTGATGTCGCTGCTACTCAGATTGTTTTTTCGTAGTTATTTGCGTGTCTTCTACCAATGTCAATCATTCACTAATAGTTTATCGTGTTGTGGTACGTTACACGACTTTGTGTTCTGCCTGGAAGGTATGGCTGAGCAAAACTGACTTCAGCCAAGCATAAGCGCTAGTTTCTGGGGGAGCTTGATCTCAGAGAGAATGGAAGGAAAGGATCACGCTTATCTGCAGTGCAGCCATGGGTGGGAGGTCGCCCTATGAATTCTTCATATAACAGCAGTCTATTTTGTATCAGCAACCAGCTCGATTGAGTCGGATATAATTATACCTAAAATAATGGAAAATGTTCTCGGTCATTGTTGGATTGGCGCATTGTGTTCGTGGCCATACTGCAAGCATCGGAATTCGAAGTGTGTGTCGTCATTATTTCCAAGATCGCGCTCAACACTATAGGATTTTCTGTGATGTTATTAATTTTGCGGAACATGTCGTGACATCATTGCCTCTACTGACAGGAGAATGTGTTCGTTTTTGACACTTCCACTTTCACGCCACACACTCACACGCACACATGCACGCACACACGCACACACACACACACACACACACACACACACACACACACAGACACACACGTGATGTTTTCTTGTCGTGGCTTAGCAATGGTAAATAATTCACTTACTTTTGGGCACATGCTGCTGCATTCTGATTGGCTGAGAGCATCATGATGTCAATGTGACACGCTGTGACTTTGACGCAATGTTAACGTGATGTGACACAATGGGACTTGCGTGATACTGAAAGAGTGGGATGAAAGTCACGTAATTGGATAAAATAAGTAATATTATTGAATAATGAGAAAAACTATGAAACATGTGGAAAAAACACGTAAATTTGTGGAAAGTGTGGAAAAATATTGGAAAAAAACGAAAAGATGTAAAATGTGGAAAAACACGGAAAATTCTGGAAAATATTGAAAAATACGAAAAATGAGGGTACTTACATATCTGCCTTGGGTGGTCTCTGCTGGTGCCTTGGATGGTGAAAATTGCGTAATATTAAAGTTGTTACTAACAAATACTGACGCCCTAGACCTCAAGTGTTGTCACCTAACGTAATTACAGTAACATCAATTTAGCCATACCCTGATCGCCTCACTATAGTGCATAGCTCGAGAGTAGCGGATAGTTTGATTGCTTTGTGCAATGTGGAGGCGGTTTTGTTTGGCTAATTCAGCTTCCATACTGAGGCTTGGTGGAAAGTGGTGACGACTATCCGAGGTCTTCGTTTTCTGGTCCTCCCCTGGTGGAAAAGTTCAGCTCGTTCCCTAGTGGGTGAGACATGACGTCTGTGGTAGACTAATAGCCTGTGGCAGTTTCTAACTGTACCGACAGTGGAACTGCATGTCATCTCGGACGTTTCGTGCTCGTGTGTGATGAGGGTGAACTTATTCATTCTGAGTCGGCCAACTGACGTTTGATTATCCCAGCACGCACCGCCGTGTCTGTGAGCCAAAACCAGCGAACAGATGCACCTCACACAAAAATCTGCCAGGATTTCAGGTCTCTGATAGGAAAGTCCCCAGCATTCTGATAAGACGTAGTTCGCATTTTTTTTTTGGATGTGTCAGAACATTACAGCTGCCGCAGCGACCGCTCCCCGACCACAGCACGCCGTTTTCTGCTGCCGCCTGTATCAAGGTGAAATGTTAAAGTACTGCTGCACCGGCGTAGGGATGTTAAATAATATTCACAGCTCCCTGTTCGCAGGTGAACCATAGTTTCTGGTATGCTTTGCCTTTCAAACTCCATTCATTATCAGATTTATATTTGTCATTCTTGTGTAAGATTTATCTGCTAGCTGTAGTAACTAAAGGTCATTTTTTTGGAAACTTTAAGACGCCACCGTTCTAATTCCTACTCCCTATACTATTCACTGCTTTTATTTTATTGTGGAGTGACATCAGCAGCTTCACTAAAATGTATATTTATGATTAAAGCGAATGATGGCTTGCAACAGGAATGTTTCAGATTGATTATAGAATAGTAAGACAAATATTTCGGAACCACATTTTAAATTGTAAGACATTGCCATGGGCAGATGTGGACCCTGACCACAATTTCTTGGTTGTGAACTGTAGATTAAAACTGAAGAAATTGCTGGAATTTTTTTATTTTGGGAGCACTAAATGAACGATTTGTTTTACTTGTTAAAAACATTCAACAGCCTAGATTGCATAAAATATTTGTTTATTTAAGACATGCCGGCTGTCTTAAAGAAATATTTTATGCGATCTAGGCTGTTGAATGTTTTTTAACAAATGAAGAAATTGCAAAAAGGTAGGAAATTAAGGATGTAGGACCTGGGTAGTTTGAAAGACCTAGACATTGTTGAGAATTTCAGAGTGAATATTAGCCAATGCTTGACAAGAACAGGGGAAAGAAATACAGTAGAAGATGAATGGGTAGTTTTGAGAGATGAGATGAAATTGTGAAGGCAGCAGAGCATGAGCATCAAATAGGTGAAAAGTCAAGGGCAAGTAAAAATCCTTGGATAACACAGGAGATACTGAATTGATGAAAGGAGGCAATATAAAAATGCAGAGAATGAAGCAGGCGAAAAGGTACACAAACTTCTAAAAATTCTGATTGACAAAAAGTGCGAAACGGTTAGAGAAAAAGTTAAGGAGTTAGAAGCATATATTCTATAGGGGAAAGGTAAATAGCACCTACAGGAAAATTAAAGAGGCCTGTGGAGAAAAGAGAAGCAGTTGCATGAAGAGCTTTTATGGAAAACCAGTCCAGACCAAAGAAGGGGAAGCCGAATGGTGGAAGGAGTATATGGAGCGTCTATACAAGTGAGATAAACATGAAGGCAATATTATAAAACAGATGAGGACGTAGATGAGAAGAGAGACGTGATACCGCTAGAGGAATGCGGCAGAGCACTGAAAGGCCTAAGACAAAACAAGGCCCCAGGAGTAGACGATGTATCGCCAGAAATACTGATAGCCTTGGGAGAGCCAGTCATCAGGATTATATTTCACAATACTTCAAGCATATGAGTATTGAGAAGCACCTTTCACTATCGCAGGCGCAGTATATGGATTAACATTCTTTGTTGCAACAGGAACTCTTCCATCTGGTGTGCAAGACGTATGAGACGGGCGATATACCCTCAGACTTCAAGAAGGCTATAATAATTCCAATTCCAAAGGAAGCAAGTGGTGAAAATTGTGAGTGTTACCGAACATCAGTTTAATAAGTCATGGCTGCAAAATATTGACAACAATTATTTGCAGAAGAATGGAAAAACATGTGGAAGCCGAACTAGGGGAAGGTCAGTTTGGATTACGGAGAAATGTAGGAACACGCGAGGCAGTACTGACCCTATAACTTATCTTAGAAGACCGATTAAGGAATGGCAGACTTACTTTATAGCGTTTGCAGACTTAGAGAAAATTTCTGACAATGTTGACTGGAATACTCTGATATTCTGAAGGCAGTTATATGAGTCGAGGGTCATGAAAGGGATGTAGTGGTTGAAAAGGGATTGAGACAGGGTTTTAGCATACCTCCTATGTTATTCAGTCCGTATACTGAGCAAAAAGTAAAGAAAAATTTGGAATATGAATTGAAGTCCAGAGAGAATAAATAAAAACTCTGAGGTTTGCCGATGACATTGTAATTCTCTCAGAGACAGCAAAGGAACTTTTTAAGGAAATGGACAGCGTCTTCAGAAGAAGGTATAAGATGAAGACCAACGAAAGAAAAGCAAGGATAATGGAATGTAGTTTAATTAAATCAGGTGATGCCGAGGGAGTTAGATTAGGAAACGAGGCACTTAAACCAGTAGATTACGTTTGATATTTGGACAACAAAAAACTAATTTTGGCCGAAGTAGAGAGGATATAAAATGTAGACTGGAAACGGCAAGAAAAATATTTCTGAAAAAGAGAAATTTTTTATCATCGAATATAGATTTCAGTGTCAGGAAGTCTTTTTCTGAAAATATTTATGTGGAGTGTAGCCACATATGGAGGTGAATCACGGACGACAAACAAAAAGAGAAATTTTTTTTTGAAATGTGGTGATACAGAAGAATGTTGAAGATTAGATGGGTAGATCACGTAACTAATGCGAAGTTACTGAATAGAATTGGGAAGAAAACATATTTGTGGGACAACCTGGTTAAGAGAAGGATAGGTCGATTGGACACAATCTGAGACACCAGTGAATCATCAATTTAGTACTGGAGGGAAGTGTGTGGGGTAGACGGAGACCAAGAGATGAATAAAGTAAGCAGACTCAGAAGGACGTAGGTTTTCGTTGTTATTCGGTGATGAAGAGGCTTGCACAGGATAGAGTAGCACAGAGAGCTGCATCAAACCAATCTTAGGACTGAGCATCACAGCAAGCACAAAGCGGTCAGAGGATTATTTAAGCGAGTTCAAATACATTGCAATGTGAATAAATGTTGGCAAATTGACAATGAGTGAGGAGTACTGTAAATAAGAAGTACTAGTCACCGATTAATATATTTGCAAACATGTGGTGGCATGGGTTCCATTCCAGGTTCACTACTCTCATTTATGACAAAAACAAATGGAAACCCAGCTCATTCTCATGTACGGCCTGGGAGTAAGGTCTTCTTAGATAATGTTCCATACCACATTGTTGTGGTATATCGGAGATGCGATGGCCCCAACCAGGTGATTTCCGGTCAGGAGAATACAGAGTCGTTCACACCGGAACTGACCAAGATAGACCAGGAGTGGGACGAGTTGGAATAATTTTTAAGGATAAATTGGCTCACGTGTCAAGGGACATGTGCAATATAGCTCTCGAATAATACTAGTCAAAGTTGAAACTAAGGACACTGTGATAATACAAATATACATGCCAACATCCAAAAAAGAAGACGCAGTCATTGACGAAATATACGAAGAAACAAGTAATGCAATGAGAAATGTTAAGGGAGATGGAAACCTGATTGCCATGCGATTGTAGGTGAAGAACCGGAGGAACAAATTGTTGGCAAATATGGACTTGGAAGAAGAAATGAAAGAGGAGATCGACTAATCGAGTTCTGCTCGAGGCACCAATTAGTTGTTGCAAACACACTTTTCCAACATCACCAAAGAAGATACACGTGGAAGGCCCCTGGAGACCTGAGGAGACAACAGATTGATTACATTCTAGTGAAAGAACGTTTTAGGAACCATATAAAAGATAGCAGTAGCTATCCATTTGCAGACATAGGCAATGATCATAACCTGGTCCTGATGAAAAGTTCACTGAGATTCAAACGTTTGAAGTAGAAGTGGGTAAAACTCAAATGGGAATTAGAAAAACTGAGCGACTGGCAAAGCGCTATGCTCAGGAAACAGACAACCCAGCTAAAAATTTTCAGCATGGTAGAGTAACTTAAGACTGGGATCAAATTATATCTGCTATATACAAAGCAGCAGAAAAGATAGTTGGAAGAACTGAACCCAAAAACAAGGAGAAGTGGATTACAGCAGATATTATTGAGCTTATAGAAAACAGGAGATAATACAAAAATGCAAGTGATGATCAAGGAAAAGCTGAATACAGAAGACTAAGGAATTTAGTTATTAGAGAAACTAGAAAAGTAAGAAAATTTTCTTGAAGAAATGTGCAGGGAAGTGGAAGAAAGTATGCAAAACGGAAGAACTGATTTAGCCTAAAGAACAGCAGATCAATTTTTTAACAAACGTAAAACAACACTCTCAGGCACAATAGAAAATAAAGAGGGGAAAATGCTGTTTGGTAAAGACATGGTGAAGAGATGGAAAGAACACATAGAGGACTTGTATGCCGGAACACCTCTTTCGGAGGAAGTAATAGGAAGAGAAGAGCAAGTAGACGAAGATGACAAGGGAGATGACATTCTGCAAGAAGAATTTGACAGAGTTCTAAAAGAACTACGGGACAACAAAGCAACGGGTATTGACGACATCCTTGTAGAACAAATAAACAATGCTGGTGACAGCATGAAACTGATGCTGTTTAAACTTCTTAGGTCCTTCTATAACACAGGAGAGATACCGACAGACTTCCAAATACGTATCATTGTTCCTATACCAAAGAAGGCAGCAGCTACAAAACGTGAACAGGACCGAACTCTAAGCCTAATATCACATGCATAAAAAATTCTCATAAAAATAGTTCTTAAGAGAGTTGAAGAGAAGGTGGAGGATATGCTGAGTGAAGATCAGTTTGGTTTCAGAAGGGGATTGGGAACAAGAAAGGCGATTCTGGCACTGAGACTCGTTATAGAAAAGCAATTACAGAAAAATAAACCAACTTATATTGCCTTTGTAGACATGGGAAAGGCATTTGACAACGTTACCTCCCAATAAATGTTGAGAGTGCTGAGGAAAAGTGGAATAAAGTACAAAGACATCCGTGTGATACTCAGTTTCTATAAGAATGAAGTTGCAGTGATTAGGAACTGTCACCAGGAATAAGAAGCAAATATTAGAAAAGGGGTAAGACATGGACGTTCTCTCTCTACTCTTTTCTTCAGCCGGCCGGGATGGCCGAGCGGTTCTAGGCGCTACAGTCTGGAACCGCGCGACCGCTACGGTCGCAGTTTCGAATCCTGTCTCGGGCATGGATGTGTGTGACGTCCTTAGGTTATTTAGGTTTAAGTAGTTCTAAGTTCTATGGGACTGATGACCTCAGAAGTTAAGTCCCATAGTGCTCAGACCCATTTGCACTATCTTATATTCAATGCTTACATCTAGGAAGCTATAGACCAAGTTCGAGAAACTACTGAGGTGGGGATCAAAATTAATGGGCAGAAGATAGACATGCTACGTTATGCAGATGATATCGTTATAGTCTCGGAGACAAAAGAAGAACTAGAGGAAGTCCTCAGAACAATGGAAAAAATTCTATGCAATCAGTATGAAATGAGAATAAACAAGAACAAGACTAAAGTGATGGTATGCAGTATAGGAGCAAAATATGAATCTCTGAGAATGAGAATTGGAAGAGAAGAGCTGGAAGTGATAGAGTAATTTACTTATCTGGGAAGCAAAATCACAAGGGATGGTAGAAGCCGGAAAGAAATTGCGAGCAGAATACAAAAGGCCAAAATTGCATTTGATCGGAGAAGGAACTTACTCACCAGCAACAACATCAGTCTGAAAATAAGGAAACGTATCATGAAAGGTTTCGTTTGGAGTGTGGTCCTATACGGATGTGAAACTTGGGCAATTAGAAGAGAGAAGACGTCTACAGGCCCTGGAGATGTGGTGCTATAGAAGGATAATGAATATCAACCGGAGAGACAAAGTAAAAATTGAAGAGGTGCTTAGAAGAGTACAGGAAACCAGATCTCGGTGGAGGCGCATCCAAACAAGAAGAGACAAACTTCTAAGGCACATCCTACGAGACAACAACATCTTTGGAACAATAACGGAACTAGCTATGGAGGGAAGGAATCGGCGGGGCGACCAAGGATATCATACATGTAACAGATCATGAATGACGTTGGATGTAACACATAAGTGGAAATGAAGAGGAAGGCAGACGAGAGAGGAATGGTGCTCTGCTGCAAACCAACCTCACGGTTGAACACTAAAAGAAGAAGAGATATCAGTCTACTCGTATGTGAGCAAATGGTTCAAATGGCTCTGAGAACTATGGGACTTAACATCTATGGTCATCAGTCCCCTAGAACTTAGAACTACTTAAACCTAACTAACCTAAGGACATCACACAACACCCAGTCATCACGAGGCAGAGAAAATCCCTGACCCCGCCGGGAATCGAACCCGGGAACCCGGATGTGAGCAACGAGTCCTCGTTACTAACGTCTGCATCTGAAACAGGAGTCGATGAGCGCACAGACATTGCTACGGACAGATAGTGACTTCACCGTTAGAGGTATTTCTACGTACACTGAGGTGACAAAAGTCGTGGCATACTACCTAATGTCGTGTCGGGCCTGCAGCAAATCGACTTGGCACGGACTTAATAAGTCGCTGGAAGCCTCCTGCAAAAATAATTAGCCATGCCGCTGCTATAGTCGTCCATAATTGTGAAAGTGTTCGCAGTGCATGATTTTGTGCACGAACTGACCTTTACATAACTTTTCGATGGGATTCATGACGGGCGATCTGAGTGGCCGGATCATTCGCTCGACTTGTCCAGAATGTTCTTCAAACCAACAACTGTGGCCGGGTTATATGGCGATCACGGTTCGGGAACAGGAAGTGCACGAATGGCTGCAAATGGTCTCCATGTAGCCGGACAGAACCATTTCCAGTCAATGATCCGTTCAGTTGGACCAGTGGAATCAGACCATACCATCTAAACGCATCCCACTCCATTGTGGAGCCACCACCAGCCACCACCATTGGCGCTCGATACTGCCCTTCAGCTGTCGATATATCAATATATAGTGGATTATAACGTGCCAGAGTATATAAAATTTTTTGGAAAGAACAGCGATATATCGATATTTCATCAAGCGTCCTAAAATGTTTATGAACTTCAGTTTTTTTTAAATATTGTTCTCGGAATTCTGGCACAAATTAGTACTAGGTATTTATATTGTAGTGCAGATCTTTTCCTCTTGGCCAGTATAAAAAGCTGCCGAGAGAACAGCACTAGAGTAGAGACAGTACATGGTCGCGCTATTAATAACCACGCCGTAGTGGCCCCAGGCGTCAGGGACGGAGACACCTCTTCAGCGTTGCGCTGTTGCTACGCGGTTTGCGGGCATCTCAGGAGAAACACCTACTCTTGGCAGCCACAGCATTCCAGGTCGTCAGGGTGCAGCGTAAGGCTAAGTGTACTGCGCTGTGTGACTGACCGAATGAGCCGATTAAAGATTGTAAACTATTCGTATGTGTGCGCGCTGAGGACTGCAATGTCGAGCGGCTTAAATCACGATCGTGTGATATTCGTGATTGTGAGCGTAATGTTGTGACTTGGCGAGATAGCCAAGCCACTACGAGGTAGCCGAAAGGCACGCGTTTAAGCTCACGCAGGATGGCGTGAGGTCTGGAAAATGACAAGGTCTTTATAGTAGCAAAAATAGTACGTAGCTTCTGGAATACTTAACTTTAATCCATAATTGGTAAACATCGGTCTGACGGTACATGCATCACAAGATAAATAGCAAATGATAATGGCGCCTTGCTAGGTCGTAGCAAATGACGTAGCTGAAGGCTATGCTAACTATCGTCTCGGCAAAGTCGGCTGTACAACTGGGGCGAGTGCTAGGAAGTCTCTCTAGACCTGCCGTGTGGCGGCGCTCGGTCTGCAATCACTGACAGTGGCGACACGCGGGTCCGACGTATACTACCGGACCGCGGCCGATTTAAACGCTACCACCTAGCAAGTGTGGTGTCTGGCGGTGACACCACACGTAATGATACTCATGGTGTGTTCCTCTGTAAGCCGTATAAATCTTCGATACGATGCCAAACACTTCGGCTTTGGCTTCCTTGACCATATTCACATTTCGAATATAATAAACTTTCTTGAGACTGAGAAGCTTATGTTCACGAATCAGCGTGGTGTCAGAAAGCATTGCTCTTCCGAAACTCAGCTTGCAGTTTTCTCACATGATATACTGAGAACTACGGATGAAGGGCAACATTCTGATTCCATATTTCTTGATTTCCGGAGAGCATTTGACACGTTGTCCCACTGCAGGCTGTTAACGAAGGTGCGAGCGTATGGAATAAGTTCTCAAATATGTGAGAGGCTCGAAGACTTCTTAAATAATAGAACCCAGAAAATATAACTCGACGGCGAGTGTTCATCAGAGACAAGGGTATCATTAGCAGTGCCCCAGGGAAGCGTGATAGCACCACTGTTGTTCTCTACATACATAAATAATTTGGCGAACAGGGTGGGCAACAATCTGCTGATGATCTCGTGGTGTACGGTAAGGTGTCGAAGTTGAGTGACTGTAGGAAGATAGAAAACGACTTATACGAGATTTTCAGTTGGTGAGATCAATGGCAGCAAGCCCTAAATGAGGAAGGATGTAAGTTAATGCGGATGAGTAGGGAGAGTAAACCTGTAATGTTCGGATACAGTATTACTAGTGTCCTGCTTGACACAGTCAAATCATTTGATTATCTAGGCGTAACGTTGTAAAACGATATGAGCTGGAACAAGTGTGTGATAATTGTGGTAGGGAAGGCGAATGGTCGACTTCGGTTTATTTGGAGAATTCTAGGAAAGAGTGGTTCAGCTGCAAAGGAGTCCGCTTATACGAAACTAGTCCGACATATTCCTGAATACTGTTTGAGTGGTTGGGATCTGTACCAGGTCCGATAGGAGGAGGACATCGAAGCAGTTCAGAGTTGGGTTGATAGATTTGTTACCGATAGGTTCGAACAACACGTAGGTGTTCCGGGGATGCTTCGGCAACTCAAATGGGAATTCTTGGAGAGTAGGCGACGTTCTTTTCGAGAAAAACTGTTGAGAAAATTTAGAGAACCGCTGAACGATTCTAGTGCCGCCAACATACCTTGCGCGTAAGGAACACGAAGATAAGACACGAGAAATTAGGGCTCATACGAAGGAATATACACTACTGGCCATTAAAATTGCTACACCATGAAGATGACGTGCTACAGACGCGAAATTCAACCGACAGGAAGAAGATGCTGTGATATGCAAATGATTAGCTTTTCAGAGCATTCACACAAGGTTGGCGCCGGTGGCGACACCTACTACGTGCTGACATGAGGAAAGTTTCCAACTGATTTCTCATACACAAACAGCAGTTGACCGGCGTTGCCTGGTGAAACGTTGTTGTGATGCCTCGTGTAAGGAAGAGAAATGCGTACCATCACGTTTCCGACTTTGATAAAGGTCAGATTGTAGCCTATCGTTGCGGTTTATCGTATCACGACATTACACTTTGAACAGTGGACGTCACTTTTCAGATGTGTTACGACCCGTGGCTTTACCCTTCATTCGATCCCCGCGAAACCTTACATTTCAGCAGGATAATGCACGACCGCATGTTACTGGTCCTGTACGGTCCTTTATGGACACAGAGAATGTTCGACTGCTGCCCTGGCCAGCACATTCTCCATATCTCTCACCAACTGAAAACGTCTGGTCAATGGTGGCCGAGCAACTGGCTCGTCGCAATACGCCAGACACTACTGTCGATGAACTGTGGTATCGTGTTGAAGCTGCGTGGGCAGCTGTACCTGTACACGCCATCCAAGCCCTGTTTGACTCAATGCCCAGGCGTATCGAGGCCGTTATTACGGCCAAAGGTGGTTGTTCTGGATACTGATTTCTCAGGTCCTATGCACCCAAATTGCGTGAAAATGTAATCACATGTCAGTTGTAGTGTAATATATTTGTCCAATGAATACCCATTTATCATCAGCATTTCTTCTTGGTGTAGCAATTTTAATGCCCAGTAGTGTACATAGTCGATTTCCCACGCTCTATTTTCGAGATGAACAGGAAAGGAAATGACAAGGCACCCTCCTCCACGCTCCTTACGGCACGTTGCGGAGTTTTTATGGAGATGTGAATGTAGATGTACTTTGATTACGGAAGCCTCCACCGTACGGGCACCAACAATTTTCCCATTTTTGAATTCTCTTATCTCCAACATAAAGCACTCGCAACTACACAGAACATTGTTCTGACCACTACCGTAAATTACATCGTTTTGATGGCATTGCACAAGTGCCCTGCGTGGTCATATTCAACAGTACGATCTGCAGGCTTGGCTTGCATCTGTGTTTATGTTTATGAACCCATTTCTAGCGATGTTTTCACATTTTTGTCCAACCCTTCATCTCTTACATGTATGCACGTACTTTTTACTATTAGATTTAGAATGCTTTACCTGTCAGAAATGCTAAATGTTCCCTCCTCTGGACGCACAACAAAAAGAGAGTATAATCAGACTCGTCACCTACATTTGCGAGCATGTGTGTAGTCATTGCATTAACCGCTCTTGGATTCACCAAATGCTGATGGAACAGAAGACACGTAGACGGAGTCTTCTACAAACTCTCACACACAAAAAGATCACATCGTGAGTTTAGGCTACCGATGGAGGGCAAGTGGCAATACCAGATCCTTACGCCCATTACTAGGCAGAAAGTAAAGTGGCACGCACTCGACGAAATCATGCCGCGTAGTTATACCTGAACTTCCCCTGTTGAAACAGAGAATGCAAAACATAGTTTCTGTCTGTGTTGCGGCCTTCTCTACTACTAATTGACGAGCGAGCAAGCTAGATGCACCGCGAGTAGCCCGGTCACCACCGACATGAATGGGCAACTTTTAAGTGGCGAGGAAGTAAACATTTCGTTTCGTTCATTTAGAACATATAAAATCGAATGAATATCTTTGAAACACCCTGTACTTCACACGGCCTATGAAAAACAGTTATCGTAATTCGTCAGTGAGTGTCACATAAATTACGTTTCAAAAGCCAGTAGAGTGTTACAAGGACATAACCTGAAATAAAGCTAGTCTGCAGCGTCATTTACTTTGCGATAGATTTCTGGCTTGCAAGACAGTCAAGGTTCAGCTGTCGTCAACCCATAAATCTGGTTTAAACACTTACGTGTTTAACTAGACAAAGGTCCTTACCTTGCCCCGATGTCTGATCGCACTTACACGGCCAGTTACATGGGGACATGCAATTTAAAGTGGATTCCGAATTATGCCGAAACGTACCATTTTTCACACAGACGATGCGCTGTCAGAGGTGAAAGAAGCGACGGAGGATATAGAAAAGACCAACTGGGGATCAAACCTAACATCTTTAGAATTCCATGTATGCCAGCACACCACACACCAGTTTCAAATAATAACTGTCTCATAAAAAGTGCTGAAATAATTGTAAAAACTGTGGAAAGGATGATGTATATGATGAATGTGACGTAAAAACAGAGTAAACATCATATCTTACAGTAGGAGTCATATCTCCTGAACTACGTATCGTACAATGGTATAATTTTGCAGATACATTCTGTGGTGTCTGTGAATAGGGTCCACAAAATACGCTGGGAATCGGGAATATAGTTAGTAGTAAAGAAGTAATAAATTAAAACGTAATGCCTGATGTAACTGTTTTAAAGCATCAACATCAAAACAGCGAAAATGTTGTAAGCGATCATTTTCTTCCTTTTCATCGTTTTATAGGGGTTGTCTGCGAGAAAATGTTTGGTAAACGTTTGAAATTGTGTGTCAAGTTCGTTGCAAATCTCTACGTGCTTTCATTCTCAAATACTGGATGAATTAAGTCTGGGTGTTTACACATCAGGGTCCACACTCCTTTTTCACACCCCGCACATCTTTGGCAGGCAGGCGGTTCTTATCCCCACAGCAATTATTTCCAGATAGTGAGAGATACGTGTACGAAGTTTGGTTGAAAATGGTGCTGTGTCTTAGGAGGAGATGTGGAACATACACACATACAGGCATGCATACATTTTTATAATAATTATGGATTCTTGTTTCTGGGACTATGTCCTTCTCTGAAGGCTGCATACTTCGTGATGCCAGTTTTCTGCTGGAAGACAGGAGACCTAGCTTACGAAGTTTTAAGGACATTATGTGTTAAACGGCCATATGTATTATTGTGTGTCAGTCAGAATTTTATCAATTCGGTGTTTTGTTTTAAGATAATTCTAATTCGGTTATTATACCTTCTCTGGGTCAGCAGTTTCTTAGCTGAAACTATATATAATGTCACGAAACTGGTCATGATTAATAGATCATTCTGAAGCAGCTGTTGCGGGTTTCATCTATCGAAATGACCATGTATTTTTGCCGTTCTGAATATATAGTCTCTTAAGTAGGAGCATGGTCAGCATTACACTCACACGGTGAAAGATGTCACCTTTGTTCTTTCACAGCTCGATAGAATAAACCTTTGTCCTTCATGCAATGCTCATAAAACATTAATTTACTAGAATTCTTAGCTGAGATAGACAATAAATGACATGAGTACTGCTCACAAGTTGCGTTTTGAGGCTGCGGTTCTCTGCAGCCATCCCGAACGACCGAAAGTGAGGCTTGATGCGGAGTATAAATAAATGGAGAAATCGAAGCCATTTTTAGAAAAGTGCGTAACACGCTATAAATTGATTCAAAATGTGTGAGACTTTGAAGAACATGACTCCAAAACTGAAAAAAAATTATTAATCTTTTTTCGGGAAACCAATTCTTAACATTGCGTCAAGAACAAGCAAAATACACTGTGAAACAGCTGTCAACGCAAATTCGACGCATTTGGAGGTCTCTTCCACGTGAATACGCGGAAAACTTAGTTTCAACTTAGAAGCAGATATCCTCGTTACTGCAAAGCAGCTTAAAACACTTAAAAAAGGGAACGCTTCTGGTCCACATTGAATACCAGTTAGGTTCCTCTCAGAGTATGCTGACAGAATAGCTCCGTGCTGAGCGATCATCTACAACCTCTTTCTTGTAGCAAGATCCGTACCTAAAGTCTGGAAAGTTGCACAAGTCACACCAACACGCAAGAGAAGGACGTAGGAGTCATCCACTGAATTACAGACCCGTATCACCAATGTTCATTTGCGGTGGGGTTTTTGGAAAATGTACTGTGCTCGAACATTATGAATCACCTCGAAGGAACAAGTTATTTTCAAATAGCCACCAGCTCTGATTCAGAAAATATTGTTCTTGAGAAACACAAATAGATCATTATTCGCACGCAGTAATGAGTGCTAACGACAGCGGACGTCAAATTGATTCTATATTTTTAGATTTCCAGAAGCATTTTGACACCGTCGCTCACAAGCGGCTTCTAATTAAATTGCCGCCCTACGGAGTATCGTCTCAGTTGTGTGGCTAGATTTGTGATTTCCTGTCTGAAATGTCACAATTCGTAATAACCGGTGGAAAGTCATCGAGTAAAACTGAAGAAATGTCTAGCGTTCCCCAACGAAGGCTCTCTGTTTTTCCTGACATACACAAACGATTTAGGAGACAATCCGAGCAGCCCTGTTAGAGTTTTTGCATATGGCGCTGTCAATTTGCCGTCACGTAAAGTCATTAGATGATCAAAACTGCGAAATGATGTAAACAAGATATCTATGTGATGTGAAAAGTGTCAATTGACTTTAAATCATGAAAAGTGTGATGTCATCCACATAAACACTAAAAATAATCCGCTGAATCAGTTACTCTATAAATCACACGAATCTAAAGACTGTAAAGTCAACTAAATACGCAGGGATTACAATTACGAGTAACTTAAATTTGAGCAATCACAAAGGTAATGTTGTAGGGAAAGCAAACCAAAGACGGTGATTTATTGATAGAACGGTTAGAACGTGCAATAGGTCTACCAAAGAGACTGCCTACACTACGCTTGTCCGCCCTCTTCTGGAGTAGTGCTGTGCGGTTTGGGATCCGCGTAAGATAAAGTTCAAAGAAGGGCAGCTCGTTTTTATTAGTGCGAAATAAGGGAGAGAGTGCCACGGATATGATACACGAATTTGGGGTGGCAGTCATTAAAACAAAGGCGTTTTTCACCGCGGCGGTACCTTGTAATGAAATTTCAGGACCTTCTCACGAAATTTCAATAGCCAACTTTCTCCTCAGAGTGTGAAAATATTTTTTTGTGGCCCACTTACATAGGGATAAATGGTTATCATAACAAAACACGAAAATCAGAGCTCGCACCGAGTGGAACGGTAGGGAAGTTTCTTAAAGGTGATTCGACGAACCATTTGCCAGGTGCCTAATTGAGAATTACAGAATAATCATATAGATGTAGATTTGACGTAGATACCTCGGAGATGCCAAGCAATTACCGACGCTGCGGGTTGTTGTTCATGTATGATATATGTGCATGTTTTACTTTGTTGTTAAATACACTTTTCTATCGATTAACCCGAATACGATCTTATAAGGGGGGATCACGACGTTGGATTCACAGATTTACTTCAGACTTTGTACACATTTAGTAGGCCATTAAAACAAGATAATGTTTAAGTAGTAAGGTCTCTGGCAATTCCGAGAAAATCGCAAGAGAAGTTTTATACGTCTATTAAGTAACTGATGTATCTGTACCTAGGTGCCGGACTCTACAGTTCGTGGTGGTCAAGTGGCCAGGGTTCGAGCTATGTAAGTTTAACGTGTATGAGGCGATGGTTCGACTCACGCTCTGACATAATTTATCATCAACATATTTTTCATCGCTGGCAGTATTACTTAATTTGTATGACATTTGAGATGTAATATAACTAAAAAAACACGTGTATTTGCATGAGGTTTTAGTGAATTTCATGTTATTTCACTACCTGCTATTTTTCATTAAATTTAATTATTAGAACAAACAATGTTGCACATGTCACACCACTATTCAAGAAAGGTAGTAGGAATAATCCACAAAATTACAGGCCCATATCGTTAACGACGATATGCAGCAGGATTTTGGAACATATATCGTGTTCGAACATTATGAATTACCTGAAAGTAAACGATCTATTGACACACAGCCAACATGGGTTTAGAAAACATCGTTCCTGTGAAACAGAACTGGCTCTTTATTTACATGAAGTGTCGAGTGCTATTGACAAGGGACTTCAAATCGATTCCATATTTCCGGATTTCCGGAAGGCTTTTGACACTGTACCACACAAGCGGCTCGTAGTGAAATTGAGTGCCTATGGAATATCGTCTCAGTTATGTGACTGGATTTGTGATTTCCTGTCAGAGAGGTCACAGTTCGCAGTAATTGACGGAAAGTCACCGAGTGAAACAGAAGTGATTTCTGGCTTTCCCCAAGGTAGTGTTATAGGCCCTTTGCTGTTCCTTATCTATATAAACGATTTGGGAGACAATCTGAGCAGCCGTCTTCGGTTCTTTGCAGATGACGTTGTCGTTTATCGACTAATAAACTCATCAGAAGATCAAAACAAACTGCACAACGATTTAGAAAAAATATCTGAATATCTGAATGCTGCTAAAAGTGGGAGTTGACCCTAAATAACGAAAAGTGTGAGGTCATCCACATGAGTGCTGAAAGGAACTCGTTAAACTTCGGTTATACGATGAGTCTAATCTAAAAGCCATAAATTCAACTAAATACCTAGGTATTACAATTACGAACAACTTAAATTGGAAAGAACACACAGAAAATGTTGTGGGGAAGACTAACCAAAGACTGCGTTTTATGGCAGGACACTCAGAAAATCTAACAGACCTACTAAGGGGACTGCCTACACTACGCTTGTCCGTCTTCTTTTAGAATACTGCTGCACGTTGTGGGATCCTTACCAGATAGGACTGACGGAGTACATCGAAAAAGTTCAAAGAAAGGCAGCACGTTTTGTATTATCGCGAAATATGGGAGAGAGTGTCAGATAAATGATACAGGATTTGGGCTGGACATCATTAAAAGAATGGCGTTTCTCGTTGCGACGGAATCTTCTCACGAAATTCCAATCACTAACTTTCTGCTGCGAATGCGAAAATATTTTGTTGACACTGACCTACATAGGGAGGAACGATCACCACAATAAAATAAGGGAAATCAGAGCTCCGACGGAGAGATATAGGTGTTCATTCTTTCAGCGCGCTATAGGAGATTGGAATAATAGGGAATTGTGAAGGTGGTTCGATGAAGCCTCTGCCAGGCACTTAAATATGATTCGCAGAGTATCCATGTAGATGTAGATTTGCGAAATACCTTATAATATACAGTGTGGTAAGGTACCAGGAACTATTTTGCACCTCGACGCTTCGAGCCACTGAAACAGAGGCAGGTCTCATTTATCAGTTAACCTGCGTAGCGGTGAGACGTTCTTAATGTCGCTAGAACGAGTAGTGTAGGTGCAAATTTTTTGAATGTCACACAATTTGCACTTGTACTACAGAAATGAAGTTTTGAGGGGAAGGCGAACAGTCACCTAATACATGTTCGTCTTACGAAGCTCGAACGCTAACCACATGACCACAATGAACTCTAACGACCGGCACCTATGCAAAGACATATTAGTTACGTAAATAGACGCGTAAAACTTCTCTTGCGATTTCCTCGGAACTGTCAGAGTAGTGCATCGTATTACTGGCACATTGTGTTGTTTTAATGGCCTACTAAAGTTGTACAAAGTTTGAAGTAAACCTGTGATCCCCTTGTTCGTTAGTAGACGGTATGTCCGTTTACTGAGTTTATAACAGAGAAAGACGCTCGTGGTGTCAGCAACCTGTGTGCTAATTCTGTATCTTTCCACCATTGTGCAAATCGTTTCGGTACTCAAGAGCACCGAACGGTCTAGTACTCGAATTAGAGTCCCTGCATTATTCAGTATGCATTTCGGTAGCGATAGCGTTTGCACGAACACAAAGCGGCTAGCAGACGACACAGGCGCGCTGTTCTTCCAAGTACCGAAAATTGCGTTTACGTTGCCGCATTCCATCGAGCTGACGTGCCCGCCTTCATCGCCCTTGGCTCCTCCTTAACAGTATCAGGCGCAATATATCCATTTCCATGATTCTCAGTTGATATGCATAAAATTTTTTACAGTTTCTCTGACGGCATGTTTCCATGCATGCATAATAACGATAGCGTATTTGACTGTATTCTGCAGATTGTCGTAAATGCCGCATTATGTCATCTTATTCTCATTCACACTGACATCGTGTTTTGGATTTTACGTTTCGGAAAATGAGTTAGGAATAGTATGTAGTACCACATTGCACTAATACATCTATAAAAACAACCGAAAAATTGATTCCGAGTGTTTCAAAGAATAAGAAGGTAAACAGAATGTGGTTTTAACTAGCTCCTAGAGGTCCAAATAATTAAGTCGCCCACATCCCTATATGATACGTCAACGATTTGGATCTCAAAAACAAAATTTAAAAAATAAAAAACGCATTTTCGAGAGCTCCTACAGTTCGTGGAAGTTTATAACATGCATCTCGTGAATGAAAATGTTTCGTACGTGGTGCTACAGTCTAAAAATATTACCGCAGACATCTTTCATCTCTGTCTACTGTGGTTGAGGATTCGATCGCAGATAAATACTTGTGACAATCAAGATTATGAAGATGACTTCTGCTGCTTGCATTCCCAGTAATTTTAGTTGTGCTCTTAGATTCCTGTCTGACCGCATACTCGGAAATCACTACAAATTCGGAAAAATGGTGAATTATTTCTGACAAGAAAAAAATATAAAGGTCACTGTCGGTTGTTTCACTCACAGCAATTTCATATTTCGGTTTTCAAACACACGGAAATCACGAAATCATTACTGAGGAAGTGCGCTCTTACATGTAAGTAATAACGAATATTGCAGAAAAATCTTAACTTACACGAACAACAATGTCTCAGAACGTGTTGCATATATGGAGAGGGGAAAAAAAACTTTGCATTCATCCATGCGCGAACCCGTGTCCTTTTGATTGGCATTCCCGCGCGCTAACCACTTTTTTTTTGTGACATGGATAAAGTAAATGACAAGCCAGTCACGGACGGGAGTGAATATGAAGTTATCATCTGCATCACAATCCCTGCAGCACGTGGTGTCGCATCATAAATCTGGCAGAAAGGCATATAATCTTGACCATTTCTGCCATTGTGGGCGGCATATATTTCTCCTGCGTCGACCATTCGAAGGAGCATTATCTAAGGCGGTTTCGGTGTTTGCCATCGTTGTTCTTTTTTTTTTTCTTTTCACGTTAACATAATCCAGTCATAACTGGCGCCAACAGGTAGGGGCCAGTTTTCTTTTCAGTGTGCTATATGCCAATATAATTGAACCGCGCAGTACTGTCTCTAGTCGGTCTGCTGCAGGAATCTTCTCATTTCTGGGACACCCCAGCTGTCGGGCGGGTTGTGAAAAACACTTACTAAAAAATTGGAAAAGTAAGTCCTGTATTTCGTATGACTCCGGACGAGCACGTGTTGTTCTTGTAAATACAGCCAATAATCCATCATGGACTTAAGATCGTACGAATACAAATATTTCGTCGCATGTCCAGCGATCCAATTGACCGCATACGTCTTTTGTTTAGGAAAAAAAGGTCTTGTCCGGTAGAAAAAAGTACATCCGATGTGATTTCTGTGTAGTTAGCGCGCCGAAGGAAGGCGCGTCAGCATCCAGACGCCCCTCGCTGCGCCACACACTAAACCATGTTCTTCCGTTGCTAACAGTCCACAGTTTGTGCAAAGAGGAGAATCGACCATATGAATTGTATGTAATCGACTCCTGGTGACAAGTTTACGGTTTATAAGAATATACCACATCGATCTCGCTGCTGGTGACAGTAATGGAGTATGCACTGCACACCAAATGTGGTTCCACGTTCTCGACGGGATTTGAATTCCATTATGTTGCGGCCATGGTGATCCATCAAGCACCTATAGATCTCCCGAGTCGTGGGTATTCTCGTCGAAGGTACTTTCAGAACATAACTGTAATCAACAGGAAATGAGGCAATGTGTGCAAGAGAAGGCGAAATGTTGCTCATCGCTGTCGGAGGTTCGTATGAAGGCCACTTGGCCACGCCAAGCAACAAGTACGAGCTGCTCAATTCTTGTAGTATTGTGTAAAAGAACGTAGGCTGACCTCGTTGCCAAACGGTGATGCGTAAGTCATAAATACGTGATAGTTTGGAAGGTTACCAATATCAGGCTTCACATAATTGCTTTCCATTGTTACTTGAAAGTTGTAAACATGTTTCGATAATTACTAACTAAAACATTTGTGGGAAAAAGTACACAAAGGCACTAGTAACGTCAGTTCACACTCATGTAATATACGTAAGCAGAGCCGACGTCTTGATATTTAATTATCTTTAAACTCTTATATGCATAAAAATAACACGTAATTTGAGAGAATACTGACCGAAAACTTTTTTTTATGTTATCATTCACAGTAACAACCTAACGATATTTATAACAACGGAAAATAGTCTATTACTAACTCACTTTCCAACTGTATGCGTCCTCTGGTGATTCTTTAGTAAAACAATGACTAAATCCAAAGCTAAAACCGCTAAATATGTTTAAAATAACAAATTATAGGTGTACATAAACCACAGCTCACCGATCGACAGGGTCATACCGAAATCCAAAACCTCTCGGTACAATTGTCGTAAAATCGGTGGGAGGACCGATCGGTAACAAGTCTCAGAAGCTTACCGAATAGGATATTTCGATAAAGAACCGAAAATGACGTCACTACCGAGACTAACCTACTACACCGATCGTTATGAACGATACAGAATAGGGCTCCTGAATGGCACACCGGCCTCTGCGTAGCTGAGCTAGAGCGGAGCTGTGGCCTCCCGGACCGGACAGGTAGCGGTGGCAGTGTCGGCTATTCTGGTCGGCTGATCGCGGCCTCTGCGCGGGCATTCCTGCGCGCGCATGACGGCCCCGGAAAACAGCCGGCGGTCGCCCGACTAGCGTCGCCTGCCGTCGCACTGCCCCCGCCCCGCCGTGGGTGGGCGCCGCGTCCTCGGCTCGTGCCCGCCGCGGGCGCCACGCCGCTAGAATAACCGGCTAGGAGCTGCTAGCAGCGACCCGCAGCGGCCGCCCCACGGCGCCCGCTCCTTTTCCGTCTGGCGACTGCTGCGTGCCCACAGGATTCGGCGAGGAGGCAATGCAGGAGAACTGCAATTAGGAGTGCAGAAAACACTACAGTGACACTACGGACCAAAGGCTGCAACTGACCTTTGCTTTCGACTTGACCAGTAGCTGGTATGGGCACGGTTACACAGCCGGCCAGCTCTGCGCCCTGTGTTGTGCAAGAACTGGACGATAACGGGTGTCCGGGAAGCAAGAACGAATTTGAATTTTAAGTTTCCTTCAAAAATGGTTCAAATGGCTCTGCGCACTATGAGACTTAACATCTATGGTCATCAGTCCCCTAGAACTTAGAACTACTTAAACCTAACTAACCTAAGGACAGCACAGAACACCCAGTCATCACGTTTAAGTTTCCTTTAATTTACGTCTATGGTCACAAACTTTTTCTTAACACATTACCGGTTTCGGTCTTTAATGACCATCATCAGGTCTGTTTCGTAAAAAAAAGGTCCTAATGTTTTTATGAAACAGATATGATGATGATCATTAAAGACCGAAACCGGTAATTTGTTAAGAAAAAGCTTGTGACCATAGACGTAAATTAAAGAAAACTTATTACATATACGGCTCACTGTTTTTTCGCGACGATGTCGCAGCATGTGAATTTGAATTTTGCTGCATTTTGTCATATGACGGTTGGCAGCCTTGAATTTTTCATGCTTGTTATCCGCGACCCTTTCCATTAGTAGCCTGATTGCTTTTGTGTCGTGAACGTTGTTGTTTGATGTTTATTTTTGTCATGGAGCAGATGACAATTGAGCAACCTATCCAACTGAAAAAAAGTTATTACAAAAACAGTGAAAGTTCCACGGCAACCGTTCGTGAATTACGTGTGACGCTCGGACGTAATGCTGCTTCAACCGAATCTTCAGTTCCGATGTTTATCCGGAAGTTTGAGACCCCGGATTGTGTTTCAGACTTTAAGAAAACAGGACGACCGCCTTCTGTTCGAGCCGGCCGGTGTGGCCGTGCGGTTAAAGGCGCTTCAGTCTGGAACCGCGTGACCGCTACGGTCGCAGGTTCGAATCCTGCCTCGGGCATGGATGTGTGTGATGTCCTTAGATTAGTTAGGTTTAATTAGTTCTAAGTTCTAGGCGACTGATGACCTCAGAAGTTAAGTCGCATAGTGCTCAGAGCCATTTGAACCAAGCCTTCTGTTCGAACACAGAAAACATTGCTGTAGTGCGTGACAATGACACCGTAAGCCCCACAAAATTGGTTCGCCGACGAGCTCAACAATTGAATTTATCACGAAGCTCACTGCATGAAAGCCTTTCAAAAGACCTGAAAATGCTGTGTACAAGATTTATTCAAACAAGAGTTAAAACACGCACATCACGGAAAAAGTAAAAAACTCAGATGAGGTGCACTTATACCTCAATGGATCCGTCAGTAAGCAGAACTGTCCACTCCGATAGCTGAGTGGTCCGGTCGGGACACACATTTTCAAATGATGTGAGAAGATAACCATCTCACCTCTTTTCAGGTTTTTTTTTTTTTTTTTGTTGAGGTTGAACAAACAACGGAAACAACACAGCAACGAGACGACAGTCATCGAAAAATTCACTGCGGCTGTGGTATGGAGCATCCTTATCTTGTAAAGGGACGACTTGCTATTATTCTGGTTATGTAGCTGAAGAGGAATGGCTTTCCTTTATCCATTCGTATAAAATAAAAAAAAAGTGGTCAGCGTGACGGATTGCCGTCCTGCGGGCCCGGATTCTATTCCCGCCTGTCTGCTCAGGGACTGGGTGTTGTGTTGTCTTCATCATCATTTCATCCCCATCCGGCGGGCAGGTCGCCCAATGTGGCGTCGAATGCAATAAGACCTGCACCAAGGCGGCAGGACCTGTCCCGCAAGGGGCCTCTCGACCAATGACGCCAAACGCTCATTTCCATTTTTCCAATAAGCAGAACTGCAGAATTTGGGATAATGAAAATGCACGAGTGAATGTGGAAGATGAGATGCATCCACAACGCACGTCGAGGTGTGGTGTGGCTTCTGTACTGTTTTGGAAATGATGAGGGAGCTGCCGTCACTTTGAACGGCGACCGTTACCGAAACGTTGGAGTTTTTCCCTCTTATTGCTGAAAATGACGATTTTTGGTCTCAACAACATCGTGTGACATGTCACACATCCCGTGCAGCGATTGCTCTGCTGAAAGAAAAAATTCCTCAAAAAATTATCTCTTTGCAAGGAATGGCCTGCCAGATCATCCGATCTTACGCCTTGTGACTTATCTCTGGGGATTTGGAAATCAAAAGCGTACGAAAACAAACCGCAAACAATAAACGAATTGAAGGATGAAATTAAAAGAATTATTAACGGCATCCCACGAGATGTTTGTGAATACGTCATCGAGAACTTCAATCAACGCATTTTTTTTTTTTTAAATGGACCTCCTTCCTCCCCTATAGCCCTACCTTTTCCTCTCCAAAAATGCCGCCATCCTCTAGTGTCGACGCAGCACGTAAAGCAGGGTGCTGTTAGTTGCAAGACTTGTTGCCATAAACCGAAAATAAAAGCGGAGGCATACTCTGCTATGCCTCAGGGGGCGACGACACACTACTCAGAAATACAACTCTCTCTGCAGGTGTGAAGCAAGTGATGAGTTTAGAAACTAAAAGGGAAGAAATAAATAAAGACAGAAATGAAGGCAAATTAAAAACAGGGACGGCAGCACACACAAATGAAAACGAAACTGGCGAGATAATCCCATCGCCCATGGAATTAACGAAGTAATAATCCTCTAAGATATATTACGTATTTTCTAATTTTCCAATAATTTTTCATACAAGGTTCACACTATTCCCATGTTACCAATTGCCATATTATCAGTATCATAGAACAGTCTACTCTAGTGATGCCCAGAAGGCCAATGTCAAATCTTGGGTATAGGCACGTCAAGGGTAGTTTGAAAGTCCGAGTGACAAAGATCCAGGGGTAAACTCAGGCAATTCCTGGACGAGGTGCCTTAGTCAACCCGGAACACCTTTTGATAACCATGAACCATTGCAATTTTCAGAAATCTTGCAAAAGTAATGGTATATTTCCGGTCAGATTCCGCCAGGCGATGCTGGCTCCACAGGTACTCCATGAAAGAGACAGCATCGGTGAGGGAAAGGTCACAGATCGTGAAAATGGTGTGGCCCAAGAGCCACACCATTGCGTTACGTCGTGTTCGGGGGTTGGTCTGAATATCAGGGGTAAGGAACCAGTCGAGTGACACATTGTCCGGCGTCGTCCCACCGATCAGCGCTAATAGCACACGTGCAAGGTCCCACACTTCTGTGACGTGAGGGCATAAGAGACGATGCTCTCTGGTGTCTACGTCACCACATCGACCGCAAGCAGCCGAGGGCCGTAGGCGGATGGCCGCCAGGCGATGATTAGTGGGTATTAAATTGTTTACGACACGATACCATAGCTCTGAAACTTCCGTGGGAAGGGCTGGGTTGTTGATATTAGCCCAAGCTTGGTGCCAGATGACCGACGGTCGTCTGTCCTCTAATTTATGTGGTGTGGGCTGGCCCCGAAGTGCCTGGTAAAGGCGCTTCGACGTGCGTGCCTTGTCAGTGGCCACTGTTAGGACGTAACTTTGATTAAGGTAATAGTCCTTGACTGTCGACATCCGGAACGGAATATGTGTCAAACATACTGGTGCACGCGCTGATTGTGGGCGATAACGGTCGAAAAGAACCGCTGTTGTCCCACCTGGGTCAGTTTCACGCAAAGTGGCGATTTGGTCGTTGGCGCGTGGCCTGGGATGGTCATATGGAGAATATTACTTTTCGTACATAAATGGGAGAAGTTACTTAATGTGTTTTAAAAAAGACATAACATTTTCAATAAATTTTGTATGTTTTAAAGCGCTTTAATATTCGTCCCTACTTCCCTGACAACCTCTAGTACAGTAGATTTCTTACGGCGGAGACCTTTATCGGTAGGCATGCGACATCATGCGAACCTAACATGTTCCAAAACGCCGCGCAAAAACACGCGATTTTTCGGTGCTCACAACTCGGTTTCTATTGGTGATAAAAATGAATGTTCAACGGTTTTGTATAGCCCTTGGGATACGTACCATATGTGTACCTAATCGTCTAGTTGCTGCAATCCGTGAAGAAATATCCGTAGTTCCAACTGCTATCAGTTTCTTTGATTCCTTGTGACGACATGGTTCTATTTGACAGATGGAACTAAAATCTTTTATTATTGAATTATTTTCCTTGTAAGTAATGACAAAGTTGAACATCTGTATAATTATTAGTACGCATCTATCAGATCTTATCATCCTAACAAACATTACAATTTAAACGGGGAAATTGTTGATTTTTGGGAGAAAGAAACAAGAAAAAAACGGAATTTGCTCTTATAAATCGGCTGAAGAAACAAGCGTAGAGGTAAGTGAGATGTGAAAATGCATGAGATTCTTGAATTACATGATCAGATATCAATTTCTTGTAGTTTTCAGATGTTGTTTGCAGCAGCATTTTTACCAAGACTAAAGTAGGAAAATTTAACACAGTTATGTTGCACTTTTGTGACACCGCTTTTGCTAAAGTTCTTTACAGTTCATTGTGACAAGTATGATAACAAAAAGTTACTGCTGCAGGTGGAGAGACAACTGAATAATGAGTTAATGAAACTTTGACATCAACTTACAAGAAACGAATGAAATTTTACTTTACACCCGGTCCTTCCTAAGCGTGAAACTGTTGAATATTTATTGGAATTGAATGTAAATCCTAATTTCCTTCTCTCTCCTTCTCTCTGGGACTCTCCTCCTGCCCTTTTTCTGTCTCCGTCTCCTTCTCCCTCCTCTCTGCCTAACTATATAATCCTTTATGTACATTTCCTCTCCTCCTCTCTATCCATCATCTCCGCTTCCTCCTTCTATCTGAACTTGAGTCTTGCTTATTCTTATCACAAAAAAAAAAAAAAAAAAATCTTGATTGCGCCTAGAAGTCCCTTAAAGTCGGTGGGTAAGTAGTTTAGGACCACTGGTATGTACAACACGGTATTTCCATCTGTGAACGGGCAGGATTAGAAGATTTCGGAGGATTCAGATTGTGTAGTAATATTCTAATCAAAAGTCTGTTAGCCATAAGTACAACTTTCCTGTTTTCTGTTAAAAGAAAAAATGGTTCAAATGGCTCTGAGCACTATGGACTTAACTTCTATGGTCATCAGTCCCCTAGAACTAAGAATTACTTAAACCTAACTAACCTAAGGACATCACACACATCCATGCCCGAGGAAGGATTCGAACCTGCGACCGTAGTGGTCGCGCGGTTCCAGACTGTAGCGCCTAGAACCGCTCGGCCACCCGACCGGCTCTGTTAAAAGAAAGTTACCTTCAGCGGCACCTGTGCATACTGTCTGCGAAAAATATTGCGAATAGAATAAGTAGCAAAGAAATTATAAATTTATACGCGATACATGATGCAACTGTTTATCACGCATCTCAGTGTTTAAGACGTCATTTCTCCTGAACTATGCCTCGTACTCATTGTTCAGTTGTCTCTTCCGCTACAGCAGTGATCAACAATGGTGTCTAAAATTAAAGCAACAAAGAGAAATTTTGCAAGGTCGCATTTATTTTGCCACGATGTGTGCAATATCTTCTGTTTTCAAGAAAAATCGACCACCTGTGCTCTATTAGGTTGGTCATTATCGCGGATCCGTACGAAAACTGTGCCCACAGCACTTCGCAACAACCGCATATGAGGGCCCAAGATCTCGTCATGATACCTGACAGCAGTTAAACCTTGCCAACACACATGTTGAATATCATGAAGAGGTGTTCCTCCTCGATATCGGTCGCTTTTCACAATGTTTGGGTTCCGAAATCGTTTTCCACGTCCCCCCCCCCCCCCCTCCACCCCAGATGCGAATTCGTCGGGAATCACTCTCCAGACCAAACAGCGACTCAATTGTGAAAAGAACATTGGTCGTCTGTTCGACGGTTTAGGAGGAATGTTGACGTTCCATTTGCAGAATAAATGTCAGAAGAATATATGCAGCAAGTCTCGGACAATAAAGGTCACACTGCCGAAGCCTTCTGTACGCCGTTTGCTTCGATACAGCACGTCCACTGAATGCTGGGAGGTCAGATGCCAGTTACCGTGCAGTACTAAGCTGTACTATGGGGCCCTTATAGCCAAATAACCGTCCTCTCTTTGTGATGTAACACTTGGTCGGCCCTGCACTGGTCTTCGGGGTACAGTTTCGGGCTCTATAAACCGTCGCCAGGTCCGAGAAACTACAGAGCGATTCACATTAAACCATTGGTTCACATCAGTTTGCGACTGTCCTGCTTCCAGTTTTCCTACGGCCCTCTACCACAGAGAGCCTGGTAGGCGTCTCCTTTGTGCCACATTGCACCGTCTGTGACTGTGTGTACAACGATTGCGGATGTGTGACTACCCGGCAAACACTGGCCCATTTGATAGGTGCTATGACATCATAATTGGCGTGGTCGTCCGTTTACTGGATTGCCGTTTTCCGTGCAAAACACGATCGTACAGACATCTGATGACACAGGACATAGCGGTTTGTTTCTTTAATTTTGAACACCCTTGTAGGTTTGCAGGTACATTCAGCGATATATGTGAATACTGTCTGCAATGTGTGTCGCGAACACAGTAGTAAAGAAATAATAAGTTAAAATGTGCTTCATGCGGTAGTTTTACTGCAAGGACAACTAAAATGTAGTAAACGATATACTTTTTTCTTTTCATCATATTGTGGTAGTTGTCAGCGAGAGAAAATTTCGTATAGGTTTGAAATTATGTGAAAAATTTGTTGCAGGTCACTAAGTGCTATCATGAATGAAGTCTGGTTATTCACACGTCATGAGCTACGCTTCTTTTTCACCCTAACGCCTTTGATAGGCAGGTGTTTCTTACCCCCGAAGTGATTGTTGCCTGACCCTAAGGGATACGTGTACGAAGTCTGAATGAAATCGGCCCACTGGTTTAGGAGATGTGGAAAAACAATCCAATCACCCACTAACACACAAACACACACACACACACACGCACACACACACACACACACACACACACACACACACACACACAGAAACCATTTTTATAATATGTATGTACCGGGAAACACAGCGTACCGTACATTATTTCAGTTAATTAAGATAAGTTCCGCATAGAGATTCAGCCCCACGACACTCGGGTTACTGTTCCGTACCCTTTCCGCTGCGTCAACCGCAGCCTGGAGACTAAGCTAACAAGAATGGGACAAAAAGGAATTACAGACATTGGCTGTGAGTGGGCAGTGATTTAAATCAGTGGGAAGGTTGAAAAGTTGTGCTGCACTGAGATTCGAACCCGTGTCTCCTGCTTACTAAGGCAGCTGCGCTGACCACTGTGCCATTTGGGCACTGTGGTCATCGCATCTGCGTGGACTACCGTACCACGCTTTCCTTCAGCCCCAAATTCTCAACCTATACCCACATAATCTATTTTTCAGAAACTATTTTATGTTCCGAGCGACTGCGGCTGTCGAAAGGTATGATGTTTAGGAAGAACTCCGCTTACAGCTGGTGAGATTGTTGATTATTAAAACACAACCAGTTTCGCGGCTTAAAGCCTAAACGTCAGATGCAACGGCGTTAAAAGATCATAGGTATACCCATAGCACCTAGTCAAAATTTAGTATTCGGAGAATATCGTCAGTACTACGTCGAGCGAAAGGTAAAGACGTTCTCCATTCTTTGAAATTTTCCTGCATCAGTGTGATCAGCAGGGCAGCTGGGTGCAGGGAAGAGTAACAGCGGCTCGCAAAACGACTTAAGTTCGAGCATGCGCGTTGAAGAGGCCGTAGGGCATCTTCATCTTAATTATATATATGTGATGTCTCTTCTTTCAGACACATCCGAAAGAATAGACACCACGTGTGTTTAACATGAATGGTCAATCCCTCGCCTGATCCGCGCCAAAAATGCTGTGACCATATGGAGCTTCATCTTCGACTTCTTTCATTTCCGGCTCAACTATGCATATACGAGGCGTGTTTTTTAAGTAAGTACCGTTTTGAAATTACAAAAAGACATGCTAAGATATCTCAATAATTTTATTTCTACATGAAAGACCACCTTAATCTACGCACTGAAGCCATTACAGTCTCTGCCTCGTGATGACTGGGTGTTGTGTGATGTCCTTAGGTTAGTTAGGTTTAAGTAGTTGTAAGTTCTAGGGGACTGGTGACCATAGATGTTAAGTCCCATAGTGCTTAGAGCCATTTGAACCATTACAGTCTCATTCTTCCTTGTTTACGTTGTGTACTGAATAAGATGCCTCCGATAATCGTGAGTCCCGCCGACTGTGAAGTACGGGCTGTTATAAGATTTCTTAGTGCTAAAGGCCTGAAAGCTATCGATATTCATCGTGAGATCTGTGCAGTTTTCGGAGAAAACATTATGAGTGATGGAATGGTAAGAAAGAGGGTGAGAACATTTAAAGATGTGCCGCACAAATGTGCTTGATGAACAACGGAGTGGTCGTCCTTCGGTCGTTAATGAAATTTTGGTGCAGGAAGTGGACAATAAGGTGAGAGAATACAGACGCTTTTCGATTTCGGGATGACTTTCCTACTGTTTCTCGTAGTGTTTTGTATGGCATTGTGACCGAGCAGTTGAATTACCGAAAATTGTGCGCACGTTGGGTACCGAAAATGTTGACAGATGTGCACAAAACCAAACGTTTAGACAGTGCATTGACTTTCCTTGAGCGGTACCACAACAACGGTGATGATTTCTTAAGCGAAATTGTTACGGGCAATGAAACATGGGTGGCCTACGTCACACCAGAATCAAAGCAACAGTCCATGGAAGTTGAGCAAGGGCATCGTTTTGCTGCAAGACAATGTCCGTCCGCACGTGGCGAATCAGACCAAAGATCTCATCACATCTTTTCGATGGGAAACTCCAGATCATCTTCCGTACAGCCCCGATCTTGCGCCCAGTGACTACCAGCTGTTCCTGCACTTGAAGAAACACCTGGGCTGACAGCGTCTTCAAGACGATGACGAAGTCAAAACAGTGGTGATGCAGTGGTTAACAAGTCAGGCGGCAGACTTCTAAGAGGAGGGTTTTCAAAAACTGGTACAACGTTATGACAAGGGCCTCAATACTGACGGAAATTATGTAGAAAAGTAGATTAAGGTACAGGCTTTCATGTAAAAATAAAATTATTGAGATATCTTAGGACTTTTTTTTTAAATTTCAAAACGGTACGTATTTAAAAACCACGCCTCCTACAATAAATTTTGACGGAATTGGTAAGCTGGATCTCTTCGTCATTGACAGAGGTACAATATTTCACCGGACTCTGCACTAAGCTATCATCCGTTCGTACTTTCCGCCGCAGTCTGAACGAAACATGGGGACCGTGGCAGTGCTGGCTCCACTCTCCCACCGGGCACGATGAGCATTCTGGAGGACAACGATTCAAAGAAGCGTCCGGCCAGTCTGATTTAGGTTTTCCGTAATTTCCCTATATCGACTCAGCCAAATTCTGGAATGGTTCCGTTGAAAGGGCACGGCCGACTTCTTTCCCCTTCCTTCCCAAATCCGATGGGACCCATGACCTCGCTGTTTAGTCCCCTTCCCCAAATCAATCAACTAACCCTCCCTCCCCCCCCTCTCTCTCTCTCTCTCTCTATGTGTGTTGTGTGTGTGTGTATGTGTGTGTGTGTGTGTGTGTGTGTGTGTGTGTGTGTGTGTGTACACATGCTCTCTAGCGCCGGAAGGTGAGCTGCGGCATCAGCAGGCTGTTGTGAAACCATCAGTCGCCAGGACCGGCGCCTCGCGAGAGGAAGCGCGCCCGCCTTCCTGGCGGCTTCCAGGAAGCGCAGAGAGCTCTACCGCCCGCTGGCCGCCTCTGGGTTAAACGTTACGCAACGGTGCAGATCTCGTACCGTGAGTAACCGCGCCCTCTGGCTCATGACGAGTGGACCGCCGAGGTTCGGATTCCGGAGCGCACTATTTTAAGCGGTCTGGGTGTTCCGCGAAGGCTGAACGGCCGATGACGCTGCACTGACAGCTTGGCGCTCCGGTACAAACATCGGCGGCAAAGTGGTTCATCCGTGTGCTCTTGCAGAGAACTAGGAACTCATGAACATCTCACTTGACACTAAGACAGAATCACACACATACGACCCCGAACTGAGTATGACAACACAGGACAAATTCTACGTAAGTCGGACGATTCGGGCAAACTATATGATACAACCGATAATGCGTCACATACATCTACATCTACATCCATACTCCGTAAGCCACCTGACGGTGTGTGGCGGAGGGTACCTTGGTACCTTCTATTCCAGACTCGTATTGTTCGTGGAAAGTAGGATTGTCGGTATGCTTCTGTGTGGGCTCTAATCTCTCTGATTTTATCCTCATGGTCTCTTCGCGAGATATACGTAGGAGGGAGAAATATACTGCTTGACTCCTCGGTGAAGGTATGTTCTGTAAACTTCAGCAAAAGCCCGTACTGAGCTACTGAGTCTCTCCTGCAGAGTCTTCCACTGGAGTTTATCTATCATCTCCGTAACGCTTTCGTGATTACTAAATGATCCTGTAACGAAGCGCGCTGTTCTCCGTTGGATCTTCTCTATCAACCCTATCTGGTACGGATCCCACACTGCTGAGCAGTATTGAAGCAGTGGGCGAACAAGCGTACTGTAACCTACTTCCTTTGCTTTCGGATTGCATTTCCTTAGGATTCTTCCAATGAATCTCAGTCTGGCATCTGCTTTACCAACGATCAACTTTATATGATCATTCCATTTTAAATCACTCCTAATGCGTACTCCCAGATAATTTATGGAATTAACTGCTTCCAGTGGCTGACCTGCTATTTTGTAGCTAAATGATAAGGGATCTATCTTTCTATGTATTCGCAGCACATTACACTTGCCTACATTGAGATTCAATTGCCATTCCCTGCACCATGCGTCAATTCGTTGCAGATCCTCCTGCATTTCAGTACAATTTTCCATCGTTACAACCTCTCGATATACTACAGCATCATCCGCAAAAAGCCTCAGTCAACTTCCGATGTTATCCACAACGTCATTTATGTATATTGTGAATAGCAGCGGTCCTATGACACTCCCCTGCACCGAGCGGGGTGGCGCAGTGGTTAGACACTGGACTCGTATTCGGGAGGACGACGGTTCAATCCCGCGTCCGGCCATCCTGATTTAGGTTTTCCGTGATTTCCCTAAATCACTCCAGGCAAATGCCGGGATGGTTCCTCTGAAAGGGCACGGCCGACTTCCTTCCCAATCCTTCCCTAATCCGATGAGACCGATGACCACGCTGTCTGGTCTCCTTCCCCAAACCAACCAACCAACACTCCCCTGCGGCACACCTGAAATCACTCTTACTTCGGAAGACTTCTCTCCATTGAGAATGACATGCTGCGTTCTGTTATCTAGGAACTCTTCAATCCAATCACACAATTGGTCTGATAGTCCATATGCTCTTACTTTCTTCATTAAAGGACTGTGGGGAACTGTATCGAACGCCTTGCGGAAGTCAAGAAACACGCATCTACCTGTGAACCCGTGTGTATGGCTCTCTGAGTCTCGTGGACGAATAGCGCGAGCTGGGTTTCACATGACCGTCTTTTTCGAAACCCATGCTGATTCCTTACACGAATATACAAACAAGGACAATCACATTCACAAATAAGAACAAAAACACGAACACAGGAACAGGGTGCATGGAATTACAAAAACACAAACACAGAAAGAGACTCAGAGGCTGAAACAGAGACACAGTGAAATAAATATATAAGCCTAGATGTAAGATGAGTCTAAATGCTGTCTGGGATGCTCTCTGGGGCACACTGTGAGGCTCTCTGGGGCACTCTGGGATGTTTTCTGCCGTACTCTTCGATTATCTATGGCTTAGTATTTGATTGTCTATGTCTTATTTTTGGTTTTATTGATCAGTTTAAAGTTTCGAAGCATCCTTATCTGTCTCGTGAGGTTTTTTTTTTTTTTTTAAAAGTATACCTGTACTTTAATTTAAAAATTCTTATCTTTTAGATCTATGAATTAATTCTTTATTGATTATAATCTATGTATGGGTTGCAGGGGTCCGACCCCTGGGGAGGTGGGTGGGTGTTCATGCATTGCTGTCTTGATTTAGCATCTGCAGCTACGTAAGGCGGGTGACCTTGAACGGGACTTAGCCGCTGCACGAGGCGCCTGGGGGATCGCGCTATAAATGAATCAGTTGTCATAAAATATTAAAATATATGTAGAAACGTCTTGAGTAATACGTGTAATTTGAATAATATAACTGTTGGTTAAGATTAGATATGGCTGCAGTACATTAGGACTTTGTTTTTAAAAAACAGATCTGATGATGGTCATTATAGACCGAAACCAGTAATCTGTTAACAAAAAGTTTGTGACCATAGACGTAAATTAAAGGAAACTTATTGTATATACGGGTCACTGTTTCATTCGCAACAATGTCGCAGCTTGTGTAAGTAATACCTGTAATTTCGGAATAAAAACAGTCTTGTTGGTAAAATTTTATATCAATGACGCGTTTTGTCCTTTACGAACATCATCAGATTGTGTAAAACTAGCCATCCATCATAAAGCAATAAGAAATGAAAAATGGGCGCAGTACTGTTGTGTCCACTTTACAAAATGGTTCAAATGGCTCTAAGTACTATGGGACTTAACGTCTGAGGTCATCAGACTTAGAACTACTTAAATCTAACTAACGTAAGTACATCACACACAGCCGTGCCCGAGGCAGGATTCGAACCTGTGACCATAGCAGCAGCGCGGTTCCGGACTGAAGCGCCTAGAACCGCTCGGTCACAGAGGCCGGCTCCACTTTACATCTTATGTGGTTTTATGACATGTAGTTGCATATCCAGCTACTTTCACACAATCTGATGATTGCCCTAGAATAATTTCGTAACCAAAACTGTCTTTATTCTGAAATAATAGGGAATTGCTTGCTGTATCACACTGCCACAAGGGAACGGAATAATTTTTAATACCTGTGATGAAAAAATGCTTATTAAGCTTAGATAAGCTTTTACCTTACAGACAACACAAACCCCTCGCACTCAACACGTAGAAATAATGAAGTCAATGATGTGCAAACAATGTACCGATTATGACCAGAGTAAAGCACATACGACCTGCAACAAACGGAGAATGCAAGTGTACGTCTGTATCAAATGAATATTAAAAATACATTTTGTACGCTACCTCGAACGTGACAGGTTGGATGATTTGCTGAGCCTTCACACCCGACGTAGCTGGTGGGATCTCTAATGCAGATCTAAGTGCTTTGCTAATATCTTTTATTTCTCCTTCTTAAATGCAAGAATCTAGTCATTTCAGAAAATTTTTCCGAATTTATCGTGCCACAAAGCGATAATACGTTGTAAACCTCTTTTTTATCGTCCTAAATTCCTAGCTTCTATTCACAAATTATTAATTTTGAGATTTTCATTTCTTAATTACTTTTAAGTCTGTAAATATTTAAAGTTTCAGTATTTGTAATCATTACTATAAATAAAAATATCAAATAAATTTTAAACTGTGTTCGTATACAATTTCATATTGTGAAAATACGATCTGCCTTAGTAAGTAGGAGGCAGATCATTTGTAAATGGCAACAAGTAAACATGTAAGTGCATGCTATAACTACCGACCTTCGGCAGCACTCTTGCTTCATAGAGCGCAGCCTTTTAACTGTTTACAAACCACCAGTAGAAGGCGCCATTGAGATGCTAAAACTCTGATATGCTATTCCTGCTTCGTATTCACAGGATGGTTATAAACCAGCTTCCCCTCTCTGAGAGGGCTCCTACGAAAAACGAGTGGTCGTAAGACTCTGCAACTTTATGTAAACATTTGTCGGGACATGTAGAAGATGAATACCATTGGAATTAACACATTTTAATTTCTACATGAGAGGGTACAAATCTAATGGTCTTGAAAAGATCGGCCAAAGATTCGGTTTCCTCCTGCGAGAGGCCGACGGCCATTTGCTTCACAAATTGTTGAAGATTTTACAGTTGCCATGGCTGAGAATGCCGGTCGCAATATGCTGTCTCCAAGCAGTGCACGATCTGCGTCACCACAGCTGAACATTACACGACGCACATTTCGAAAACTTACGTCATCCGTCTTCTGCTGGTTTGATGCTGTTTGCCACGAGTTCCTGTCCTATGCCAACCTCTTCATTTAGGAGTAGCAGTTGCAAAGTACGTCTCCAATTATTTGCTGGATGTATTACAATGTCTGTCGTCCTTTACAATTTTCACCCTATACAGCTCCTTCCAGTACTCTGGAAGTAATTCCCTGATGTTTTAATTGATTTCCTAAAATTCTGTCTCTTCTTCTTGTCAGTGTTTTCCATTTCCTCACAGATTCTGTGGAGAATCTCATTTCTTACATTATAGTCCACCTAATTTCCAACATTCTTCCGTGGCATCGCATCTCAAATGCTTAGAGTCTTGACTTTTCCGGTTTTCCCACAGGCAGTGTTTCACTAACATACGGTGCTGTGTTCCAAACATACATTCTCAGAAATTTGTCCTTCAAATTAAGGTCTTTGTCTGATACTAGTAGACTTCTCTTGGTCAGGAATACTCTGTTTTTCGGTGATAATCTGCTTTTTATGTCCTCCTTGCTCCGTCCGTCAAGGGTTATTTTGTTGCCTAGGTTGCAGAATTCCTTAACTTCAACATCTTGATCACCGATTCTGATGTTTAGTTTCTCACTGTTTTCATTTCTGTTACTTACCATTACTTTCGTCTTTCTTCGATGCACTCTCAGTCCATATTTCGTACTCATTACGCTGTTCATTCCATTCACTAGATCCTGTAAATCATCTTCACTTTCACCCAGGATAGCAATGTCGTTACCGAATCTTATCATTTATATCCTTTCACCTTGAACTTTAATTCCTTTGTTTAACCTTTATTTTATTTTCGTCATTGTCACTTCGATATATAGATTGAACAGTAAGAGGGGGGAGGGGGGGGGGGAGACTACATCCCTCTCTTATACCCGGGCACTTCGTACTTTGTCTTCCTCTCCTATTATTCCCTCTCGGTTCTTGTACATATTGCACATTACTCGTATTTCCCTTAGCTTTATTTTCCTCAGAATTGCACCTTTGACACTGTTGAACGCGGTTTCAAGATCGACAAGTCCAATGAACATGCCTTGATTTTTCTTTAGTTTCGTTTCCGTTATCAACCGCAACGTTGGAATTGCATTTCTAGTGCCTTTACCTTTGCTAAAACAAAACTTATCGTCATCTCACACATCCTCATGTATCTTTTTCATACTTCTGTATATTATTCCTGACAGCAGCTTGGATGCTTAAGCTGTTACGCTGACTGTGCGATAATTCTCCCACTTGTCGGCACTTGCAGTCTTCGGAATTGTGTTGATGATGTTTTTTCGAAAGTCAGATGGTATATCGCCAGACTCATACATTCTACACACCAACCTGAATAGTAGTTTTGTACCCACTTCTCACAACATTTTAGAAATGTTGATGGAATGTTGTCCGCAGCTCGTGGTCGTGCGGTAGCGTTCTCGCTTCCCACGCACGGGTTCCCGGGTTCGATTCCCGGCGGGGTCAGGGATTTTCTCTGCCTCGTGATGACTGGGTGTTGTTTGATGTACTCAGGTTAGTTAGGTTTAAGTATTTTAAGTTCCAGGGGACTGATGACCGTAGATGTTAAGTCCCATAGTGCTCAGAGCCATTTTTTTTTTGATGGAATGTTGTTTATCACTTCTGTCTTATTTACTTTTAAGCCTTCCATAGCTCTTTTAAATCCTGATTCTAATACTGCATCCGCGGCTATATCAACTCCTGTTTCTTCTTCTATCACATCACACAAGTCCTCCTCCTCACAGAGGCCTTCAGTATTTTCTTTCGACCTATCTGCTCTCTCCTCTGCACTTAAAAGTGATATTCCCATTGCACTCTTAATGTTAACGCTCTTGCTTTGAGTTTCAGCAAAGGTTGTTTTAACTTTCCTATATGATGAGTCAGTCCTCCCGACAAACATTTTGTTTTCAATTTCCTCACATTTTTCATGCAGCCATTTCCCCCTTAGCTTCCCTGCACTACCTATTTATTTCGTTCCTAAGTGATCTGTATTTCTGTTTTCCTGAATTTCCCTGAACATTTTTGTACGTCCTTCTTTCATAGACCGATTGAAGTATTTCTTCTCTTACCCGCGGATACCTTCTTTGTACAGACGGTTTCCTTCCCAACTTCTGCGACTGTCCTTTTCAGAGATGGCCATTCCTTCTTAACTGAACTATCTATTGAGCTGTCTACTGAACTGCCTACTGAGCTTTTCCATATCGCAGGGTCTATATCCTCAGAGAACTTCAAGCGTTACTTCTTCATTTCTTAGTACTTCCATGTCCCACTTCTTTGCGCACTGATTCTTGTTGACTGGCCACTTAAACTTCAGCTTACTCCTCTCCACTACTAAACTGTGATCTGAATCTATATCTGCTGCTGGGTGCGCCTTACAATTTAGTATTTGATTTCTGAATCTCTACCTGACCATGAAGTAATCTAACTGAAATCATCCACTAACTACCGGTCTTTTTCAAGTATACCTCCTCCTCTTGTGATTCTTGAACAGTGTGTTACCTATTACTAGTTGAAATTTGTTGCAGAACCCAGTTAAACTTTCTCCTCTTTCATTCGTAGTACCAAGCCCATAATATTCGGTAACCCTTTCATCTCGTCCTTCCCCTACAATCGCATTCCAGTTTTCCAAGACTATTAGTTTTTCATCTCCCTTCATGTACTGAATTACCCTTTCAGTATCCTCATACATTTTCTCTATAACATCTACGGCTTACGACGTTGGCATCTATACCTGGACTATCGTTGTCGGTTTTCTGTCAATTCTGATGGTAACAATCCTATCACTGAATTTTTCACAGTAGCTCACTCTCTGCCCCGGTTTCCTATTCGCAACGAATTCCATACTCGTTTTACGATTTTCTGCCGCTGTTGATATCAACCTGTACTCATCTGACCAGAAATCCTTGTCTTCTTTCAGTTTCACTTCACTGGCCACCACTATAGCTAGATTGAGCCTTACCATTTCCCTTTTCAGATTTTCTACCTTGGCTTCCTCGTTCAAAGTTCTGACATTCCACTCCCCGACTCGTAGAATGTTATCCTTTCGTTGATTATTCAATCTTTTTCTCATTATCACCTCCCCCTTGACAGTACCGTCCGGGAGATCCGAATGAGGGACTATTCGGTTATCTGTTGCCAACGGAGAGATCATCATAACTTTCTTTGAAGTAAAGGGCCACATATCCTGTGGATACACATTATGTGTCTTTAACGCAGTTGCTTCCATTCCCTTCTGCATCCTCATGCTGTTGATCATTGCTCATTCTTCGATTTGTAGGGACAGTTTCCCACCGCAAGGACAATAGTCTGTGTAGAATCTCTGTCCAGTCCTCCGCCCTCTTTGATAAGGCCGTCGGCTGAACGAGGAGTGACTTCTTGTGCTAGAAGTCTTCGGCCGCTACTGCTGATGATTTTTATTCAAAATCTAAGTGGTGATGGGTTACGAACCACGGACCTATGACGCATTGATTGCTAATCAAAGACGCTAACCCTAAACCATGGTTAGCTTGTGTAGCTTCGCTGCACATTTCACTGTATCCGTACAAGCTTCATATGACTCACTAACGTTTTCCACGTGACGCACACATTCGAGTAGATTTTGCTCTTACGGTTCTTGCAAGGGTTGGAGTTGACCGACGAGTGACCTGGATCGTTTTGTAGAGTAATTAAACACACTTTACGCTTACTGGGGCAGTGAACACTCACAATAGTCGCATTTACGATTCGTCGCTGCCAACGAACGGTCATGAAGTTCACATGCAAAATGTACGCGTCATTTTGTTGTGTGGCTTCACAGCACACTCCAATATTGGGTCATTTTTCTTTAAAGAACCCTGACCGAAAGAACCAAGAACATGCAGCGCGAACGGCACACGTTACTGTAATCTATTTCGTCAACGTGTGATTCCTGCTCTACACGATAGAGGTGCTTTCGGCTCGACAGTTTTGATGTACAATGGAGCTTCATCTCATGCTGCTCCTGAGGTCATTCAGTTAATTCATAACACATGTCGAGGAACCCGAATCACTGGCCGACCGTTCCAAACTGCGTAGCGACCAATATCACCAGATTTGAAGCCGGTCGGAGTGGCCGAGTGGTTCTAGGCGCTACATTCTGGAACCGCGCGACCGCTACGGTCGCAGGTTCGAATCCTACCACGGGCATGGATGTGTGTGATGTCCTTAGGTTAGTTAGGTTTAAGTAATTATAAGTTCTAGGGGACTGATGACCTCAGGTGTTAAGTACCATAGTGCTCAGAGCCATTTTTGAACCAGATTTGAACCCTCGCATGCTGCAACTGTAATGTATTTCTTTCAATAGTTCATGCTTTATTTGTCCTCTGCATGCCCTTACAAATATTTCCTCAGCTGTCCTACTCTCACTTGTTTTTCATGGCGGCCCCTACTTGAGTAACTAAAATTTAATTATAACCACTCTGTACGTGCTGTGCTATCTAGTTTGTCGTGGAAGTTGAAGAAAAGCCTACTATAGTTAGCTTGCTCTTGGATAAAGGGAATAGTACAGGAGAATATATTAACGATTCGTTAGAAATGCCGTTATCCTCACTGAATAAATATTTATACATGAATGCTGGACTCACTTCCTGTCTGTAACTTGCACACGCAAAAATGTACGCTCTCTCAGTCATAGTGTAATGGGTACATTTATCGCCTCCCTTTCATAATTTTGTAGCTGTTTCATCACTACTCATGATATGATCTTGTTGCTCTCTTTTTTTGCTCATTTTGAGCACACACTATTGGTTGGGAGACGACTACAAAGGGACGTGTTATTTAATTCTTTACTTGAAACCGGCAGTATCTTTTTTTTCTTTATTGTAATATTAACACCTTTACAGCAAGGGGGGGGGGGGCGGGGGGCGGTAACGGCCTATCTATGCCGCTCTTCGGCCACAGAATAAACATACAGAAAACAGGAAGACATATTGACAGACGTGGAGGATAAAAGCAGGAGACATACATATTAAAAAAATGAAGGCGTTCACGGATGCATTGTTTGTATAAAAAACGTCCAGCACTGTACACAACGGAGACACAGAGTTTCACACGTGAACGGAAGAGCACTGAAGGAGAGACACTGTGTAACTGAAGGGTAGACCACAGTGGCGACGGTCTCAGACGCACTAGAAACATACTGTGCACACGAAAAAGGTGGGGGCCTGCCAGAGGGAAGGGGTGAGGGGAGGAGGGAGTGGGGGTGGAAGATGCCAATGAGAGAGAAGAAGGGAGGGGGAGGGGAGAAGGTAGGGGGTTGTGTGGAAGCCCAGGGAGAGGAGGAGGGGGAAGAGGGGGAGGAAGTTAGTAGGGACAGAAGGGAAAAAGGGTGAACTGGAGGAAAACCACAGGAGGAGGAAGAGGAGAATAAAAGCTGGTAGTAAGGGGAGATGGAGAGGATAGGGCATTATCAGGAAGCGGAAGTTGATGGAAGCCACCTTGGGCAAGGGTATGGAGTGTGGCAAGATGGGGAGCGGGTGGGATGCAGCTCTACAAGTGTGGCAGCAGAAAGGGGTGGGAAAGCATGTGAGAGACAAGTGGGTGAGGGGGGTCAAGTTTACGGGAGGTGTTAAGGATCCATATCCATGCAAGGATGAGGAGGAGGTGTGGGAAAGGAATTAATTCATACAGGATCTGCGTGGGGGAAGGGAGGCAGATGCGATAGGCGAGGTGAAACGCATGGCGTTCCAGGATTTAAAGGGACTTGTAGAAGGTTGGATGGGCATAACAGAGGATGGGGTGGATGAGGGATTTATAGGTGTGGAGGATCGTGGAGGGGTCCAAACCCCATGTGCGGTCAGGAAGGAGATGGGGGTCCAGGAGAGGTGACGGTCAAGGGTGATGCCAAGGTACTTGAGGGCGGGGGTAAGGTGAATAGGACGGCCACAGATGGTGACATAAAAATCAAGGAGGCAGAAGGAAGGGGTGGTTTGCCTACAATGATTGCCTGGGTTTTGGAAGGATAAACCTTGAGCAGCCACTGGTTACACCAAGTTGTGAACCAGTCAAGATGGGATTGGAGAAGGTGCTGGGAGCGATGCAGGGTGGGGGCGAGGGCAAGGAAGGCAGTGTCATCGGCCTATTGGATAAGGTGTAACGGGGGTGAAGGCGGTGGCATGTCCACCGTGTAAAGAAGGTAGAGAAGAGGGGAGAGGACGGAAGCTTGGGGCACACCGGCGGAAGGGTGAAAGGTATAGGACTCTGTGTTATGGATGGTAACATGGGAAGGACGGTGAGAAAGGAAGGTGGCGATCAGACAGACAGTTAATAGGAAGGGAGATCGGAATGCCATACACGGTTGTAGGCCCAGCAGTATCTTCCACATACCATACCCATCATTTGCTTTCCTTCCTGTTTCCTGAGTCTGAGTTGAAAGCATGGCAGTGTGCTAGAGAAGCAAGAGAAGTTTCTTTTGTTCTAAAGTTAGTTGTACTTTGTACCAACCATCTAATTCACGCCTTTTTCCCTTAGTTTGAGCTCCAAAGACGCTTGGTAATTATACATGATCTAATCACCTTAATGTGGCCACCGCCTATATTCGACATCAATGTGAAATAACCATTCACAAATCGACAGGTGGCAGCACTAGCAGTGGAGGGTATATAAACTGTGATGGAGGGACGCGGAAAATAGAATAGTCTTTGTCGTAATGAGGAAACAGAGTGATGTACCTGACGTCCAGAAGAGAATGATCATTGGCTTTCAAGCCAAGGTTGGAATCAATTCCTAAACTGCTAAGTTTGCGAGCTTTCGTGCCATCGACTTGGGAGCTATGAGACAGTGGACCAACTGACAACAGTCCCGCGACGCACAGTGTGTGTGCCATTTCGACATTCTGCGTGTCACCTTGTTTTGTTCTGGTGCGCTTAACACATAAAGAGGATGAGTTACTGTCTGCATTTTTGCTACGCCTCAGGATAATAGCACTGGCGGACAGTAAAATTTTGTCCATGTTCTACCTTGGCAACTCCTGGAAGCCGAACCGCCTGCGTCAATGGCTAGCAGGCGGCTAGCCAGGGGTAAGGAGTTGCAACAAACACGGACCCTACTGTAGCACCGGGGAACACACGAGTGCCGAGGTCTGAAAGAAAAGGATAATATCATCGTGGTAGCCGAGAGACATCGTCACATAAGTGAGAAAGCAGAGTACCGCTGGGAAGGCCTTAGCACAACGCAACAATAAGTATTCAGGTACCGAACCAACAGAAGATTCTGTAAAAGATGTAGCGAATGTTTGAAGCCACTAGGAGAGCTGACAACGAGGAGAAACCAGGACACAGGATGGGATTGCCATCCCCACTACCCTGCATAGCGAATGGAAAGCGCCAACGTAACTCCTTGCTGAGTGCTGATTAATGAATGTCCAATGGTAGCCTGAGCCCTCGTGTCATTTACATATATTCAGTGGGAAGGGAGGGTATGGGAGTCGACCCTCGGGAGCCTAACCATCTTTGATCGCCTATGGAGTCACAAGTCATGCTGGACGGAGACAAGCTGGAATGCCCCTGCCTCTGCCAGTTGCAGGGTCAAACTCCAAAGCAATGCTGATGGAGCGCGGAGACTGCTATCACCCTGCAGTCGTACTGGAGGCTTGACCTTCGTGACCAGCACAATGTCTATCATTTGCCTTGCATGATGACTGCTGTTGCTCATACCATTCCTGTAGCAATTATCGATACTATCGGTTCCTGTCCCCTAAACGGAGGCTGAAGGCTGACACATGGCTCTGAGCACTATGGTCATCAGTCCCCTAGAACTTAGAACTATTTAAACCTAACCTAAGGACATCACACAACACCCAGTCATCACGAGGGCATGGCTTAGTATTGCATTAGCAGGACAGCATTATTTCATACATCTTCCCATGAGGTGGTGCCACAGCTCTCCGTTGGATCTTCTCTATCTCTATCAACCGTATCTGGTACGGATCCCACACCGGTGAGCAGTTTTCAAGCAGTGCGCGAACAAGTGTACTGTAACCTACTTCCTTTGTTTTCGGATTGCATTTCCTTAGGATTCTTCCAATGAATCTCAGTCTGGCATCTGCTTTACTGAAGATTAATTTTATATGCTCATTTCATTTTAAATCACTCCTTACGCCTACTCCCAGATAATTTATGGATAACTGCTTCGAGTTGCTGACCTGCTATATTGTAGCTAAATGATAATGGATTTTTCTTTTTGTGTATTCGCAGCACATTACACTTGTCTACATTGTGGTTCAATTGCCATTCCCTGCACCATGCGTCAATACGTTGCAGATCCTCCTGCATTTCAGTACAATTTTCCACTGCTACAACCTCTCGATATACTACAGCATCATCCGGAAAAAGCCTCAGTGAACTTCCGATGTTATCCACAAGGTCATTTATATATATTGTGAATATCAACGGTCCCACGACACTCCCCTGCTGCACACCTGAAATCACTCTTACTTCGGAACACTTCTCTCCATTGAGAATGACATGTTTGTCTGATAGTCCATATGCTCTTACTTTGATCATTAAACGACTGTCTCGTGGACGAATAACGCGAGCTGGGTTTCACTCGATCGTCTTTTTCGAAACCCATGCTGATTCCTACAGAGTAGATTTCTGGTATCCAGAAAAGTCATTATACATAATACGTGTCCCAAAATTCTACAACTGATCGACGTTAGAGATATAGGTTTATAGTTCTGCACATCGGTTCGACGTCCCTTCTTGAAAACGAAGTATCTCCAGGTAGTGCAGTCGTTGGAAAACCCATGACGTGTGCAATTTTGGGTTACAGATTCGTGTCCTGGACTATATTGCTCATTTGAAACGTGTACCGAAGGATGTCGTTTCCACAGCAATTGCAACTATCGAGGTTTGGCGTTATCAGTTTGTTATTTACGGAGCATTGTCACCACACCACTGATTCCATTGCTTATAAAAGGAGTAATGACTCAATTTTTAAGGAAAGTGGGTGATACTAACCATTCTCTTTTAATCTTGAATTTACCGCTGGTATGTACTTTTCATGCTACATATATACAGCAATGCTTTTCTAATTTGCAAAGCCTATAGTATTCCAATACAAAAGCCCGAGGTGTTCGACCCAAGATTTTACTACCAAAACGTATGAGAATTATGGAATTATCAAACAAGTGGTGTGAAGCCTCCATGTGAATACTTCGACACAGTATCGCCACTTGTCGGAGTTTAACATACGTAGACAGTCTTTCGCATAGTTAAAGAAACATCATCCATCTGCATTTTTATTCCCTGCAGACTAATACTGTTAGAACATTTAGGCCAGTACTGCACTGTTCATTATTATCCGTAAGCAAGTCGCTTGAGATGGGAAATATTCAAAGCACAAATGAGTCACAGCTCAGTGGTACTGAGAAAGCATATCCGAAAGAGCCAAGTTGTACACGACAAATAACAGTCCACTAACCTAAAATCAACAATAAAACGACTCCAGGGAAGAGGACTCACTTTGAGATATTCACTCAGCAGCGGAGTGTGGGCTGATATGAAACTTCCTGGCAGATTAAAACTGTGTGTCGGACTGAGACTCGAACTCGGGACGTTTGCTTTTCGCGGGCAAGTGCTCTACCAACTGAGCTCATCCTGGAAACAGCCCCCAGGCTGTGGCTAAGCCATGTCTCCGCAATATCATTTCTTTCAGGAGTGCTAGTTCTGCAAGGTTCGCAGGAGAGCTTCCGTTAAGTTTGGAATGTAGGAGACGAGGTACTAAAGCTGTGAGGACGGGGCGTGGGTCGTGCTTGGGTAGCTCAGTTGGTAGAGCACTTGCCCGCGGAAGGCAAAGGTCCCGAGTTCGAGTCTCGGTCCGGCACACAGTTTTAATCTGGCAGGAAGTTTCAGGACTTACTTTGATATATACCATGGAAAACATAGATTCTGTTGCCACACTGCCTACATACAAACCTTGCATAACGTATTAATTATAATTTGTTTGCTCTGGAAGGCTAATAGTGCAACTGTGGAAATTAGTGTTGCATACATACATACGTCAGAATCCTTTACAGTTGTCACTGGCAGTGGATGAGGAACAGGACGGCATCTAGACAGCCTTTGATACTTCTAGCACTCTCTCCCACTCCAACCTATCCCCCCCTCCCCCCCCCCCCCCCCTCCCACACACACGACACTCCCTGACGGTTAAACCTGTGAGACGTCGTGGACCTGCAACGTCACGGAACGTGATCCCAGCCCTTTGGATTGTAGTGCGCCCGCTATGTTTGGTCTACAGGGTGGAACCACTGGGGACTGTTAAATCCATTCGATGAAATTTGAACATGGTCCAAAGCAGAAAAGATGTAAGTAGGCTGTTTATGTGTTTGTATGTTGGTAGCGCTATGTAGCGCTCCGTATTGAATCTGTGATTGCACTGTGCTTACTCTGTAAGAGACGCTCTGTGGCTGGTCTGACTTGCAGCTGGAGGTGAACAGCCATCAGTGATGGAAGTTGGGAGTGCGTAGTCAGCAGTGATGGAGGTTAGAGATTGATAATTATCAGTGTTGGAGGTTTGCAGTAGTAGCGCGAGCGGACGACATGGACGCGTCCGACTTGGAGATTGAATATTATTCATGATTATATAATTTTTGATCTGGATGTCGTGCACGATCATATAATTTTTGAACTGGTTGTAACATTATTAAGGGAAAAAAATATATTGTTTGCTTTGCAACAAAATCTTTTCTTTGCTAACCATATGACTATTAGTGGTTAGAGCCTACAGTAGTTGGAATCTTTCATTTAGCTGGCTGTATTGGCGCTTGCTGTATTGCATTAGTTCGGGTAATGAGGATGTAATGTGTAAGTCACTGTTAGGATTTCCTCTAATTTAGGTCCATTCTTTTGCATTAATTATTTGAAGTCAGGTTGTCATTTTTTGAGCAGTCAGATTGCGTTGCGCTAGGATATTGTAGGTCAGTCAATTTCTCTCAGCAATATAAGCAGAAAATTTAAATAAAGAAATTTCATCTTTCCAGTTATTGGTTGGTTGGTTTTTGGGGAAGGAGACCAGACAGCGTGGTCATCGGTCTCATCGGATTAGGGAAGGATGGGGAAGGAAGTCGGCCGTGCCCTTTCAGAGGAACCATCCCGGCATTTGCCTGGAGTGATTTAGGGAAATCACGGAAAACCTAAATCAGGATGGCCGGACGCGGGATTGAACCGTCGTCCTCCCGAATGCGAGTCCAGTGTCTAACCACTGCGCCACCTCGCTCGGTTTTCCAGTTATTTCAGTCCAAGTAAGTAAAATCATTTTAAGAAGTTTCAAAGAGTGTTTATACTTTTTCAGTTCTTTTTTCTTCGCACCCTCCAGTGACGTGATCATAAGGAGAGGGGGAGTGGGGGCAATGCGTCAACAGAACGGCAAAGGATTCCTCTAAAACAGCTCAGTCCGGCAACACCATAGGTGCCTCCCTGATTTTTGTTGGGAACTTTACGAATGCTCCTATGCAAAGACAGTCAGTCGTTACTTCCTAGGTGTCGACGTGACAGGCATCGACATCCCTCAGATTTCACAAGTGACCAAGAGACGATAGTTCAGCAACGAAGTGCTACTCAGCTCGGAGGTGTCAAAATTGTTGCCTGTCACATTGGCACCTAGGAATCAATGACTGGCTGTCTGCGTACAGGTACATTTTTAAGTGCTCAACAGAGGTGCCTGGTTGGCACCGAGTGTGTTCACCTAACTGCGGGGTGTCGGAGGGACTCTTTGCCGTTTTACTCAAGCATGTGTCAATATCGCGCCCCTCACGTTCAAAATGGTTCAAATGGCTCTGAGCACTATGGGACTCAACTGCTGAGGTCATTAGTCCCCTAGAACTTAGAACTAGTTAAACCTAAGTAACCTAAGGACATCACAAACATCCATGCCCGAGGCAGGATTCGAACCTGCGACCGTAGCGGTCTTGCGGTTCCAGACTGCAGCGCCTTTAACCGCACGGCCACTTCGGCCGGCGCCCCTCACGTGATGAGACCAATTGAAGAAGTAAAACAGGGGGCCTGAAAAAGCATAAACATCCTTTGCTATTTTGGATCACGTTCAGATTTCGCCGATTTTTTTTGAACGGTCCTAAGTGGTTCCACCCAATATAACAGACCAAAAATAGCGGTCGCACTACACTCCAAAGGGGTACCATCACATTTAATGGGATTACAGGTCCACGATGTCCTTAGAGGAGGGTTGAATCGTCCTGGGTGCGTCAGCAGTGTCAAAGATCGTTAAGACTGTCTTCCTGCTGCTCATCGCACAGCGGACTGTCGTTTTCGAACATGAAATGTGTATGAATCAATGACAAAGGGAAGGGATAGTCTCACTGACGCACTTTACGCCACCACTTGAGGCTTTTTCGTGTGTATATTGAGCGGCGGTATATATGAAATGTTTTCCTTGATCACCATAAGAAAACCGAGTGTTCAACACTCGGCGTCCCGGTTCTAACCTCCATCGCAGACACGTCAAAAGAAAGGGTGTAATGTGAGTAGAAGGGTTGTGAGGACCTCCCCATCAACTGACGTCCACGGCGGCGTTGGGTAGAATTGTGGTGCAATTTGGTGTCAATGTGACATAATTAGTCCACGTCACACGAACTTCTGTGTTTCAATCTTTTTCCGCGTGTGTCAACACCTCGCTGTTTGAAGCTTCGGCGAGGCTGATGGTGGTGTTGCAGGGTGTTCCGATTTCGAACCATTACAGAAGAAGGTTGTAGTCAAATTTCATACCTGTGTCGCAAGGGAGGGCAATTACCAGGTTTCGGAGGCGTCACCCTTTAACTGTTTGCGCACTTGAAGCTCGTTTTGATCTTATGACGACTTTAAAAGACGGAAAATGACAGTATCACCTACAAATAGTCCAACAGAACTGTTCAAATTGTCTTTTAAATCGTTTATATTGGCTACGAATAGATGGATGATGACACTTCGGATTCTCTAGGTGACTTCCTGTTAACTGCTACGAAATGTGACCTCTGTGACAGGAAATCACAAATACAATCAAACACCTGAGACGATACCACAGCGACGTACGATTTGATTAGAAGGTGCTTCAGAGAAGCAGTGTTAAATGGTTTCTGGAAGCTTAGAAATATGAGATTAACTTGAGATTCCATATTGATAGCGCTGATTACTTCGTGTGAACGAAGAGCCGGTTGTGTTTCATAATAACGTTATTTTCTGTAATGCCGCACAGCGACGTTACACCATAAAAAATGTTGACAAAAAAATTTAAAATCCATTATTATACCCAGTTTTACGAATTTATACTAAGAGTGTAGGGTGATTCCGTGATGATGTTACAAACTTCCAGGGATGATGGAGAAGGGTAAATGTAACAGGTAAGGGGCCTTTCCGGAAACGACAGAGTCGAATCAAGCTCCATCTCTGTCTCGCACAGCGTTCAAACTAGGGGTCCCAACTTTCGAACCCTGATCATGACGTATAATATTCCCACTGAATACTCCCCAATGCCATTAGATAGTTTTCTTTGTTGATGACTAGTAATGGTGACTGAAAAATACCAAATCTACGGCACAGTGATAACGAATTCCATTTACCTTCACAAGGTCCACAGGCGGATACATTACCACAGTTGTTCGAAGTGGCGTCCTCCAGTGTCAGTACAGAAAATCACTATTGCACACATTTCTAATATCCCCGGTATATCCTCTTCACTCTCGAGTGGCGTCCCGTACACAAGTCTTTTCTCATGGCCCCACAAGATGAAATCAAGTGGGGTAAGTTCAGATGAAGATGCTGCCTATGCACTTTTCATAGACTGACTGATCTTGGCTCACGATACCCTCAGTCCAAAGTGGAGTGGGGCCCCATCGTGTTGGACCTACATCCGTTGACAAATAACAAGTGGGTGTTCCAGAAACACTGGTATTATGCCTGTCATAAACTCTGTGTATCGTGGTGCATTTAAGTGGGGAGGAAAAGAAAAGGAACTGTTACGTATTCATTGTCCATCCCTGTCCAAAAGTTGACGTAATCTGTGTTGATGGCTTTTCAGAAATAGCGTGAGAACTCTCATCGCAGCAAATACGACTATTGAGATTGCTTAGGATTCCGCCTGTGGTGAAACGGGCTTAAACCATGTACAGTACTTACGCGGGAAAGTGAGAATTGACTAAGGCACTGTCATTAGCTGAACGCAACATGAGGTCCGAAATCAGCAGGAGACAAAGCATGAACTTTCTGTGGATGGCAGCGGTCTAGCAGCATTTCTCGTAATATTCGTCAAACATTACTCTGTGAAACATTCACTTCAGTGCAGCTAATAGAGTGCTGCTTACAGGAACGTCATCTACACGAGCAAACAGCGCATCTTCTAAGTCTGCAGTCCTTGTAGTTCGTCCTCCTCTTCGGTCGTTGTACTGTGGTACCAGCTGCCCTCTTTCACTTAACCGTCGGAACAGTCTTGGAATGAGCCGGACGTTTTCTATACGGATATTTGATCCTGTAGAACCTTTCCACTTGTCTGCTGCTTGTATTTACTTGTTCATACTGGAGAATCACGGTTGAAAGTTCCGTCGCGAACTCCATTTGGTTAGGGTTGGTGGACACGAGTACTTCAAACACTGAATGCAGCCTACTACAGTAGAGACATTGTAAACCAGGGCGGCTCATGTGAGTAGACAGAATACCATTTGCTTTGGATTACTGGAGCTGCTGTCACAACTTCTATATGGCCTAGTCTACATTGTTAGCAACAACAGTGTCCGGTACGTGTGTTCCACTGTCAGAGGTATAAGGACGAGTTTCACTTGTAACTTCCGTCTCGGTCGTTTCCAGACCAGGGTCACTTACGCTAAGTTGATACATGTCCATCATCCCTGTAAGTTTGTAGCATCATGTTGTTGTTGTTGTGGTCTTCAGTCCAGAGACTGGTTTGATGCAGCTCTCCATGCTACTCTATCCTGTGTAACCTTCTTCATCTCCCAGTACCTGCTGCAACCTACATCCTTCTGAATCTGCTTAGTGTATTCATCTCTTGGTCTCCCTCTACGATTTGTACCCTCCACGCTGCCCTCCAATACTAAATTGGTGATCCCTTAATGCCTCAGAACATGTCCTACCAACCGATCCCGTCTTCTAGTCAAGTTGTGCCACAAACTCCTCTCCTCCCCAATTCTGTTCAATACCTCCTTATTACTTATGTGATCTACCCATCTAATCTTCAGCATTCTTCTGTAGCACCACACTTCGAAAGCTTCTATTCTCTTCTTGTCCAAACTATTTATAGTCCATGTTTCACTTCCATACGTGGCTAAACTCCATACAAATACTTTCAGAAACGACTTCCTGACACTTAAATCTATACTCGATGTTAACAAATTTCTCTTCTTCAGAAGCGCTTTCCTTGCCATTGCCAGTCTACATTTTATATCCTCTCTACTTCGACCATCATCAGTTATTTTACTCCCTAAATAGCAAAACTCCTTTACTACTTTAAGTGTCTCATTTCCTAATCTAATTCCCTCAGCATCACCTGATTTAATCTGACTACATTCCATTATCCTCGTTTTGCTTTTGTTGATGTTCATCTTATATCTTCCTTTCAAGACACTGTCCATTCCGTTCAACTGCTCTTCCAAGTCCTTTGCTGTCTCTGACAGAATTACAATGTCATCGGCAAACCTTAATGTTTTTATTTCTTCTCCATGGATTTTAATACCTTCTCCTAATTTTTCTTTTGTTTCCTTTACTGCTTGCTCAATATACAGATTGAATAACATCGGGGAGAGGCTACAACCTTGTCTCACTCCCTTCTCAACCACTGCTTCCCTTTCGAGCCCCTCGACTCTTATAGCTGTCATATGGTTTCTGTACAAATTGTAAATAGCCTTTCGCTCCCCGTATTTTACCCCTGCCACCTTTAGAATTTGAAAGCGAGTATTTCAGTCAACATTGTCAAAAGCTTTCTCTAAGTCTACAAATGCTAGAAACGTAGGTTTGCCTTTCCTTAATTTTTCTTCTAAGATAAGTCATAAGGTCAGTATTGCCTCACGTGTTCCGACATTTCTACGGAATCCAAACTGATCTTCCCCGAGGTCGGCGTCTATCAGTGTTTCCACTCGTCTGTAAAGAATTCGCGTTGGTATTTTGCAGCTGTGACTTATTAAACTGATAGTTCGGTAATTTTCACATCTGTCAACACCTGCTTTTTTTGGGATTGGAATTATTATATTCTTCTTGAAGTCTGAGGATATTTCGCCTGTCTCATACATCTTGCTCACCAGATGGTAGAGTTTTGTCAGGAGTGGCTCTCCCAAGGCCGTCAGTAGTTCTAATGGAATGTTGTTTACTCCCGGGGCCTTGTTTCGACTCAGGTCTTTCAATGCTCTGTCAAACTCTTCACGCAGTATTTTATCTCCCATTTCTTCTTCATCTACATCCTCTTCCATTTCCATAATATTGTCCTCAAGAACATCGCCCCTGTATAGATCCTCTATATACTCCTTCCACCTTTCTGCTTTCCCTTCTTTGCTTAGAACTGGGTTTCCATCTGAGCTTTTGATATTCATACAAGTTCAAATGGTTCAAATGGCTCTGAGCACTATGCGACTTAACTTCTGACGTCACGAGTCGCCTAGAACGTAGAACTAATTAAACCTAACTAACCTAAGGACATCACACACATCCATGCCCGAGGCAGGATTCGAACCTGCGACCGTAGCATTCGCTCGGTTCCAGACTGTAGCGCCCAGAACCGCGCGGCCACTCAGGCCGGCTTCATACAAGTGGTTCTCTTTTCTCCAAAGGTCTCTTTAATTTTTCTGTAGGCAGTATCCATCTTGCCCCTAGTGAGATAAGCCTCTACATCCTTACATTTGTCCTCTAGCCATCCCTGTTTAGCCATTTTGCCCTTCCTGTGGATCTCATTTTTGAGACGTTTGTATTCCTTTTTGCCCGCTTCATTTACTGCATTTTTATATTTTCTCCTTTCGTCAGTTAAATTCAACATTTCTTCTGTTACCCAAGGATTTCTACTAGCCCTCGTCTTCTTACCTACTTGATCCTCTGCTGCCTTCACTACTTCATCCCTCAAAGCTACCCATTCTTCTTCTACTGTATTTCTTTCCCCCATTCCTGTCAATTGTTCCCTTATGCTCTCCCTGAAACTCTCTACAACCTCTGGTTCTTTCAGTTTATCCAGGTCCCATCTCCTTAAATTCCCACCTTTTCGCAGTTTCTTCAGTTCTAATCTACAGTTTCTAACTAATAGATTGTGGTCAGAGTCCACATCTGCCCCTGGAAATGTCTTACAATTTAAAACCTGGTTCCTAAATCTCTGTCTTACCATTATATAATCTATCTAATACCTTCTAGTATAACCAGGAGTCTTCCATGTATACAACCTTCTTTTATGATTCTTGAACCAAATGTTAGCTGCAGTTAATCTGTATGTGTAATAATTGGAAACAAATTGCTAAACAATTTGTGTATCATGATAAAAATAATTCTGGGTGCTGTACTGCATCACTGTATAAAACAGTTTAATTATAAACTGTAAAATCAAGTTTCTACCGTATTAAAACCGTCTTCCTCAAGGCGAGACTAATTTTGACAGATTAAAGGCGACACTATGTATTGCAGACAATCGGTGTCAATGTGCCATACTTTCAAGTTTCAAAAATATGTCGTATTCACAACTATCGCCTGCAAAATCTACAGCCACCTTTCCTCCGTCAAAACCAGTCTTGCCTTGAAGGGAGGTCGTTGTAATATGGTCGAAACGTTGTTTTTACAGTGTATAATTAAATTATCTTATGCAATGACGCGGTACAATATCCAGAAGAATTTTAATCACCATAACACCGGCCCCAGAAACCTACGTAGTTACAGTGAGTCCAAAAAGTATTCGTCTAGCCTTAATTTTTTAAAAAAACTAAGTAGATGTCACGTGAAAGGAAGGGAACATAAAACATGAACATCCAGTCATATGCAACGAACCTTGCTAAGTCATTTTTATTGATGGACAAGGGAATAAATACATCCATAGCGATAATAAATTTGACAAAATGGAGACTTTATTCAGGGGCTACTTCAAAAAGTATTCGTCCACTCATATTTTTGTAATTTACAATCTGAAAATATGATTTCAATTAATATTTAGTGGGGTTTCCCTTTGGAGCTATTGCTGCTTGTAGTCGTCTGGGCATCGACCAAGTTTGCCGTCAGAGAGGCTGGAATTTTGTCCCATTCGTCTTTTAGTGCTTCTTTTAAGAAATGTCTCTTCTCCTGTTGCTATCTTCGAGTACTTGTCCGTAGGATTAATGTCTGGTATCTGATGAAGGGTGTTAAGTTGTTTTGGGGTATTGTACAGGAGCCACAGCCTTGTACTTAGAGCCGTATGCTTTGGGTCGTTATCTTGTTCAAAAATGTAATTTCCTTGCAGAGCCAAATTTTCGGCGCTAGGATTCAGAGTGGCCTTTAAAATGATGATATACAGATGGTGATCCAGCGTACCTTCTATGGAATGTAATTATCCAACACCTGCAGCACTCGTACAGCCCCACACCATCAGGGAGCCACCACTGTGTTTAACCGTTGGCACAAGATCGCGTGGCAACATCTCCGCATTCTTCTTACGCCACACCATTTGCCTGCCACCCGATGCGAATACGTTATATTTACTCTCATCATAAAATACTACTCTATTCCAGAAGTCTTCCTTTTTGAATCTGTTCCATCTTTCGATTCTGTTCAGTGACCCAAAATTTCTTGCGCATTACCCGGCCGTGAAAACCACACGTTTTGAAGGTATTTCTGATTGTGTTGGGACATACCTTCTTTCCCCTAGAATCTAACTCCCCAGCCAACTTAAGAGCGCTGATTTTAGGTTTCTTCTTCATTTACCTCATGATAAATCTCAGGTCTGCATCAGTCAAAGTGTGAGGGCGTCCGGTACGTGGTTGGTTTCTTAATGATTTTGTTGCGCAAAATCGATCTATTGTCACTGAACCGTCGATCTAGGTCTAACGACTACTTTAGCAATCTCGTAAGAAGATTTTTCACTCATTATGTAAGCGCAGAATAAGTTTCCTTTCGATCAGCGTCGTCTCATTACCCTTACTCATTATCGGCGCCGTTCAGATCCACAACAGGCGATAGGATGGGGCCGCGTAAAGTTGACGGTATTGTGTGCCGTGGGTCAGCGTTATAGTCTAATCACTGCGCGCAAAAAATGTTCAAATGTGGTGAAATCTTATGGGACTTAAATGCTAAGGTTATCAGTCCCTAAGCTTACACACTACTTAACCTAAATTATCCTAAGGACAAACATACCTACCCATGTCCGAGGGAGGACTCGAACCTCCGGCGGGACCAGCCGCACAGTCCATGACTGTAGCGCCTTAGACCGCTCAGCTAATCCCACGCGGCACTGTGCGCTGAATTTCGGCATATTCAGATGGTGGGCAAATACTTTATGATCTAGCCCTTGTATGACATTTTCTGTTTTGTTAACCTTGCTGTCGATTTGGATGTATTTCTTTCCTTGCTTTTCAACAAAAATGACTTACCGAGGTACTTCTTACATGACTGGCTCTTTAGATTTTGTATACATTTCTTTTTATGTTACACAGACTTTGTTTTCTAGAAGATATGCAGGTAGACGAATACTTTTTGGACTCACTGCATGAACGTAAATTTGTATGTGCTTGACATTCAGATACGGAGGCGATCTAGAATAAAATGAAATACAGAATTAAAAACTCCAGTCAAGGTCACCAACTACAGCTTTATTATCGCGAAATAGGGGAGATAGTGTCACAGACATGATACGTAAATTGGAGTGACGATCATTAAAACAGGCGTTTTTCGTTGCGACGGGATCTTCTCATGAAATTTCAATCACCAGTTTTCTCCTCCGATTCTGTTGGCACCTACCTTCACAGGGAGAAATGATCATCACGATAAAATAAGAGAAATCAGGGCTCGCACGGAAAAATTTAAGTGCTCGTTTTTCCCGCGAGGCGTTCGAGAGTGGAACGGTAGAGAGACAGCATGAAGGTGGTTCATTGAACCCTCTGCCAGGCACTTTATTATATAATAGCATATTTAGATGTAGATTTTAATGATCGGTTTCGGCCATCATTGGACCGTATGCATGTAACCTGTCATCAAAATAAAGCTGTATTTAGCCACCTTACTGTTGGAAGTTTTTACTTCTATTTTTGATGGCTAAACCATTACTTTGTCGTTAGGAGTCCGAAGAGGCACAGCTGCCTGTCTCGCTAAGCAGAATATAGTTAGCGTCTCCGTTATTGGAACCATCCCAGGTTTGGATGAGAGGGAATGAGGTAGCGTCCCAAGATACTTGGCCTATGAGTCAACAGCAGCCTTCGGCAGTTGCATCACAAGGACTGAAGAAAACTGACGGGTGAGCCGACGCGCCGTCCGCACGGAAGCTTCCGCGACTCGGGTCTGTGGGAGGCTGTCGGAGGCTCGCTATTCGTGGCCGGCCGTGGCTAGCTTCTGTTAGCGACAAATCAGTAGCGCCGGGCCGTGTTGACTCTGCGCGGCAGAAATATAGCGTGCGGCCCGCGACCGAGCCCAAACAAACGGCCGGCGTGCAGCGCCGCGCGTCAGCTGAGCGTCAGCTGCAAGTGATGACGCGTGGGCGGCCCAGCCTGTCTGTGTACACACGCGGCCGGCCGTCAGCTTCGCTAAGCACGGTGGTGAACCAGGAGCCACCCAGTCGCTCTGCGGCCTCACGTCGCAACGGTAGCGGTAACACTACGAGAGCCTACGGCCAAAATTTTTGACTCATAGCACTAGGGCTAAAACCAATCGATACATTCGATTACCATAAACCAAAAAATAAGATGTGCATTTTTAATTTCTCGCGATTCACTTTGAGAATAGCAGCCGCGCAAATGTTACTTCTTCCACTGATATTTTGGACGCGTATCGTCTGGCCATCCTTAGATTGAGTCGCGATTGTCTTTGTTGGTGGTCGAACGGTACGCGGCCGATATATCAGCGGAAGAAGTAATATTTCCGCGGCTGCATGCCCGAAATTTAATGGTGTGATGTCATCAGTCATACGACCACACCGCCACCTGAGAGATCGACCCGCCGGATGCGGTTCTCTCGATAAACGGAACAGAAGAACGGCTGTGTTAGCCAGAATACACAGCCAGCCGCAGTACTTACGCTCGCCGCGAGGCTCCGCTAGGCCGCTTCATGTGCAGCAGGAGAGTAGTGCAGCTGTGCCACTCTACAGTTCGTAGCCGCGCTCAGTGGTCAGCTAGCGCCGATGTCAGTCACCATCCGCAGCTCAGTAATTGCTGCCATCAAGTCTTTGTAGCTCCGTCCCAAATTAGTCTTCAAATTCACCGGATTCGACATTCAAGATTACGAGAGATTAATTCGTCACTGCAAGATTTGCGACCTGTAAATTATGTCATTCTACAGACGCTTAGTCTAGTCGCGTCTTCTATAATTGTCAACCAACTGATCATGGACTACAGCAAAGTTAAGTAATAAATACAGCCCGCCCGATTGGCGGTGCGGTCTAACGCAGCCAGCACGGTAGCTCAGCGTGTTCGGCCTTAAAAGGGTGTCTTGCGACGTCCACCCTGATCAGATGCACCGAACGAAAACGAACAAAATGAAATTTTAAAAATAAAAAAAATAACGCACGGCTTTCTGGGCGGGAAGGAGCGCCGCTCCCCGGCACGAATACGCCCGGCGGATTTGTGTCGAGGTCCGGTGAGCCGGCCAGTCTGTGAATGGTTTTTAGGCGGTTTTCCATCTGCCTCGGCAAATGCCGGATGGTTCCCCTTATTCCGCCTCAGCTACACAATGTCGGCGATTGCTGCGGAAACAATTTCTCCACGTACGCATACACCACCATTACTCTACCACGCAAACATAGGGGCTACACTCGTCTGGTGCGAGACGTTCCATGGGGGGTCCACCGGGGGCCGAACTGCACAATAACCCTGGGTTCGGTGTGGGGCGGCGGTGGGGTGAAGTGGACTGCGGTAGTCGTCGTGGGGTTGTGGACCACTGCTGCTGCGGAGGGGAAGTAGCCTCTTCGTCGTTTCTAGGTCCCTGGTTAACATAACATAACATAAGTAATAAATACATTTTAATTTGTACTCCTGCTAATTAATTGCCTTCTCCTATTGTAGCTACCAAGCAGTCTTGGCATAGAAGAACCCACGTTTCCACCTCCTTGGCTACCTCATATTTTCTGCCTCATGTTGATGGACTCGATTATGGTGGAAGATCGAGAGTCATCAAATGGCTTACAAAAAATCATAGTTTGAGTAATTTTTCGCATCAGACCTGATATGACGACGTTTTCGAAAATTTCAAAAAATGTTATCGAACTGTAATATAGCAATATAATTTTTGGAAAATTTTAGAATGCTACATTTAAGACACCAAAACACGTTTTTCACACGCCTATGGCTTAGCACAAACTTAGGGATGCATTTGGAAAAATAAAAAAATCCATCAAAAATTATAGTGGACTCGATCCCACTCGTGCCTTTTCTCCCCTGAGCACCTCATTCCCGCTGTGATGCAGGCGGCAGGCATTGAAGCCAGCCGGCCGGTGTCTCCGTGCGGTTCTAGGCGCTTCAGTCTGGAACCGCGTGACCGCTACGGTCGCAGGTTCGAATCCTGCCTCGGGAATGGATGTGTCTGATGTCTTTAGGTTAGTTAGGTTTAAGTAGTTTTAAGTCCTAGGGGACTGATGGCCACAGATGTTAAGTCTCATAGTGCTCAGAGCCGTTTGAACCATTTTGAACCATTGAAGCCAGTACTGCCCGCCTGGCCGTTGTCTTCCGTCCCACTCTCAGAGAGTCCAGCATCTGGTACTGCACAGCTGCTGGTAATTGATCACCTCTCCCATCAGTAGTGGTTGGTGTGACACAGCATGAAGTTCATCAGTGGAGTCCAGCTCTGCGGCACTCCACGGATGGCTTGCCGGCCAGTGTGGCCGTGCGGTTCTAGGCGCTTCAGTCTGGAACCGTGCGACCGCTACAGTCGCAGGTTCGAATCCTGCCTCGGGCATGGATGTGTGTGATGTCCTTAGGTTAGTTAGGTTTAAGTAGTTCTAAGTTCCAGGGGACTGATGACTTCAGATGTTAAGTCCCATAGAGGCATTTGAACCATTTCCACGGTTGGTTGATCTGAGGCAAGACTTACTAAAACAACGTGGTCATGGAACGGGATGTTTTCGACCAGAACTCCATCGCTCTCACTGACCTGAACCGCTCTCCTTTACGTGGAACTGGGGTTCCGGTATTTAAAGAGCTCTCCGTAGTTCTATGACGTGCGCTTTACAAGCGATGACTGCATGTGGCCTCGTTATTCTTCTACCCTTGCTTGAATTCTCTCTTAGCAGCTAGTTAAATTGGTCTATGAATGTTTTCCCTAGCCGTGGCTATTACTTCTTGCGGCATCCCGCCGCGCGAACGAGTTTGCGGTTTATTTCGTTTAGTCGCTGTCCTTTTCTGTTCTCGCGCTGCGTGTGCTCTCCCTCACTCAGCTACTGCAGAGTTACAGACTGTGCTGACCGTCTGTCTTGCATCACCGTGCTTCCTGGTCCGCCGCTAATCGTGGCGTAACCAGCCTATCTTTGCGTCAAGGTGGTTGAACTCCGTTAAAAATTTTATAACTTGGAACCCATATTACTCTGTGCGTAACATAGCAAATCAGCGCACCCTCCGCTCTCCAGTAAAAATTTCATTTTGGATAAAAAAAAAATGAAATGAGCGTATGTCGCCAGTGGCCGGGAGTTCCCAGGCGGGAAGTTCGGCCGCCAAGCGCAAGTCTTATTGAGTGCGACGCCACACTGGGCGGCTTGCGCGTCGACAATGGGGATAAAATGATGGTAACAGCACAACACCCAGTCGGGAATCGAACCCGGGCCCCCGTGCGTGACATTCCAACACGTTGACCGTTCAGCTAGTGGGGCGGACATTTTGGATGATAAAATAAGTTGCCCAGATGCAGGAAAAACTGTTATCGAACAAATTTAGTGCTGAACCTTACCAATCAAATAACTTTACGATGCTAAAATTTCATTACAAGGTCGTACTGAGGCATTTGAAAGTCAGTGCTGCAAGCAGATGAATAAAATGAAACAAATTCTGATATGATTAATAAGGAGCTTAGTGAAAACTATCGAAATGAAGGATTTTATAAATAAACCAGAATTACAGCAAACGGTCTGAAAATCTGTTTTACTGGTAGATTTGGGTCAATAGGTGCTCAAAAATCATTTTTCAGCAGAAAATATGAGCATCTACCATTCTGAGACCGTTATGAATATGTTATATACTTTTATCGATATGTAACAAACGCCAAGGTCCCGAGTTCGAGTCTCGGTCCCACACACAAATTTAAGGAAGTTTCAGGATGTTACCCAGAAACTGGAATAAATTTCGAAAACTACAGTTTACATAAAAAGAAAAAAAATGTGTAAAATTCAAACAAATGACGCCTCAGTCACAATTATTTGTAGTATTATTGACCAGGTTTCAACACTTCTAAGAGTGCCTTCATAAAGATTAAAACAATTAAAATGGCCTATAACATAGTTACAAATTTATAGGAAAACACATTTTTATATAAAAAGTGTAAGTACTGACGAACAATAAAAGACGGAGGCAATACTTAAATGTCACATATAAAATAATTAACAGGCCAGATGGGCTTTAATCACAAAAAATATAAAAAGGAATGTGTGAAAGCGAGGCACTATGGGCTGCTCGTACCTGTACAGCCATAGGTTGCAACCTGACTGCAACTTCACCCGTGAAAAGTAAGTGTTTTGGCGACCTTGCGGTGAACGCACCACAAAACGTAAAACAGAGGAATGGTACTGCAAGTTGTGTGAGGGAAATCAAATGAAAAGAAAAGAACAGATGTATGAAACGCAGAATGTAAATTCATGGAAAGTTTACAGATGTGGGGAAAGAAGTGAAAAAGTGGTAAGAGCCGGCAGAGAGAGATGTAAGAACTGAAATATGAAACATTTCCTTGAACTTAAACTAATACAAATCTTCAGGCTCAGGAGGATAGCTTATAAGGGTGGTGCAAATTACGCACAAACTCGTACAAATTAGGAAACCAGATTACTAATTTGTACCATTTGCAGATGTTTATAAAATTAACTATAATGTGTGTATTTTTCTCAGAATTTTTATTCTTTAAATTAGATGCCAAGAACAACATCTTGCAGTTGGGAATAGTATTCTTAAAATGATTTTGTAACTTGCAGTTTAGGCTAAAATAATAAAATCTCAAACTTGGTACAATTTTACATGTCTCTCCTACCTTTATGTAATGCATATGCGACCGTTGCAGAAAAGATAAGACGGCAAGAAATACTGTGTTTCGTAACTGTACTTGTGATCCCGAAGTCATACTTCATCGTACTGGGCCACTGACAGGCAATGAAAATGCAAAATGCAGAGACGCCACACCAGTGGCTTACGGGGTTAGCTCTAACACCAGGGACAATTATGCCAGCTTTAAGTTCCAGTTCTAGGTATCTAATGCATCGAAATCTAACATAAACCTAAAAATAATCCAGGCTCCGCTGAATTTCCTGTACATCCACATTAAGCTAAGGTTTATTTCTCTGGAAAACAAAACGCTCAATGCTTCACGTTTACAGCCATTAATCCAAATACACTGATGAGCCAAAACTTTATGATGACCCTCCTAGAGGCTGAATGGCTCCCGATGGTGTTGCGTGCACCTGACGCAGTAAGAAAAAAAATGTAAGAGGAAGAAAGCCGAATTTGCAGTCATTACAGCGAAGATAAGGACCACAAATGCGGAAATCGACTGATATAAGCGGTTTTGACAAAGGGCACATTGTTGTGGAATTGCTGCTGGAAACGAGAATCTCTGAAATGGCGAAGGTGGTCACCTTTCGGCGTACTTCGTCGTGATCACCTATGGAAAGAGGGTTAAAGGATAATGAAATAGGCCGTGTGGTATTGGACGACCACATCTCATTACAGAACATAGGGATCGGAAGATCCGCCCATGTGTAGTCCAGGATAGGCAGCGATCTGTGGCAGATATGACGACAAAGAACAATGCTGGTGCACTGGTGCATGCGCAAGTGTTTCGGAGCACACTGTTTAGAGGCTATCGTTGAACGTGGAGCTCTACATCATACGACCCCTTCGTGTTCCTGTGTTGACCCAACGGACATCGTCAGCTATGTTCGCAGTGGGCACAGCATCACTGAGTTTTCACCGAGGATCAATAAGAATTTGTCGCCTATCGAATGAATCTAATTTCTTGTTATACCAGGTTGACGGTTGGGTCCTTACACCCTGCCATCCAGATGAATGGCTGCACGAAACACCCATCGCGCCACAGATGCAGGCCGGTGAGGCAGTATTATGCTATGAGATACATTGAGTTGGATTCAATGGGATCTGTGGTGGTAATCGAAGGCATTACGACAGCTGTGAACTAATTGAACGTTATTACGAACCACCTGTATTGCTTCACGCTTGAAGTCTCCCCCTACGGCGATGACATCTTCCAGCAGGGAAACAGTACGTAAGGTCAGAATCGTACTACAGTGGTTTGAGGTGCATTTTAGTGAACACATATTGATATTTTGGCCAACATATGTGCCTGATCTGTACCCACTTGAACACACATTGGGCGCCACCTGTATGCCCGTAAACCACAATCGCGTAATTTGTAGAATCCATGTCAAGCAGAATCACTGTTGTACTGTGTTTGAAAATTGCAGCAACACATTATTAAACAGGTAGCAATAATGTTTTGGCTCTTCGGTGTATATGGGAATGTGTGTTTATTTTTGAACATGTAGCACTCTAGAAGATATGGAAAGGAGTTAAAGGCGTCATTTCACGCATTGCGTGGCCCCTTCCGTCGGAGGTTCGAGTTCTCCCTTGGGCATGGGTGCGTGTGTTGTTCTTAGCATAAGTTAGTTTAAGTAGTGTGTAAGTCTAGGGACGACGACCTAAGCAGTTTGGTCCCTTAGGAATTCACACACATTTGAACATTGGAGGGTGTGTAAATGGAGGGGTGGGTGGTTGTATGTCTTCGGATAGGGGAGAGGATCTTACTTTGTCAAAAGCATGTAATTAGAGTTTTTAATTACTTTTTTGTTTACCTTCAGCCTCCAGACGGTAGAGAAGACTGGTTGGACGTTTCATGATATTTTCAAGTGAGCTGGCATTTTGCCCCCTGTTTTGGGGCTTTGGACAGCAGACAGTAGGTACTCCAGTACTGAAACAGCTGTGTTAGCAGCTATTTAAACTTTAAGCACGATTACAGTGTTGGTTAATTGCTCTCGTCAGTGCAAAATCTCGATGAACCATATCAGCATATCAAGGGCCCCTATGTATCCGCCGGTTGTAGGGACGAAAGCTTTTTATTTTGTTCAGGTTTGCCTTGGTTGTCTACAGGCTTTTCGTATTCGTAAAGTACTGTAGAAAGTCATTTCGTTTCGCTCTGCAATCCGTGGAACAAACGACCCAGAAACAATGATACACACCATAATCCTCTTCAAATTCCAAATGTTTCACGTTAGACCATTCAGCTGTTTTACCGCATGCGTTCGAAAAAGTGAATTAGAAGCGAACCATAGTAGAACAATTCACCAAACCAAGATAACCCCGGTCAGGCGTACCACTGTTGCACGTGTCTCTACTTGTAGGAAGGGGAGACCAATACACGCAAATCAAACGCTTGCGTGACTTTGCACCGTTACATGTTCCCCTTTGCGTCCTCGCGGAACGGTTGCATGCGACTAGGGCGCACGGAAAGCTGCACAGGTGCGGGCCAGACACCCAGGTTAAATGCGCCGTTAAGAGCCTCTATGAGCGTGATCGAACCTCGACTGCCTCAAATGTTAGCTTATAGTTTGTCTTTTATTGGCTGAAGTGCATACCGCACTGTTTTCCCATGGTGGAGTTAACTACAGTAAACTTAACGGATTTCACATAAAATAAATCAGGACTGCCATTAGATGCATTTCATGTGGCCTGTATTGACATTAAGACACCGTGTGCTTCAGTTTCAACATAAAATTTCAGATTGTCAGACAAATTATTACGTTTTAGTAGTCTATCCAATTAGGCAATTCAACGTATCGAGGATAAGGTGCTGACGGACAGCCCTGCAATAGCAGTAAAGGTCAACCACGAAAATCTACAGATTCTTTACTGAATACGATTAGTTAGCAAATGGGCCACCTTTTAAGTTACAAAAAACTGAAAAACAAAATGTTTTATCCTACAAATCGTTTTACTGTTTCTCAAACTTTTTGTCTTTTTACACTACTGGCCATTAAAATTGCTACACCAGGAAGAAATGCAAATGATAAACGGGTATTCATTGGACAAGTATATTATACTAGAACTGACATGTGATTACATTTTCACGCAATTTGGGTGCACAGTTCCTGAGAAATCAGTACCCAGAACAACCACCTCAGGCCGTAATAACGGACTTGATATGCCTGGTATTTGTGTCAGAGTTTGGATGGCTTGTACGGGTACAGCTGCCCATCCAGCTTCAACACCATACCATAGATCATCAAGAATAGTGACTGGCGTATTGTGACAAGCCAGTTACTCGGCCACCATTGACCAGACGTTTTCAGTTGGTGATAGATCTGGATAATATGCTGGCCAGGGCAGCAGTCGAACATTTTCTGTATCCAGAAAGGCCCGTACAGGACCTGCAACATGCGATCGTGCATTATCCTTCCGAAATGTAGAGTTTCGTAGAGATCGAATGAAGGGTAGGGCCACGGGTCGTAACAAATGGTTCAAATGGCTCTGAGCACTATGGGACTCAACTGCTGAGGTCATTAGTCCCCTAGAACTTAGAACTAGTTAAACCTAACTAACCTAAGGACATCACAAACATCCATGCCCGAGGCAGGATTCGAACCTGCGACCGTAGCGGCCTCGCGGTTCCAGACTGCAGCGCCTTTAACCGCACGGCCACTTCGGCCGGCGGGTCGTAACACATCTGAAATGTAACGTCCACTGTTCAAAGTGCCGTGAATGCGAACAAGAGGTGACCGACACGTATAACCAATGGCACGCCATACCATCGCGCCGGGTGATACGCCAGTATGACGATGTCAAATGCACGCTTCCAATGTGCGTTCACCGCGATGTCGCCAAACACGGATCCGACCATCATGATGTTGTTAACAGAACCTAGATTCATCCGAAAAAATGACGTTTTGCCATTCGTGCCCCCAGGTTCGTCGTTGAGTATATCATCGCAAGCGCCCCTGTCTGTGATGCAGCGTCAAGGGTAACCACAGCCATGGCCTCCGAGCTTATAGCCCATGCTGCTGCAAACGTCGTCGAACTGGTCGTGCAGATGGTTGTTGTCTTGCAAACGTCCCCATCTGTTGACTCAGGGATCGAGACGTGGCTGCACGATCCGTTACATCCATGCGGATAAGATGGTCATCTCGACTGCTAGTGATACGAGGCCGTTGGGATCCCGCACGGCGTTCCGTATTACCCTCCTGAACCCACCGATTCCATATTTTGCTAACAGTCATTGGATCTCTACCAACGCCAGCAGCAATGTCGCGATACGATAAACCGCAATCGCGATAGGCTACAATCCGACCTTTATCAAAGCCGGAAACGTGATGCTACGCATTTCCTCTCCTTACACGAGACATCACAACAACGTTTCACCAGGCAACGCCGGTCAACTGCTGTTTTTGTATGAGAAATCGATTGGAAACTTTCCTCATGTCAGCACGTTGTAGGTGTCGCCACCGGCCCCAACCTTGTGTGAATGCTCTGAAAAGCTAATCATTTGCATATCACAGCATCTTCTTCCTGTCGGTTAAATTTCGCACGTCATCTTCGTGGTGTAGCAATTTTAATGGCCAGTAGTGTAAATTTATGCAGTTTTGAGTGCGTTCGAACCAGTTGTGAAAACATTGCTTTTCATTCTGATATTTTCATCTCTAAAGCACGGTTTCAAAAATTTCAACAGCTTCCTAAGAAGATGAAAGCAGCTGTTGGCACGATTTTTCTCTGATATAAAAACCAAAAGAAGTCAGTAGGTGATATATATCAGGTAAGCACGGGCAACGAGGCATTAATTCGGTGTTTTTTACCTTCAAATAATCAAAAATGGCGGTTTGTAAGGCTTCACATAGAATGATGTTTTTTTGCATTTTATCGATGACTTGTAACAAACAGAGTGGGTGCCGTAAATGACACTCTAAAGCAACACAAGTGAAATGGTAGGAGCAGAGAGGAAGTCGTAGCTACACACTTAAAATAATTTATTACACAGAAATTCGAAATTAAATATTAAAACCCAGAAACCTTGTTTTAACTTTCACAGAATGAATAACACATGCTCTATACTTCATATTACAGTTTCTGATGACATCATGCTAAACGAAATAACATCTTAACAGGCTGATGGTGATCCACGTGAACCCCACCGCACCGTACTGCAAATTCTCCACACTGAATATAGCTCAATAAAAGAAGAGGTGTCAAAATTCAATCGAGTTTCGAAGACTTTAAATAACGACTGTAAAATGACAGATCCACGTGTTATATGGAAGTTAAACCCTGAGCTGAGCAATGTAATTGTGCTTACAAAAGTTTGACGTAATCCTGTTACAATATTGCCACCAGTTCAAGGTAATATGAACTCGCAGTTATAATACAAATCATTAAATCCTGTAAGTGGTCTTCTTCCAACGTTCATTTCAGTGAATACATTAAAAACACAACGTAATTACGTAACTCGAATTAGTGAACAAGTCTTAAAATTTAAAACCTGAGAACACAAATAGAAATTAATCGCAGGAACTCAGCCTATACAAAATTATCTACCTAAAGGAGCCGATTTACTGTATTTCAAAGCTTACATAGCACTCGGTTCAGTCAGTAATGACAGCTTGGATGTAAACAGCGATATTCTTCCAACTAATCGTCCCCACATTACATAGAACTTGAACGGCGAAGTAATAATTACAAATGACCACAAGCCTCAGCGTCAAACAGCTGCTCTTTTTTGAAACTTCTGTCACCATTGTGGCCTTTACAATACATTCAGCAGAGCAGATCATTTGGTAGAAATATCTGAGACAAAATTGTTACCCCAGGCAATCCAAATGCATAAAACGTAAACGAAGGAACTTATATGCTTAAAAAGGTCCGAATTAGTGGTATGTGTTACACACAATAGCTACTGATTTAAAAGTTAACAAATCGCGACGCGCTTGAGGTCACGACACTGTTCAAAACTTGAAGAGAGGTTAAACACATTACTCGGATATCAGATGTAACCAGGGAGCGACGACCGCATAATAAGAGCAATAAATCTCACCAGTTTCTTTGCTTAAGACCAACTAGAGATAACAGCGTGGCCACAGGCTACCAGAGTGAAAAAGTAGTGACTAGACTCTCGTAACAGTCAGCCACAAATTCACCAACTCATTGGGGGCTCCGCAAGTCTCCGTGCCACAGAATTCCAGAATAGCACGCAGCGCCTTGACTTGTTCGTCAGGATGCTGACAGTGCCCTTAGAGACAGACGTACCTCTAGCAACCCAAATGTGGTCCACGTTATTACCAAGTCAATAGCAGAATCTCGCATGGAGCCGCCACAGAACCCACGCGCTGCAGTTTCAGTGTCTCGAACACCTCTGACGGGAAGTTTCCAGAGAACAACCGAACCGATCGAGAAAGTAGAAGGCGCAGTAAAAGCATCGCAAACATTATCGAGTATTTGCTACAAGCTATCCGCGGGCGGCTCACGAAGAGACCATAAAAGAGAAAGGAGGATTTCTCTGGAAGTGCTTCGCCAGTGAATCACTTTCTGTTTTGTTTCGGTTCATTTTGAGTTTTGCAGTTTTAGCTCTTTAGTTTCCGACTAGTATGAAATAAATAAATAAAAGAGTAGATTACACCCGACTGGTTTCGAAGCCACAATCTTCACTATACCCAATTAACTTAACCACTGGACTATATTTTTAGCTAATCAAATACAATGAATTACATTGTTTTAGAAATGTTCGTGCAGATTTTAGCCACTATCAGTGCATCCTTCAAATTATTTGCATTAAACAAATAAATAATAATATGGTGATGATAAAAAAAGCCGAATGCAGCACTGAAGATTTTGTACCCACAGGAATCAATTTTTTGAAACACAGTTTTTAGTTCTTCTTGCGGAACATTTTCCTTAAGCTATGCTATGAATGGTTTGAACTCCTTTTAAATGTAAATGAAAGAAATTAAACTGCAGTATTAAAGCAGTATTAAAGCAGCCCGCCTGGAAAATACCACAGTTCAACTTAACATCCACCTGCAGGCTATCGCGTCGTTGGTGACAAAGAAAGTGTTGGCTGAGTTGGAAAAACAATGGCTAGAAGTGGCCAACAACGGCTATGGTCGGTCAGACCGACTATTCGCCCAGGCGTACTTCCTCTCGAACTTCACGAGGAGACGAAGTGGTTCTCGCTCGCCGTCTTGTCGAACATTGCCCAACGAGGCATGCATATCCTTTGCTGCACCAAAACCCACCGGAATCTACACTCCTGGAAATTGAAATAAGAACACCGTGAATTCATTGTCCCAGGAAGGGGAAACTTTATTGACACATTCCTGGGGTCAGATACATCACATGATCACACTGACAGAACCACAGGCACATAGACACAGGCAACAGAGTATGCACAATGTCGGCACTAGTACAGTGTATATCCACCTTTCGCAGCAATGCAGGCTGCTATTCTCCCATGGAGACGATCGTAGAGATGCTGGATGTAGTCCTGTGGAACGGCTTGCCATGCCATTTCCACCTGGCGCCTCAGTTGGACCAGCGTTCGTGCTGGACGTGCAGACCGCGTGAGACGACGCTTCATCCAGTCCCAAACATGCTCAATGGGGGACAGATCCGGAGATCTTGCTGGCCAGGGTAGTTGACTTACACCTTCTAGAGCACGTTGGGTGGCACGGGATACATGCGGACGTGCATTGTCCTGTTGGAACAGCAAGTTCCCTTGCCGGTCTAGGAATGGTAGAACGATGGGTTCGATGACGGTTTGGATGTACCGTGCACTATTCAGTGTCCCCTCGACGATCACCAGTGGTGTACGGCCAGTGTAGGAGATCGCTCCCCACACCATGATGCCGGGTGCCGGGTGTTGGCCCTGTGTGCCTCGGTCGTATGCAGTCCTGATTGTGGCGCTCACCTGCACGGCGCCAAACACGCATACGACCATCATTGGCACCAAGGCAGAAGCGACTCTCATCGCTGAAGACGACACGTCTCTATTCGTCCCTCCATTCACGCCTGTCGCGACACCACTGGAGGCGGGCTGCACGATGTTGGGGCGTGAGCGAAAGACGGCCTAACGGTGTGCGGGACCGTAGCCCAGCTTCATGGAGACGGTTGCGAATGGTCCTCGCCGATACCCCAGGAGCAACAGTGTCCCTAATTTGCTGGGAAGTGGCGCTGCGGTCCCCTACGGCACTGCGTAGGATCCTACGGTCTTGGCGTGCATCCGTGCGTCGCTGCGGTCCGGTCCCAGGTCGACGGGCACGTGCACCTTCCGCCGACCACTGACGACAACATCGATGTACTGTGGAGACCTCACGCCCCACGTGTTGAGCAATTCGGCGGTACGTCCACCCGGCCTCCCGCATGCCCACTATACGCCCTCGCTCAAAGTCCGTCAACTGCACATACGGTTCACGTCCACGCTGTCGCGGCATGCTACCAGTGTTAAAGACTGCGATGGAGCTCCGTATGCCACGGCAAACTGGCTGACACTGACGGCGGCGGTGCACAAATGCTGCGCAGCTAGCGCCATTCGACGGCCAACACCGCGGTTCCTGGTGTGTCCGCTGTGCCGTGCGTGTGATCATTGCTTGTACAGCCCTCTCGCAGTGTCCGGAGCGAGTATGGTGGGTCTGACACACCGGTGTCAATGTGTTCTTTTTTCCATTTCCAGGAGTGTATTTTTAGCGGCAACACATCCAAACTGTACCATGTTCTAACGTCCTGTGTGTTGCATACTGATAGGAGGGAAGCTTTTAGCGCACGGAGGGACTTATCGTCCATTTTAGGGGATGACGAAACAACAGCACGAAAATTGTCAATATTTTGTGCGGCGTGAAGATCATAACATCCTATTTGAAAGACAGGACCAGTGAGATGGGATGGTCTTCCTAACTGGAAGTGGATTGCTGAAGAGAGCAAGCTGTGGCTGCGGGGAGAAGACGAAGAAGATGAAGCTATTACATTAATGTATAGTGGCATACGTACGTCTACCCACTGAAAAACACTATGCATAGGTTTCTACATAAAATTTCACAGTAACAGAAATGCAACTGCGACTCGGTTTTAAGTTTTTCGCAGAACTGCTTCATGCCACTGTTGCTTTAAAATTCGTCATTTGCTATTGTAAAACAATGACATCACAAAAATTGGCCGAGTAGTTTGTTGACAGTGACCGTTTAAAGTAATAGAGTTGTGAAACACGTAAAGATTTCTGTTGGATTAATTTTTACAATTTCCGGGTGGTCTTTAATCAACAAAATTGCTTCAAGCACTTCATTCAGCTGTGGTACACTGAAAATTTCTTACGAAACATTGTAATAGGATGAGAAACTTGGATATATTTGTACCGGCCGAAAACTGAGCAACAGCAAATCCCTTCTATTGTCCAACATGAACTGAAACCAAGAAAAGCTGTTGGTACGCGAAGCACTTCCACGAAAGTGATGCCTTCTTTCTGCAAATGTCGCGACCATTGCTTTAGGGGATCGAAAAGATAATAATATTGACTAGCGCACAATTTTTTTTAAATGTATTCCATGAATTCAGGAAAAACAACCGAGAACATCGTATTATTCTTCATCACGATACCAGCTGGTTCACAGAAGGTCAAAAGATGGATCATTGACCGAATTCATTTGATTTATTGCCTAAGGTATTATTTTTGTTTCTTTGCGTAAAACAAAAAAAAAATGTGGGGATAAGTTTGTTCATAACATCGAGTAGCTGTTGAACTCTTCCGAAACCGTGGTTCTGTAGTACGAACACCAGAACTGGACCAAAAAAATTTGAACTGTCTCGAACGCCTGTAACTACTTATAACTTTGAAACTTGAATATTTTGGAACATAACCAGATTTGTAACAAAGAAATGATTATTTGTTTTTCCAAGTAATGATATAAATAGCAAACTGATAAAATACTCCTCAACAAGATTTAAAACAAGATTCCTTAGGTTTCTGTTTTGCTACAGAGACTGCGGTCTAATACTCGTTGTCCGTGCAGTTGCAGTTAAAGCATAAATGGTTCCCTCCCAGAGGATGGTACTGTTCATCATACGTCATGCTCTAGCCCGCTATCCTGCCATAGTAACTGATAATGTTGTTTCCGATTCACTCTCATCAGCTGACTCATCTTGTAGCAGGCCGCAGTCTCTGTAACGATGTATGATTCAATAAACGGTCTCTAGCATGGAAACCATGCATTTCCGGGCGTAAGTACATTAGACCATTTTTGTTCTGTATCCTCTCATCGGTCAATCCCTTGAGTTTGCATACGATGGAAAAAATCACCCTGTGTAACGGCCTTTGATACAATCAGTACGAGATATATTATGAAGAAGAGACTTACCTATGTCTTATATGTGTAATTCAGAATATCTATACACGAATTAAAATAATTGCCTATAATGGGAAAAGAATAGAGGATATTAACTTGGACAAGACTGCAGTCTTTCTCCAGAGCGCTCTTTAATATTTTCATTGACGAAAATGAAACGACCGAATTACACGAACAACTTGAACCAACAAGAATATATAATGACTGTGCTACTTGCAGATTATCACGTTTTAATATCGAACAGCAAAGATGGACTACACAGAGCTGCTTATAAAGTATACAAAATGTGTCATATGCATAATATGTTGATATCAATACAAAAAAGCCATGACTCTCTTTTGGAACAACCCAGTAACTACAAAAATAGGAATAGAAACTAGATAGGGTTAGATTTTTAGGGCAAATGCTAACGTACAGAGCACAGTTAGGCCAAAAAGGTATAACTGAGACGTTCAGTTACCTAAAGGATACCATTTCCAAAATGAAGTAAGAACATTAAATCATCTTAAATTTTATAAACTTATGTCGCTAGCAAATTTCTGTACGGGAGTGAATCTCCGGTAGTGAAAAGAAACTGAAGAATAACATTAAAGGCCAATTAAATGAAATTCCCCAGGAACATAGCAGGATATATGAAGTTAGATTGTAATAACTATTTAAAACACTGACCGCAATTGCAAAACATTGTACTCTGATATGTGGATCTAAGTAGACAAGACAGGTAAATTTTGCGTTATGTACAATTCTTGTCTTTTCTACTTATTCTATAACATTGGATGGTACATATTTAGTTTAACTTTGTTTTATATTTGAAACATGTAATCTATTTAAAAATGTTCAACTGAGATGGAACAATGAATGAGAATTATCTTCATTATCTAAATAGTTGCTGAATCTCTGAAGACAATTATGTCAAATATAGTGGAAATGCAAGAGAGTATGGCCTCTGTCAAATGTGATTAACGAGTGCACGTCATTGAAATTAAACTCTAGAACTGATCCAGGTTAGTGTTAAGAGCGACGAAGTCGCTTAGAGCTCTTAAATGTCACGAAATAGGTTTCGGAAAACTGAACATTGACGGCAGCTGTTTACGTTGCGACAAATTATGATATTATTAGAAAGGTTGGTTTATTAGGAACTCATCAACTATGAACAGTATGTTACAAAATAGTCAAAATTTTAGTCTCACTAATTCAGTGGCTCATAGAGCAGCAATGCAGAGATGTTACTGGAAAAGTGGAAGAGAAAACGCGCAACATCTCTAGGAACTGGGTCCTTTCTCACCCATCTGGCTACAGTAAACACAGGCGTGACGGATTGTGGGATTACATTCGAGCGGGCGGATACGAAACATATTTTTAGCACACAATTAGCACAGAAATGTGGTGCAGAGAAAAGTAATGGAATATTTAGCAATCCTGCAGCACGGTGTGTGTTCCCGTAGAATAGGGTCGGGTCGACGATGGGCAAATAATGTTTACAGCCTCTCTAAATTTAGCTGTGATGCTGCAAGGGAGGAGTCTAAAAACTTCACAAGCCACAGCACCTGTTTCACCGGAAATATAGAGAAGCAAACTCTTACAGAAAAGTGAAAAATAAAAGAAAAAGAATGAAAATAAAGAATCTGGCGAATGAGACTCTGCCCAATGACATAAGTGTGCAATTGCATATTTGACGCAAAAGAACCGCCTTGGTGCAAGAGAGACGACACCTACTATTTGAGCTTGTGAGATTCTGTTTCGTGCAGACTTAAGGTACTTATGTTCCATAGCGGTCGTCCTCGATTTCTCAAATGGGTAATTATTGCTTTTGTAAGAGGTGTAACTCATTTGGCAGTGTTTCGCATGAAATCTTTTTCATCGTGTTTCCTACTCGGATTACTTGGTGCTAAATCATGTGATACTCAGATTTGCACTCTGCAACTCAATACATTGTAAATAAGATCCTATACTCTGAAATAATCGATGCATCACGAAGAGCCGCTATGACGGTTGGAAGGTAGGAGAGAGGCAGACGAAGCTGGGAGACATATGAGAATACGTGCGTGGATAGTTCTACTCGTACATCTACATCTATGTGGTTACTCTGCTATTCACAATAAAGTGCCTGGCAGAGTGTTCGATGAACCACCTTCATACTGTCTCTCTACCGTTCCATTCTCGAACGGCACGCGGGAAAAACGAGCACTAAAATTTTTTCGCGCGAGCCCTGATTTCGCTGATTTTATCGTGATGATAATTTCTCCCTATGTAGGTGGGTCCCAACAGAATGTTTTCGCAATCGGAGGAGAAAACTGGTAATTGAAATTTCATGAGAAGATCCCGTCGCAACGAAAAACGCCTTTGTTTTAATGATTGCCACACCAATTCACGTATCATGTCTGTGAAACTATCTCCCCTATTTCGCGATAATACAAACCGAGCTTCCCTTCTTTGCACTTTTTCGATGTCATTCGTCAGTCCCACCTGATGCGGATCCCACAGCGCACAGCAGTACTCCAGAACAGGGCGGACAAGCGTAGTGTAAGCAGTCTCTTTGGTAGACCTGTTGTACCTTGTAAGTGTTCTGCCAATGAATCGCAATCATTTGTTTGCTCTACCCACAATATTATCTATGTGATCGTTCCAATTTAGGTTATTTGTAATTGTAATCCCTAAGTATTTAGTTGAATGTACAGCCCTAAGATTTGTGTGACTTATCGCGTAATCGAAATTTAGCTGATTTCTTTTAGTGCTCATCTGTATAACTTCACACTTTTCTGAATTCAGGGTCAATTGCCACTTTTCCCACCATACAGGTATCTTATCTAAATCATTTTGCAAGTCATTTTGATCATCTGGTGCCTTTACAAGACAGCATCATCTGCAAACAATCCAAGACGGCTACTCAGATTGTCTCCTATGTCGTTAATATAGATCAGGAACAATAGAGGGTCTATAACACTTCCTTAGGGAACGCCGGATATTACTTCTGTTTTACTCGATGACTTTCCGTCTATTACTACGAACTATGACCTTTCTGACAGGAAATCACTAATCCAGTCGCACACCTGAGGCGGTACTCCGTAGGCACGCAGTTTGATTAGAAGACGCTTGTAAGCAACGGTGTCGAAAGCCTTCTGGATGTATGAACATTTTACAGCATGAGAAACACAGATACAAGTTCGATTCCTGAACCTGAACTCGAATTCAGTCTATGACGAAGTTTCGTAGTAGCATACTGTCCAATGGGGAGAAAAAGATTTATTCTAGATTTGTGAGAAAAAAATAATTGCGTAGAACGGCCAATAGGTAAATATTAAGATAGCCTTCTGTAAGATACGGAAACGCGGAGATACTCAGTCACCACAACAGAATTAGCATACAGCACAGCATCCTTTCTGAGGAGCTAACGAAAGAAGGCTGAGTCGTGGGTAGACAAGGACTTCAAGATATTTTCCGAACATCCAAGAAGATTAAAAGATGCTGCACCCAGTAATAGGCGCTCATAGTATCACTGTTCTTGGAATTAATAAAATCCCTTATGAATGTGGTGCCACATTAAGTACCGCGATTTCGACAAATCTGCTTCACCGGATACAGCCTCATGAAAAACCATGGAATTACGTCTGATGAAACGAAAATCTTATTTCATGCATCTACTTAACGCGTTTCTGCCATCTAAAGAGCTGTAAAGGTCAGAAGGTGGAGCAACAGCTTCATCGGGACACAGGCTGTACCCTTACCAGTGCGTGGCAATTGGCCCTTGACACCGAAAGTGGTAAATAAGCAGTGTTGTCTACCATCTAGCGAAATCAACATCGCTGCTAATGTTCCTCCACCACAGAGGTCTACAAAACAGACTTGTAATGTTCGAAGGCAATACTGATGTTGGACTGCTTGACACAGATACATTGATTAAGTATCTAAAGCGATATGGATTGGAACGACCACGTACCAGGCATTCGTCAACAGCAAAGACCAGGAAATTGCTGACAACCTACTGCACAATCTCGATGTGGCTCGACGAGAAAGATGGATGGAAACCGTTCAAGAACTAGACTTCAAAACGTCTAGTACAAAAGAAAACTAAATGACGGCAATAAGAGCATCCACAAAGAAACACCGATACATCCAAACAAGATTGTCTCCCATATAGTGTCAACCTCTAAAACTCCGCGAGATAGAGCTGACACCACTCAGATAAAGCATGAGCTCACAACATTAAAATCTTTCTGCGATGACCAAACGGAATTTTCCCGTCCATTCTCGGCAGAAGACATAACGAGTGCTCTCAAAGACGTAAAATCGGTAAAAGCACCTGGATTTAATGGAGCCCATACGGAGTTTCTTCTGAAGTGCGGAAAATATGCGAAAAGATGGTTAGCAGAATTCTTTAGATATCATAACACACGGCATAGTCCCTCAGGAAATGAAACGATCAAAAATCGTTGATCTCCTAAAGCCACGGAAGCCGAGTAACGAACCAAAGCGCTACCGCCCAGTCGCATTACTGAGCTCTGTCCGTAAACTCCTGGAAAGACTTCTCTATAACCGCATTGCCACCAAAATTCTGGAGTCAGTTCCCGTGGAGCAAGCCGGGTTCCGCCCTGCGCGCAGCTGTACAGATCAGGTTATGTCACTAACTACGTGTATAGAGGCTGGGTACCACAGAAAATTAAAAACATCAGCTGTTTTCATATATCTGTCTGCTGCCTATGACACTGTATGGAGACATGGCCTATTGTACAAATTCATGCGAACAATCCCTTGCCTAAGAACTACCAGACTTGTAGAAGCCATGCTTACTGCCAGAGCATTACAAGTAGTAACAGGAGAACAGATAAGCGTCCAAAGAACCCTGAACAACGGCCTACCGCAGGGCTCCTTGTTGGCTCCACCACTTTTCAGCTTATATATTGCCGATATGCCATCCACATCTTCCAGGAAGTTTGGGTACGCAGACGACTGGGTCTTCGCAACACAACAAGAACTTAGAAGTCATGGAAACAACCTTGACATCTGACTTGGAGATTACAGCCAAATCCTACAGAAACAGAAATTACATGTTTCCATCTCAATAATAAATTAGCAAGCAAACAACGTGACGTTCGTCTCGAGGGAAATCGGCTCCGATCTAACGAGCATCCTAAGTACCTTGGAGTCACTTTGGACAGAAAGCTCACTTATTAACGACTTCTGGAAAATACTGCGGCCAAACTAAAGACAAGGAACAATATTCTCTAGAATCTGTGCGGCACTACTTGGGGCTCCTCGCCTGACACGCTGCACACGTCGGCACTCTGACTGGTCTACTCGGCCGTGGAGTACTGCGCTCCGGTCTGGATGAACAGTGTTCACAAAAAAAAAAAAAAAACAAAAAAAAACAACGTACAGCTGAATAGTACTATGCGAATTGTCAGCGGAACCATGAGATCAACCCCAACACATTGGCTGCCAGTTCTAAGCCACATACCACTTGCGGACCTACGTCGGAAGAATGCTCTTCTCCGGGAATAGAGGAAGATACTTGACAACGCCCAGCTCCCTATACACTGCAACACGGCATCCAACATCCAACAATGATAACAGCCAAGGAATTGCAAAGTATAAACTTTGATGCAATAAAGACCTGGAGGGAACAGTGGCGAGAGGTGTGCCCTGAGCATTGTCAAGCCCTCCCCTGCATTACTGCGAGACCGCCCGGATATGAACTACCACGTTAAATGTGTTCATCCGTTAACAGAATACGGACAAATCACGGAAGATGTGCAGATGCCCTTTACAAATGGGGAAAAACAACTCACAACTGTGACGGCTGAGCCAACAGACAGACCATCCGCCACATCGTCCAAGACTGTGACCGAAGAGCATACAGTGGCAAGTTCAGTGATTTTCTGATGGCAACAGACGAAGCAAAACACTTTATATATAATCTCAATGCTTGTATTTAATTTTATTGACCATTATCTGTATGTTTTATTGTGTTTTTTATGTATATCTTTATTTAAACATTTGTAAGAAGTGTAAAATGATGTGCACTGCCATACGCTAAACAAATATATAATTATTATTCTCTCTTCTTTTTTTACTGGCATCCGAGAATTCATATGTAAGTGTCGTGTAATGAATTTTATGTTAATAATGGCAGAATTTAAGTCCAAATGTGTTTCAAACATCATTTAAAAACTCATTTCCTGTTACGGCTTAAAGTCAAGCGCTGGAACGCCAGTCAGGAACTATAGACCAGAGAGGGCTGTGACAAGACGTCAGCCAATAGCTCGCTGACCGACCCCCCTCCAGGACGACAACGCGACAGCAGCGGCCCCTAGGTGAAGAAGACATAAGCGCCGCGCCCGACTGGTCGCGGAACCTCCCGCAAACTCGATCCTCCTCATCCGCTTGTCTCACCCATCCTCTCCCACCCCCGCCCGCTGCCGCGCCTGTATTCCCAAGTCCCATCTCTCCACCCTCCACACCCTCTCCCAAGGTGGCTTCCGCCAGCTCCCCCTCCCTGATGATGTCCTCCTCTCCTCCATCTACCCCTCCTATCAACTTTGATCCTCCCCCCCCCTCTTTCTGTGTCTTTTCTTTAGACACCCTCCCTCCTTTCTCTTTCCCTTTCCCCAATCCCCTCCCTCCTTCCCTCCTCCCCCAGGCTTCCGCTCCACCTTCCTCCCTTCCCCCTATCTCCCCTGCCCGTGGCATCTGCTCTCCCCTCTCCCTCTCCCACCCCCCCCCTCCTCCTCTCTTGGCAGGTCCCCGGATTCGTACACGGTTAGTGAACATTAGCGCGCCGGGGATCAACGCCTCGTGTTCTGTGTGCCGTCGTTTTGTGCTTAAGTGCTTCAGTGTTATTCGTTCACGTGTGACAATTTTCGTCTCTGTCTGTGTCCAAGTGTATGAACAATTTTATCTTGGACTCTACGTCCGTGAACGGCACCTTGTATTTTAAAAAGTGTTTGTCTCCGTTTATATGTCCACCGTGTTTATTCTCGAAATGTCTTCATTTGTCTATTTGTGTTTCTCTGCGGCCCAAGAGCGGCGTAGTGTGCTGCTGCAGGCCTGCCTGTAATACAGGTTTCAAAATGACAATAAAGGAAAAAAAAAAAAAAAACTGGTCGCGGTCCAGTTCTACAGAAGCGTCAAGACCAGCTACGTGGATAGAAGCACCAACTGTATTACTTGACTTGTATTAGGAATTGGTGTACTGAAGAGATTTCTTATTTTGTCTGTCGCCCTTTGCTTGCGACACATCTATTTAACACAAATTTAAGTACTGTATTTTATCCTTTTGTAACAAAACTAACCAATACGATTTGTTTGAATGTTGTCTAGCGATCCGAAAAGGAGGTTTCCCAGATACCCCACATTTGACGCCTAGGCAGTATTCAACATTTCCCTCATCACATTAAAGGTATCTGTTAAATGTATGTGAAATTATCGGTCGTTTAAAAAGCTGGGACCAGGTTGTTTAGTGGTCGAAACTATCGTACACCAGTCGCGCACTATCGTTAAACATTTTCTTATTCTTCACAAAGAACCTGCTTTCATATAAAACAAAGTCCGATTATATTTCAATTAACGTCTCACTGCATGAGACTTTCAATGACTTTTGCTGAAAATGCTACTAAACTATAACGGGAACGAACATGCACGTTGGGCTTATTCAAATAACAGCTTGCGATGGAACCTTTTTTAAGGAAGTCATTTTAAAGTAACTTTTATATACTGACATTAATTTTCACTTCCATCGCTTTTGAAGTGAGTCTACTCGAAGCGACGGCTTTTATATATGATAACTTTACTTCAAATTTTTATTCTTTGCAATGGAGTACTTTGGAGATCATTCTTAGATCACTAAAAAATACGGGCTTCAAGCTATAGAACACAGAGAGATATATTTGTGAGTACTGTGAGTATCTGGGGTCCCCGCCAGGTCAGAATGAAGGAAGCAGTGCCTAGCCGTGTTAGCAGGTTTGTTACTGGCAGGTTCGATCCGCACGTGGGCTATTACGAAGATACCCCGTGAACTGATACGGGGATTTCTGGAGAGAAGACGCCCTTTTCGGGATACACTAATGAGAAAGTCTACAGAACCGGCATTTGCAAAATAGATGTTTTCTGAAATGGCGAGTTTGGGGGAAAGGAAATTTAGGGAGACTGCACCAGCTACGAATACTGGAAAATGAGGAAGATGTGGCTGTAAAGGAAGACGTACAAGGGTGATGAGTGCCTTCAGGGACAATGTTAATCATTATTGTTGCTATGGTAGACATGTCATGAACTGTCTTCTAACGCTGAAGATACTATTCAGTTCTCTAATATAATGCGGGGAGTTATTTCGGCGCGGGTTCCTAGTACTGAGAAGAACTTCCATAACGTGGCTGAACGATAGAGTGGGACATATAGGATTTTGCTCTGATGGGAGAGGGTAATTCTATCATATGTTCAGACAAGAGCGTTGAGATCGAGGACAGTGTACGATGATAAGACAGTAGAGAAGACGGATGGTATAGACATCTCTAGCCTTGTCCGCACGCAGCCATGGTAGCTGTGCGTATGATGGTGAAATATGATCAAAGAGTCGAACATCACAGATATGACGAACACATGAAACCAGAACTAGCTACGGTCGCAGGTTCGAATCCTGCCTCGGGCATGGATGTGTGTGATGTCCTTATGTTAGTTAGGTTTAAGTAGTTCTAAGTTCTAGGGGACTGATGACCACAGATGTTAAGTCCCATAGTGCTCAGAGCCATTTGAACCATTTGAACCAGAACTAGGCGCTATGAGCTTTCCTGAGAAAGACAGTGCAGGATAACATAGCTGTAATAAATAATTGGATGTGTGTTTCTTTTTCAGGTCAAGAGAGATGGGCTTTTTGTATTTTTGTAGGCCATTTGGGGAGATACTGATGCCTACTTGCACATTGTAGTTAAGTGCTCAGTCCAATTTACATTTTCGCCTATTATTACTCATAAAATTTTTCTGAGGCGGAAAAGTTGATATTTGTGCCATTTACGATTAAAGATGGTAGGTATTCGCGGTATTTCGAGATAACGATCCTGGAGTGGCCAACCAGTAGCGCTTGGGTTTTAGATAGGTTGAGCCACTTTTAATAATGCACAAAGGTCGGTACCGAGATTCTAGATAGCTGGTTTCAGGGCTATTGGTTTTACACCTAGATGCAGTTGGAGGTCGTAAGTCTACATGTGGCATTTGCAGGAGCTCAAAACTCAATACACATCACTGACATATGACCCAATATCGAAACCTGGGAGACCTCTGATACTGCCTGTCCCTATTGTGACTTTATGGTGACGGACAGGATGGATTGCTGGCGAGAAGGCAGGTATCAGCGAAACCGTTACACTGCACCTGGCGAGAAATTTAGGCTGCTGTGTTGGGCAAGTAAAATGTAAAAGTCGACCAACGGTATCGAAGGCTGTGCTGAAGTGTAAGAAAAAAATGGTTCAAATGGCTCTGAGCGCTATGGGACTTAACTTCTGAGGTCATCAGTCCCCTAGATCTTAGAACTACTTAAACCTAATTAACCTAAGGACATCACACACATCCATGCCCGAGGCAGGATTCGAACCTGCGACCGTAGCGGTAGCCCGGTTCCAAACTGTAGCTCCTAGAACAGCTCGGCCAACCCCGGGCGTGAGTCGTGCTTGGGTAGCACAGTTGGTAGAGCACTTGCCCGCGAAAGGCAAAGGTCCCGAGTTCGAGTCTCTGTCCAGCACACAGTTTTAATCTGCCAGGAAGTTTCATTTGTCATCTTTATTGAAGCTGCGATGTTTACGGAAACCTGATTGGTATTCGTCTCAACCCGTCGACCGCTACCGACAGTCGATCGCCAGGCTTTTGAGTCACTCTTTCAAAACCTTTCCTGAAACCTGAACTGTTTTTATAAAATACCTGTTTGTTGACAACGAGTGTTTCTCACAGTATTTATAGGCAGTAAATCCTCTATCGTCTCCATCCGCATTTCACCGCCTTTGACTCTCGCGCCAAGCAATAGTATTTCCTCGTGCGTGACGAGACTCACGAACGGTAACTTGTTGCGTTGTGAGTTCAGGTTGCGGTGAGCGGGTACGGCGGTCAGGGTTTGCTGCGTCATGAGATGCGGTGTGCGGAGCGGAGGACGTAGGGACGGACTAGGAAGAAGCTCCGCCTCCAGTAGGCAACACGAAGCTCAATTTTCGATCTTCCACGATACAGAAATGTGCTCCACGAAGGAAATAACTCGATTTCAAAATGACATTTCTTTACAGTGCGAATACAATGAAGACAACTTTTAGAAATCAGTAAGTGTAATAAACCTACCCTAACGTTGTAAAAATGGCATCATATGTTTTATCGTTCTTTGGGTCAACTTCTCCATGTGAAGCAGCGTTTTCAACGATGAACATATTGAAATGTAAGTATAGAAATGACCTGACTAATCCTCATCTTTCAGCCCGTGTAAGGTTGACTGACAAAATGTTCACCAGATTAAAATAAACTTGCCCATGATATACGAGGGTAATCCCAAAAGTAAGGTCTCCTGTTTTTTTCTAAGTACATAGACCTGAGTATATATATATATATATATATATATATATATATATATATATATATATATATATATATATATCAGTTCATGACATCCAGTCAGACGCGCTGTTCACATCCAACTGCCCAATACTACAATAGCGAATATTCCAACAATGGCAACCAGTCAGACTGCACACAGCACAGCCAGTGATTTTCATACAGAGCGCTACGTGGCGCTACCAACATAAAAACCTAAACAGCCTACTCACAAGATTATTTGGTCGGAAAGCGATTCAGCTCCGAGGACGAGGTGAAAGAAGAGGTTCATAACTTTCTGAACAGCATGGGGGCGAGCTGGTATGACATGGGCATACAAAAAGTGCCACGGCGTCTACGAAAATACATCGACAGGAAAGGTGATTATGTCAAAAAATAGCTAAATGTTCAAACTGTAAACTGATGTAAACCATTGTAGAAATAAACCGATCTATATACTTATAAAAAAATATAAGACCTTACTTTTGGGATTACCCTCGTATAAAGCTAAGTATCTCACTAAACTTTTTCAAACAATTATGATAGTGTACATTTTAATTTTTTTTTCATACGTGTAACATCTTGAAAACTGAATAGTCGGTCTGAAACTTTTGATGGAGACAAAATTACCTTTTATGTATTTTGTGTAACTGATATGGTTAGTTGTGACTACAGCGTTGTCTTTTGCTTATACCTTTATGAATTTTCAGGTCATTAGGTCTCTAAATGAATTACATGTAGTAGATCTCAAACTCAAAAAAGTTATGCACCCCTGGTCTAGTACGTTGTTTGTTGTTGGATTTAGACGTCCCTAGCTGCATATAACAGTCCCGTGCCTTCCGCCGCTGAGTCACGGCCGCGCACGCCCACGCCGGCGCGCCACGCGCCGATTCACGAGTTTAGCGCAGCGCCTGCCCGGCTGGCGCGCGCTTCGCATTCCTGCGGTCTGCTCTTACGTAACGCAACAAAGTGGCCACTGTGCTCGGCCCCACGCCGTGCAAATGTTCCTGACACCGCCCCTCGCCAGCACACTGCCTCGGCTGTGGGCGGCGGCACTCTGCGGGACCCGCACAGGCACAGCTGTTTGGCTATTTTTAGGAGCGGGCGCACCAGCGTGCAGTTACACCCATCTCTTACAGTTAGTCCATCTGTGTAGGCGAGGTCGCCGGCAAGCCCTAGTGTCGTCCTGGGGGGGAAAAAATTCATTCATCCACGAATGAAGTGTCTTACATAGCCCTCGTCCGTCCGTTTCTTGACTATTGCACGTTAGTCTGGGATACTTACGAATTAGGATTAACATACAAAGGATGCTAATCCATTTCAAACGGTAAACACTGCAAGAGAAGTTTATCGTTGTTTACTTATTTTTCAGTGGGAGCCTGGCGACGTATACTGAGATGATAAATGTCATGGGATACCTCCTAGTCGCGTGTGGGATCATCTCTTGTCTGGAGTAGTGCATCGACGTGACATGAACTCAACAAGTCGTTTGAACTCCCCTGCGGAAATACTGGGACATGCAGCCTCTATAGCTGTCCATAATTGCGGAAATGTTCTCGGTGCACGATTTTCTCAACGAACTGACCTCTCGACTATATCCCATGGCGGGCGATGTGGATCGCCAAATCGAACTGACCAGAATGTTCTTAAAACCAGTCGTGAACAATTGTGGCCCGGTGACATGGCGCATTGCCATCCATAAAAATTCCATTGCTGTTTGCAAACATGAAGCCCATGAATGGCTGAAAATGGTCTCCAAGTCGCCGAAGATAACCATTTCCAGTCAATCATCTGACCATGCTGCGGTTTTCCAATCGTCTAGGGTCCAACATGGAAGAAGCCTGGAGATACTGGAAGGTATTATACACTCCTGGAAATGGAAAAAAGAACACATTGACACCGGTGTGTCAGACCCACCATACTTGCTCCGGACAGTGCGAGAGGGCTGTACAAGCAATGATCACACGCACGGCACAGCAGACACACCAGGAACCGCGGTGTTGGCCGTCGAATGGCGCTAGCTGCGCAGCATTTGTGCACCGCCGCCATCAGTGTCAGCCAGTTTGCCGTGGCATACGGAGCTCCATCGCAGTCTTTAACACTGGTAGCATGCCGCGACAGCGTGGACGTGAACCGTATGTGCAGTTGACGGACTTTGAGCGAGGGCGTATAGTGGGCATGCGGGAGGCCGGGTGGACGTACCGCCGAATTGCTCAACACGTGGGGCGTGAGGTCTCCACAGTACATCGATGTTGTCGCCAGTGGTCGGCGGAAGGTGCACGTGCCCATCGACCTGGGACCGGACCGCAGAGACGCACGGATGCACGCCAAGACCGTAGGATCCTACGCAGTGCCGTAGGGGACCGCACCGCCACTTCCCAGCAAATTAGGGACACTGTTGCTCCTGGGGTATCGGCGAGGACCATTCGCAACCGTCTCCATGAAGCTGGGCTACGGTCCCGCACACCGTTAGGCCGTCTTCCGCTCACGCCCCAACATCGTGCAGCCCGCCTCCAGTGGTGTCGCGACAGGCGTGAATGGAGGGACGAATGGAGACGTGTCGTCTTCAGCGATGAGAGTCGCTTCTGCCTTGGTGCCAATGATGGTCGTATGCGTGTTTGGCGCCGTGCAGGTGAGCGCCACAATCAGGACTGCATACGACCGAGGCACACAGGGCCAACACCCGGCATCATGGTGTGGGGAGCGATCTCCTACACTGGCCCTACACCACTGGTGATCGTCGAGGGGACACTGAATAGTGCACGGTACATCCAAACCGTCATCGAACCCATCGTTCTACCATTCCTAGACCGGCAAGGGAACTTGCTGTTCCAACAGGACAATGTATGTCCGCATGTATCCCGTGCCACCCAACGTGCTCTAGAAGGTGTAAGTCAACTACCCTGGCCAGCAAGATCTCCGGATCTGTCCCCCATTGAGCATGTTTGGGACTGGATGAAGCGTCGTCTCACGCGGTCTGCACGTCCAGCACGAACGCTGGTCCAACTGAGGTGCCAGGTGGAAATGGCATGGCAAGCCGTTCCACAGGACTACATCCAGCATCTCTACGATCGTCTCCATGGGAGAATAGCAGCCTGCATTGCTGCGAAAGGTGGATATACACTGTACTAGTGCCGACATTGTGCATGCTCTGTTCCCTGTGTCTATGTGCCTGTGGTTCTGTCAGTGTGATCATGTGATGTATCTGACCCCAGGAATGTGTCAATAAAGTTACCCCTTCCTGGGACAATGAATTCACGGTGTTCTTATTTCAATTTCCAGGAGTGTATAATGGTAAGACAGAGATGCAGGAACCAGGGTTTAAATTGTAAGACATTTCCAGGGGCAGATGTGAACTCCGACCGCAATCTATTGGTTATGAAATGCAGATTAAAGCTGAAGAAACTGCAAAAAGGTGGGAAATTGAGGAGATGGGACCTGGATAAACTGAAAGAACCAGAGGTTGTAGAGAGCTTCAGAGAGAGCATTAGGAAACGATTGACAAGAATGGGGGAAATAAATACAATAGAAGAAGAATGGGTAGCTTTGAGAGACGAAATAGTGAAGGCAGCAGAGGATCAAGTAGGTAAAAAGGCGAGGGCTAGTAGAAACCGTTCGGTAACAGAAGAAATATTGAATTTAAATGTTGAAAGGAGAAAATACAAAAATGCAGTAAATGAAGCAGGTAAAAAGGAATACAAACGTCTCAAAAAGTAGATCGACAGGAAGTGCAAAATGGCTAAGCAGGGATGGCTAGAGGACAAATTTAAGAATGTAGACGCGCATATAACTACGGGTAAGAACATGAAAATTAAAGAGATCTTTGGAGAAAATAGAACCACTTGCATGAATATCAAGAGCTCAGATGGAAACCCACTAAGCAAAGAAGGGAAAGCAGAAAGGTGGAAGGAGTATATAGAGGGTCTATACAACGGCGATGTTCTTGAGGACAATGTTATAGAAATGGAAGAGAATGTAGATGAAGATGAAATAGGAGATATGATACTGCGTGAAGAGTTTGACAGAGCACTGAAAGACCTGAGTCGAAACAAGGCACCGGGAGTAGACAACATTCCATTAGAACTAATGACAGCCTTGGGAGAGCGGAGTCTAACAAAACTCTACCATCTAGTGAGTAAGATGTATGAGACAGGCGAAATAACCTCAGACTTCAAGAAGAATATAATAATTCCACTCCCAAAGAAAGCAGGTGTTGACAAATGTGAAAATTACCGAACTGTCAGTTTAATAAGCCACGGCTGCAAAATACTAACACGAATTCTTTACAGACGAACGGAAAAACTGGTAGAAGCCAACCTCGGGGAAGATCAGTCTGGATTCCGTAGAAATGTTGGAACACGTGAAAGATTAAGGAAAGGCAAACCTACGTTTCTGGCATTTATAGACTTTTGACAATGTTGACTGGAATACTCTCTTTCAAATTATGTAGGTGGCAGGGGTAAAATATAGGGAGCGAAAGGCTATTTACAATTTGTACAGAAACCAGATGGCAGTTATAAGAGTCGAGGGGCATGAAAGGGAAGCAGTGGTTGGGAACGGAGTGAGACAGGCTTGTAGCCTCTCCCCGATGTTATTAGATCTGTATATTGAGCAAGCAGTAAAGGAAACAAAAGAAAAATTTAAAGTAGGTATTAAAATCCATGGAGAAGAAATAAAAACTTTCAGGTTCGCCGATGACAGTGTAATTCTGTCAGAGACAGCAAAGGACTTAGAAGAGTAGTTGAACGCAATGGACTGTGTCTTGAAAGGAGGATATAAGATGAACATCAACAAAAGCAAAACGAGGATAATGGAATGTAGTCGAATTAAATCGGGTGATGATGCCGGAATTAGATTACGAAATGAGACACTTAAAAAAGTAAAGAAGTTTTGCTATTTGGGGAGCGAAATAACTGATGATGGTCGAAGTAGAGAGGATATAAAATGTAGACGAGAAATGGCAAGGAAAGCGTTTGTGAAGAAGAGAAATTCCAGAAGTTCCAGACTGTAGCACCTAGAACCGCACGGCCACTCCGGCCGGCTAAACATTTATTCCTCCCAGTATTTAGATATTTTGTAGTAGATGCGAAAAGGTGTCTGTGCCATTACGTTTTGGTGCCACTGTACACTGGTGAGCGGAAACTGTGGTGTCACCGCAAGGCACCATACTTGCTAGGTTGTAGGCTTCAAATCGGCCGCGGTCCGTCAGTACACATCGGACCCGCGAGTCGCCACTGTCGACGTTAGCAGACCGAGCGCCGCCACTCGACTGGTCTTACGAGACAAGCTAGCGTAGTGGCCAGTTCTACAGCCGACTTTAATAGGAATGGTTCACTTTTTATAGCTTCAGAGATCTCATTTGCAGAGACGCTTGTTAGCACAGCCTTCTGCTAAGTCAGTAGCCATAACCTAGCCAGGCGCCACATACAGTTTATGCAATGACAGTTGGTCTATATGTGTGAAGCAATCAGAATTGTAAAGAAGTATTGGCAGTTCATTCTATAACTGCACTCGTAAATATTATTGTATAAAGTGAAGATCGACGTTCACCGCTGATGCTGAATTAAAGTTAACTATTTAATTTAAAAAATGGCTCTCAGGTCATCAGTACACTAGAACTTGGAAATATTCAAACCTCACTAACCCAAGGACATCACAAAAATCCATCCCCGAGGCAGGATTCGAACCTGCGACCGTAGCTGTCGCGCGGTTCCAGACTGAATCATCTAGAACCGCTCGGCCACAACGGCCGGCAATTATTCAATTGTATTCCTGTCCACTAACTTTCTAATCACCTAAGTTGTTCCAGATACATCCCGTCAAGTATAGTTCATTGATCCTCACGTCAGCCTACGTGATCAACGTGTGCAATTGATGGCCACATCTCGTGATCATACTAAGAGTCAAATTACGTGACTCAGCCGGGTCACCCTTTTCCCGTGAGGCCCATAGTTCCGCCTCATACATAACAGAAGCACTGTGACTATCCGCTTAAAAGTGATTCCACGTAGCAAGGTTCTGTCAAGTCCTTAGAAACCTTCCGGAGGTATGTCACTGTCTAGGAACAGGACACGTGGGCCAGTTGTTTACAGGTATGGAGATGGTGTCCTACAATGTTCACACCAGGCGATTCTGGTGGCCAAGACTTCCCAGTAACTTCACCGTCATGCCCTGAAACCATTGTAGCACGATCCATCCTTGCGGCATAGACAGTTATACTGCTGCAAAGATGCTACTGCCTTCTGGACGGATATCAAGCATGAGATTGCGCAGACAGCCCGCAATAAAGTTCAAATTGCCTTCGATTACTACAAAGGTCCCCTGGGAGCCCTGGTGAGTGTCTCCCACAACGTAACACTGCCACCACAGGCCTGCGTCCGAAGTGCGGTACATTTTTCAAGGAGCTGTTCGCCTGTATGGCGGCCTATCCGGACACGACGGTCGACCCTGGTAACGAGAAAAGTGATTCATCCGATCACGGGCGATACGTTTCCACTGACCCACGGTCCAGGCTCAATGAACCTGTGTTCATCCTCACCACCCTTTGTACAGTGGTCGAAATAAACGTTACATGTTGCTTTATTGACAATACTGGACGTAACAGGTAACGAAACTGGTTTTGTTCTGTCAGCTGAAGTCACAACAAAACAAAAGTAAAGAACATACACATTCCAATTCACTGATACGAACAAAAAAGCAATAATAAAATCCTACAAAAGATTCCGTTGCTAAACCTACAGTTTCTTCTGCCCGACATCTAGCGTTAAACATTGTTTATGAACCAATTTTCCCTCCTCGTAACTGGAGACATTTTTAAATGCGTATAGTCACACTCCTAACCAAATTTTCCAGATAAACCGGTGGGATATTGTCCGATTAGTCCGTAGCGGTCTCTATGAGACGCTGTGAGGTATTTGGTTGGACAGGGCGATTGCAGACTCCTGCTTTGGCGTGATCCATGAACTCTAAAGCAGCTGAGATGCGGAGAATATGGAGGCCGTCCTCCCCGACTGATGGTAAACTCCAGTAGGAGGTTCACAAAATTGTGACGACGGACGCTTGCGTTGCCGTCAGACGGCGTGAATCCAACATGTTCACCAAATGGAGCCTCAATGCGCGCAAGGATTCGGTCACGGTGCTTCACACCAGACATCCTCACATACATTGGGCGCAAAGGTGTCCTGAGACCACACATTGTTATACTCCAAAATATGACTGAACTGCGATGGTATGTGTGGCGGTCTACTGTATCATTTGCGTGAAACGTTGTCTTAGATGACTCCGACAGGAATATCAGCATCGTCATGGTGGGGACTGATACGAATCTAGACAGACATAAAAAGCATTGTGTCGCACTGCTGTCTAGTCACAAAGGCTGGTTTCGTGCCCATGCGACATGAGCTTCTCTCCGAACTCCATTTATGGGAACAACCTTAAGAGGGATTCTGGCACACAATCGCCGCTCATGGAGCCTATTTCGTGTCGTTTGTGTTGACACTTGCACTCCTGTTGCTGTTTGGAACTGCCACTGCAGACATGTAGCACTGTGTTCAGGGTTTCTGATTGCTGTTACGTACGGAAATCAGTCCTTCACAACTGTTGTTTTTCTTACACGACCACTTCTGTGACCATCCTCAACTGGTCGTGATGCTAGAAACTTGCTCCGCATTCTACAGACATCACTTTGACTCGCAGCGACATTCGCTGCCACGTCCACCTGACTTATTCACTGCTCCAGCAGAGTAACTATAGCCAACAGTCTTGCCGCAGTGGTAACACCGGTTCCCGTCTCATCACCGAAGTTAAGCGCTGTCGGGCTGTACTAGAACTTGGATGAGAGACCATCCGGTCTCCCGAGCGCTGGTGGCAAGCGGGATGCACTCAGCCCTTATGAGGCTAACTGAGGAGCTACTTGAGTGAGAAGTAGCGGCTCCGGTTTCGTAAAGTGACATACGGCCGGGAGAGCGGTGTGCTGACCACATGCCCCTTCATATCCGCATTCAGTGACGCCTGTGGGTTGAGGCCTTCACGGTCTGTTGCCGCGCGGGGTAGCCGCGCGTTCTAAGGCGCCTTGTGACGGTCCATGCGGCTACCCCCGCCGGAGGTTCGAGTCCTCCGTCGGGCATGTTCGAATCCTGCCTCGGGCATGGATGTGTGTGATGTCCTTAGGTTAGTTAAGTTTAATTAGTTCTAAGTTCTAGGCGACTGATGACCTCAGAAGTTAAGTCGCATAGTGCTCAGAGCCATTTTGAAAAAATGTTTGCTGCTAACTCTGAATAAATAAATGAAATAATTTGTATCTTAAAATATTTTGCAAACACCTGTAATTAATTAAACGAGAGTTGTCTCCTGCTCAGAAAAAGTACTGGCGTGCCGTACGACGTTTGTTGCTGTGCCTGACAGGCAGTGTCGCAGGTACCAGATCTGTGCAATTAGCGTTGGCAAACAGTTCAGTCGCTTCGCTGACGGCCGTTGTTCGGGGATTTCACTTGTCACGTTGAATCCGAGGGGGGAAGGAGCGTTCCGTGCTTTTCTGCAATGAGGCGGTTTAATAGCATTCGCGGGGTAAAAGTTAGTGTGAGACTGGTACAAGACTTTTTCTATAGTCTACATAATCGTCTTGAGAGATTTAGCAACTGCCTAGACATTTAAGATAATTCTCATTTATTGTTCCGATTCAGTTGCACATTTTTCAGACATGTTTCAATCATTGTGGATCATCTTCAAATCTAAGTAGTGGCGTCAGCAACCGGTCTTGTTTACACAGAGTACTCTGATATGTGGTTCTTAGTGGACAACACGTATTTCTGTCCCAACTACTTAGATCTGAAGATGATTCAGAGTGATCGAAACATGTAGTTTAATTAAGAAATATGTAATTCAGGCAAAACAAAAATTTAGAATTATCTTAAAGAACTTTCTGTTAATTATACAACAGTGCGGGAATTATCAACAAATTTCAAGAGGCCCGTACAACAAACAATAAACGCAGATTCGGAAGTTCAAGAGTTCTTACGTGTAGAGAGCGTCGAAGGATAGTTCGTCTTGCACAAAAAAGCACTGTAAAAGTGCAGGGTTGTTTGTATCGAACATCCAGTCAACGTCCAACAAACAGGTTAGTACTTAAACAATTAGGAAAGTTCTGAAGGCAGCTGATATTCATGAGAGATCTCCCAGAAAGCATACATTTCTCTCGGAAGTTAACCTAAGAGCCGGCCGTGTGGCCGAGAGGTTCTAGGCGCTACAGGTTCGGATCCTGCCTCGGGCATGGATGTGTGTGATGTCTTTAGGTTAGTTAGGTTTAAGTAGTTCTAGGTTCTAGGGGACTGATGACCTTACCAGTTAAGTCCCATAGTGCTCAGAGCCATTTGAACCATTTAACCTAAGAAATCGGTTGCAAGTCGCCAATTATTACGTCAATAAATTGACTGAATATTTGACTACTGGGCTTTTTCTCTGTTGAATCTAATTTTAACTTGTCTGGATCCAACGGAAAGGGGAAAGTGTGATGCAAACCAGATATCAGCTCAGATCACAACATGACGTACCCACAGTAAAACATGGGGAGGAAGCATAATGATTTGGGATTACATGGCAACTTCTGGTAATGGCGACTTGCCGTCAGATGATTACTTGGAAGACGAAATGGCGCGCCGTGCTCTTCAGCGATGAAGGCAGATTACGCCTACACGCGAGTGAAGATCATCTGCGCGTATGACGTAAACCTGGTGATCGCTGTCTCGCAGAGCGCATTCGTTCAAGACACATTGTCCCCATGGCCACACCCAAGGCCTTGTCGTTTGAGGTGTGATAAGCTATAACCCTCGTTCACCTTTGGTGTTTCTGGAAGGGACGTTAACCAGCTCTCGGTATGTGCAGAATGTTGTTAGACCCGTTCTTTTGACGTTCTTGCGACATGAAAGTGAAGCGCTGTTCCAACAGATTAATTCTCGTACAAAAACTGCCCGGAAAACGGAAATTGCTGTGCAAGACGTCGAGCAACTTCCCTGGATAGCAAAATCTCCATACTTGTCACCAATCGAGCACGTGTGGGATGTGACTGTACGAGACGTCACTCGTCCGACTCGTCAACCGACATCAAGAACAGGTCGAGTATTAGTGGCATAACAAGTCCCGGAGCAGTATTCACCTCCTGTACGATCGAATGGATGTCAGCGGCTGGACTGCCGCCCGTGAGGGCTATGGCACGTACTAATATGGGTGTTTCAGCACGGGTCGACACCTGGTACCTAAGAAACGCTTGTATTATTGCTTTGTAAATGTAATAATTTCATGTGCTCCATCTCCACTGTTGGAACAATAAATCTTGGGGGAGCTGGGAACACCTAAAAGGATGCACTAATTTATTTCTTGTTGTGTATATGTAATGAAAGGTGTGTAATACACTACTGGCCATTAAAATTGCTACACCACGACGATGACGTGCTACAGACGCGAAATTTAACCGACAGGAAGAAGATGCTGTGATAAGCAAATGATTAGCTTTTCAGAGCATTCACACAAGGTTTGCGCCAGTGGCGACACCTACAACGTGCTGACATGAGGAAAGTTTCCAACCGATTTCTCATACACAAGCAGCAGTTGACCGACGTTGCCTGGTGAAACGTTGTTGTGATGCCTAGTGTAAGGAGGAAAATTCATACCATCACGTTTCCGACTTTGATAAAGGTCGGATTGTAGCCTATCGCGACTGCGATTTATCGTATCGCGACAACGCTGCTCGCGTTGGTCGAGATCCAATGACTGTTAGCAGAATATGGTATCGGTGGGTTCAGGAGGGTAATACGGAACGCTGCGCTGGATCCCAGCGGTCTCGTATCACTAGCAGTCGAAATGACAGGCGTCTTATCCGCACGGCTGTAACGGATCGTTCAGGCACGTCTCGATCCCCGAGTCAACAGATGGGGACGCCTGCAGGACAACAACCATCTGCACGAACAGTTCGACGACGTTCTCAGCAGCAAGGACTATCAGCCCGGAGACCATGTATGCGCTTACTCTTGACGCTACATCACAGTCAAGAGGGCCTGCGATGGTGTACTCAACGACGAAACTGAGTCCACGAATGGCAAAACGTCATTTTTTCGGATGAATCCAGCATCCGTGTTTGGCGACATAGCGGTGAACGCACATTGGAAGCGTGTATTCGTCACCGCCCTACTGGCGTATCACCCGGCTTGATGGCATGGGGGTGCCATTGGTTACACGTCTCGGTCACCTCTTGTTCGCATTGACGGCACTTTGAACAGTGGACGTTACATTTCAGATGTTTACGACCCGCGGCTCTACCCTTCATTCGATCCCTGCGAAACCCTACGTTTCAGGATGGTTAATGCACGACCTTGCAGGTCCTGTACGGGCCTTTCTGGATACAGAAAATGTTCGACTGCTGCCCTGGCCAGGACATTCTCCAGATCTCTCGCCAATTGAGAACGTCTGGTCAATGGTGGCCGAGCAACTGGCTCGTCACAATACGCCAGTCACTACTCTTGATGAACTGTGATATCGTGTTGAAGCTGCATGGGCAGCTGTACCTGCACACGCCATCCAAGCTCTGACTCAATGCCCAGGCGTATCAAGGCCGTTATTAGGGCCAGAGGTGGTTGTTCTGGGTACTGATTTCTCAGGATCTATGCACCCAAATTGCGTGAAAATGTAATCACATGTCTGTTATAGTACAATATATTTGTCCAATGAATACCCGTTTATCATCTGCATTTCTTCTTGGTGTAGCAATTTCAATGGCCAGTAGAGTGCTATGCGGTGCCACTGCACCTGACCGCTAGCGATGGTCGGTGTCTGGGATCAGCTGCACGAGCAGCGAGCCGCAGCCACTGGGCGAGGTCGTGGCCGGGACCGGCTCTTGGTGGTCTCGCGGCTTGGCCCGTGCTGTGCTAGCGCGTAGCTGGCCGACCGCCCGGCGCTACGGCCAGCCTCATCCACTTCCAGGAACGGCCCATTCTGACCCGCGAGCCAGCGGGCCGCGCGTGTGTCGCTTCTCTCGTCTCCTCGCCGCCTTGCCTTGCCTCGGCCGCATCCCGCCACGCCTGGCGCTCATCCCGCTAGGCTGCGGGCCGGCTGACGCAAGCGACAGAACAGAACGGACAGCGCGAAACTGCTGCTGCGTGCCGTGATGGATGGCTGCGTCCCCTGCCGCGTGTGATCGCGGTGACGCGACGTGCAACCGGATCCTACCCTTGGCGCAGGAGGTTCATGTCCAGCAAGCTGAATCTGGTGCTGGCGGAATGCCGTATCTTGTGATGGCATATGTTCCATGACGCCGCGCATAACAACAGGATTTTACGGTGCTCATACCTCGCCTTCAGTCTCTACAGGGTGTTACGAAAAAGGTACGGCCAAACTTTCAGGAAACATTCGTCCCACACAAATAAAGAAAAGATATTATGTGGACATGTGTCCGGAAACGCTTAATTTCCATGTTACAGTTCATTTTAGTTTCGTCATTCCAACGTGATCAAATTGTAAATTTTCACAATCAACATGTGCGGGCTGACGAGAATCCGCACGAAATTGTGCAATCACGTCATCAACACAGATTTTCTGTGAACGTTTGGGCAGGCATTGTTGGTGATGTCTTGATTGGGCCCCATGTTCTTCCACCTACGCTCAATGGAGCACGTTATCATGATTTCATACGGGATACTCTACCTGTGCTGCTAGAACATGTGCCTTTACAAGTACGACACAACATGTGGTTCATGCACGATGGAGCTCCTGCACATTTCAGTCGAAGTGTTCGTACGCTTCTCAACAACAGATTCGAAGACCGATGGATTGGTAGAGGTGGACCAATCCCATGGCCTCCACGCTCTCCTGACCTCAATCCTCTTGACTTTCATTTATGGGGGCATTTGAAAGCTCTTGTCTACGCAACCCCGGTACCAAATGTAGAGACATTTCGTGCTCGTATTGTGGACGGCTGTGATACAATACGCCATTCTCCAGGGCTGCATCAGTGCATCAGGGATTCCATGCGACGGAGGGTGGATGCATGTATCCTCGCTAACGGAGGACATTTTGAACATTTCCTGTAACAAAGTGTTTGAAGTCACACTGGTACGTTCTGTTGCTGTGTGATTCCATTCCATGATTAATGGGATTTGAAGAGAAGTAATAAAATGAGCTCTAACATGGAAAATAAGCGTTTTGGGTCACATGTCCACATAACATATTTTCTTTCTTTGTGTGTGAGGAATGTTTCCTGCAAGTTTGGCCGTACCTTTTTGTAACACCCTGTATACACGCTGAAGCACCTAAGAGACTGGTGTAAGGCCGGCCGCGGCGGCCGAGCGGTTCTAGGCGTTTCAGTCCGGAACCGCGCGACTTCCACGGTCGCAGGTTCGAATTCTGCCTCGGGCATGGATGTGTGTGATGTCCTTAGGTTAGTTAGGTTTAAGTAGTTCTAAGTTCTAGGGGACTGGTGACCCCAGATGTTAAGTCGGATAGTGCTCAGAGCCATTTGAACTGGTTTAGGCATGCGTATTCAAACACAGAGATATGTCAACAGGCAGAATACGGCGCTGAGGTTGGCAACGCCTCGTGACGTCTCGTTTTGTCTCAGTTTTGTCTCAGTTAATTCTATAGATATCTCTTCAAATCTCGGTTTTTACCAAATATTTCGAAATTACTCTGTTAAATTCATTTGATATGGTGAAAATAGGAAAAGTGAACAAAACGGCTTTACGTGTTAACAACGATGTTGAAATGAACGCTGATCAAAGCGAATTTGACACTATGAATGTAGAAATTACTCGTTTTTCCGAGCTCGAACCAGAACCAAGTTCTGAAACGAAAGTTCACATTTTACTTGAAAATCTTCTGTTTGCAGACGATATTCAGACAGTCAATCGCTAATGCAGACTTGGAAATTGATGATGTTTCATGTAAAGCAAATGTCCCAATGGACAAAGCTACCCGTGAATCTTATTTGCAAACTAAAAATCAGCCTATAGATCCGAATACGCTAGTGCTGCAAAAACTTAATGAAGTAATTGAAAGATGAAAGTTACATATAGATTGTAAGACTGAACAACAACAGTTACGTAAAGATTTTAAGACTTTTCAAGCAGAACAGGGAAAACAATTCAAAGAATTAGCGACATATACTGTTAATTTCAGTAACTTGTCTGTATAATACAATAGTTTAGCAAGTGACGTATCGCAGTTGAAAAAAGCTTATCGTGATATTCCGGGAGACGTGTCAGATTTGTAGAAGGAACAAAGTCGAGATGACGTGGAACGGCACCCGTCAGATACTGCCTCTCAAAACTGATATCAACGTCTGGATGGAGCAGCACACCGGAGTGCGTGCGCCGCCCTCGCTTGTAATTAAAGCAATGGTGTTCGATGTCTATCGATCTTCTCCACTTCTAAACATAGCGACTGCAGCAATCGATAACGCGATGACTCCCTTGATCTGAAATTATAACCAAAAGTCCTTTGGGTGTTCGCGACAGACTTTTCAGTTTACACGAACTTGCTGACTGTAGTTCTTATGCCCGGTATGAGAATGGGTATTCAAATGTTGAAAATTTAATGTCTTGAATCATCAATCCATCGCCCAAGCCGATGCCAGATGATGATTTTTAGGAGGATATTGAGTTTTTTGCGAGGATATTGAGTTGTTAATTATTATTCCGTCGTCAAGACGTCGCTACGTTGCGTGTTCAACCTCTACATGACGTAATTCCAGAGATAATATACCCTTGAGCAATGTTCAGAACGCGTCGTATTTCGGTGTAAACTTATTGGTATTTACAGTTAAGTTGTCACTAAATCACTTTTCAACTTTATGTTTGTGGTGTCACCGCCAGACACCATACTTGCTAGGCGGTAGCCTTTAAATCGGCCGCGGTCCGTTAGTATACGTCGGACCCGCGTGTCGCCACTATCAGTGATTGCAGACCGAGCGCCGCCACAAGGCAAGTCTAGAAAGACTCCCTAGCACTCGCCCCAGTTGTACGGCCGACTTTGCTAGCGATGGTTCACTGACTACATACGCTCTCATTTCCATTGACGACAGTTTAGCATAGCCTTCAGCTACGTCATTTGCTACCACCTAGCAAGGCGCCATATTCAGTTACTATATGTCTTATGAACAGATAATATTGTGAATCATGTACCGTCAAGGGCGACGTTCATCATTAATGGATTAAAGCTAAGTATCAAACTAATTACGTCCGCTTTCTGAATTCTAATTCATTGTCATGTTCCAGCCCTCACGTCAGTATAGTTCTTCCCTCCTCACGCCAGCCTGCGTGAGCTAAAACGCGTGCATTTCGGCCTCCTCTCGTAACACGGTGTTGGCTCTTCTGCCATACAACAATGTTATCCGAAAAATCTGTTAATTCCACAAATACTCTTTAAATTTCCATTAAATGATATATGCGACACAAAGAATTAAAGTTGATTTAAAGTTTATTGTTCTTCGTCAATATTTGTCCCTACACTGGGCACACACGCCGATTTTTCATTCAGGGAATTGCGTCTGTTAGCATCAGCAATTCTAACTTTGACGATAGCTTCTGACAACCTGGCGCAATTGTAAGTTCTCCGTCATTGTGTTTATCTGTTGCCTACTCAAGTCTAATGACTGATTTTATGTCGGCAATCAGTCTCTTTCTGTGTCCTTTGATGTTCGTGACTATTAAGTATCACGAAGGCTAAGCACCATCACAAATCAGCAATCACACGAGTTATTTTTCTGTCACATATATCAACTATCACGTTATCTGTCTAATCGGTAAAGATGATTTTACTTCAGTCCGACTTCTGACTAATACTTCCAACCGTAAAAATTTTAAACTTCAGATCGGTTTTAAAACAATGTAGTAGCGCTTAATATGCGTACTACTATTGCAAGAGTACAAGAGAGAAGTGAAGTTAACATTTCCGTTGCCGAGTTACATTGTAGTCACAGCGAACTTACAGCTCGATGCGGCTACAACTCTCTTCTAGGATAAATGTTGTCTTTGGTCAATTTACGGTCTGGGATTTAACCTCCGTAAATAATAATTTTTTGAATTATTTCTTTAAAGTTTCTATTTCGTACATATGGTATTCTTTTATTCAGTCCTTTCTTTATGATGAGCATTAATATTTACATAACATTCTTGTTAAACTGTGAAGAGTGTAAATTTTGTTGTCAGTAGCTGTCATCACTGTCAGGATGACTGATTTTTCTATTTCTTTTTGCAGCAAAAGCGTGTTCATTATTGAGGTGTTACAGCCTATATAAGACAAGTGTCTGGCGCAGTTGTTAGATCGGTTACTGCTACTATAGTGGCAGCCTATCCAGTGAGTTTGAACACGATGTTATACAAGGTAGTCGGCGCACGAGCGATGGGACACAGCATCTCCGGGGTAGCGATGAAGTGGGGATTTTCCTGTAGACAATTTCACGAGTGGACCGTCAATATAGAATCCGGTAAGGCATCAATTCTCTGTCATCGCTGCGGCCGGAAAAGATGGTGCAAGAACGGGACCAACGGCGGCTGAAGAGAATCATTCAACAACGACGACTAAAGAGAATCGTTCAACGTGACAGAAGTGCAATCCTTCCGCAAATTACTGCAGATTTCAGTGCTGGGCCATCAACAAATGTCATCCTGCGAATAATTCAACGAAACATCATCAATATGGACTTCCTGAGCTGAATGCCCTCATGTCTACCCTTCATGACTGCACGACACAAAGTTTTACGCCTCGCCTGTGTCAGTCAACACCATTATTGGACTGTTGATGACTGAAAACATGTCGCCTGGTCGGACGAGTCTCGTTTCAAATTGTATCGAGCGGATGGACGTTAAAGAGTATGGAGACAATCGCATAAACCCATGGACCCTGCATTTCAGCAGAGAACTATTCAAGCTGGTGGAGGCTCTGTAATGGTGTGGGGTGTGCGCAGTTGTTGTGATATGGGACTCCTAATACGTGTAGATACGACTCTGACATGTGACACGTACGTAAGCATCCTGTCCGATCACCTTCATCCATTCATGTGCTTTGTGAATTCCGACGGACTTGGCAGTTCCAGCAGGACAATGCGACACCTCACACGTTCAGAATGGGTATAGAGTGGCTCCAGAAAGACTCTTCTGGCCACCAAACTCCCCCGACATGAACATTATTGAGCATATCTGGGCTGTCATGCAACGTGCTCTTCAGAAGATACCCTCACCCCCTCGTACTATTACGGATTTGTGGACAGCTCTGCAGCATTCGTGGTGTCAATTCCCTCCAGCACTACTTCAGAAATTAGTCGAGGCCATGTTGTTGCACTTCTGCGTTAGGCAGGTGTACCTGTGTCCTTGGCTCCTTAGTGTATAAAAAGGCAGTGTCCTGACAGGCTGACTCACTCACTGGCTCATCAGTGCCCAGTCCAAATCACCAAGGACAGAAACCTGAAATCTGTTAATTAAGAAAATCGGTAATTGGTTTCTCGGTCAGAGAAATAAGTACGTGTTTCAGCATTTTTTGAAACTAAATCATTATTGCAAAACTACTAAACTACTTTAAACCTAGATCTATGAAAATCGGTATTTGACTTGTCGGTTACCATTTTTTTTAAACATGTTGCAGTACATCTGGAAATTTAACCCCTAAGGGGGTGTTTCATGAAATATTTCCTTATGAAAGAATTTTTGAGACTACATACACGAAAATTTGCATTTGGCTTTTTGATTAGAAATAACAAAATACGTGTTTCAGTGTTTTTGCAAATTCAATTCCAAAGGTCACCACAACCCACCAGTGCCAGACTGATTCACTTACCCACCACCGCCCAGACGAAACTGCTAACGATAGAAACTTGAAATTCTCAGAGAACCTGAATCTTATAGTACAGGCATCGTTTAATAAGGGACTGTTCAAAATTATACTCCTAGGGGGATGAAACAGGCGATGAAAGGCTTTTTGAAAAAATGTAACTATTAAGGCAATTTTCAAGCTAGAACTGTTGTTGTTGTTGTGGTCTTCAGTCCTGAGACAGGTTTGATGCAGCTCTTCATGCTACTTTATCCTGTGCAAGCTTCTTCATCTCCCAGTACCTACTGCAACCTACATCCTTCTGAATCTGCATAGTGTATTCATCTCTTGGTCTCCCTCTACGATTTTTACCCTCCACGCTGCCCTACAATACTAAATTGGTGGTCCCTCGATGTCTCAGAACATGTCCTACCAACCGATCCCTTCTTCTAGTCAAGTTGTGCCACAAGCTCCTCTTCTCCCCAATTCTATTCAATACCTCCTCATTAGTTATGTGATCTACCCATCTAATCTTCAGCATTCTTCTGTAGCACCACATTTCAAAAGCTTCTAATCTCTTCTTGTCTAAACTATTTATCGTCCACGTTTCACTTCCATACATGGCTACACTCCATACAAATACTTTCAGAAACGACTTCCTGACATTTAAATCTATACTCGATGTTAACAAATTTTTCTTCTTCAGAAACGCTTTCCTTGTCATTGCCAGTCTACATTTTATATCCTCTCTACTTCGACCATCATCAGTTATTTTGCTCCCCAAATAGAAAAACTCCTTTACTACTTTAAGTGTCTCATTTCCTAATCTAATTCCCTCAGCATCATTCGACTTAATTCGACTACATTCCATTATCCTCGTTTTGCCTTTGTTGATGTTCATCTTATACCCTCCTTTCAAGACACTGTCCATTCCGTTCAGCTGCTCTTCCAAGTCTTTTGCTGTCTCTGACATAATTACAATGTCATCGGCGAACCTCAAAGTTTTTATTTCTTCTTCATAGATTTTAATACCAACTCCGAATTTTTCTTTTGTTTCCTTTATTGCTTGCTCAATATAAAGATCGAATAACATCGGGGATAGGCTACAACCCTGTCTCACTCCCTTCCCAACCACTGCTTCCCTTTCATACCCCTCGACTCTTATAACTGCCATCTGCTTTCTGTACAAATTGTAAATAGCCTTTCGCTCCCTATATTTTACCCCTGCCACCTTCAGAATTTGAAAGAGAGTATTCCAGTCAACATTGTCAAAAGCTTTCTCTAAGTCTGCAAATGCTAGAAACGTAGGTTTGCCTTTCCTTAGTTTTTCTTCTAAGATAAGCCATAAGGTCAGTATTGCCTCATGTGTTCCGACATTTCTACGGAATCCAAACTGATCTTCCCCGAGGTCGGCTTCTACCAGTGTTTCCACTCGTCTGTAAAGAATTCGCGTCAGTATTTTGCAGCTGTGACTTATTAAACTGATAGTTCGGTAATTTTCACATCTGTCAACACCTGCATTCTTTTGGATTGGAATTATTATATTCTTCTTGAAGTCTGAGGGTATTTCGCCTGTCTCATACATCTTGCTCACCAGATGGCAGAGTTTTGTCAGGAGTGGCTCTCCCAAGGCTGTCAGTAGTTCTAATGGAATGTTGTCTACTCCGGGGGCCTTGTTTCGACTCAGGTCTTTCAATGCTCTGTCAAACTCTTCACGCAGTATTTTATCTCCCATTTCATTTTCATCTACGTCTTCTTCCATTTCCATAATATTGTCCTCAAGAACATCGCCCTTGTATTGATCCTCTATATATTCCTTCCACCTTTCTGCTTTCCTTTCTCTGCTTAGAACTGGGTTTCCATCAAAGCTCTTGATATTCATTCAAGTGGTTCTCCTTTCTGCAAAGATCTCTTTAATATTCCTGTAGGCAGTATCTATCTTACCCCTAGTGAGATAAGACTCTACATCCTTTCATTTGTCCTCTAGACATCCCTGCTTAGCCATTTTGCCCGTCCTGTCGATCTCATTTTTGAGACGTTTGTATTCCTTTTTGCCTGCTTCATTTACTGCGTTTTTATATTTTCTCCTTTCATCAGTTAAATTCAATATTTCTTCTGTTACCTAAGGATTTCTACTAGCCCTCGTCTTTTTACCTACTTGATCCTCTGTTGCCTTCACTACTTCATCCCTCAGAGCTACACATTCTGCTTCTACTGTATTTCTTTTCCCCATTCCTGTCAATTGTTCCCTTATGCTCTCCCTGAAACTCTGTACAACCTCTGGTTCTTTCAGTTTATCCAGGTCCCATCTGCTTAAATTCCCACCTTTTTGCAGTTTCTTTAGTTTTAATCTACAGTTCATAAGCAATAGATTGTGGCCAGAGTCCACATCTGCCCCTGGAAATGTCTTACAATTTAATACCTGGTTCCTAAATCTCTGTCTTACCATTATATAATTTATCTGAAACCTTCTAGTATCTTCACGATTCTTCCATTTATACATCCTTCTTTTATGATTCTTGAACCAAGTGTTAGCTATGATTAAGTTATGCTCTGTGCAACATTCTACCAGGCGGCTTCCTCTTTCATTTCTTACCCCTAATCCATATTCACCTACTATGTTTCCTTCGCTCCCTTTTCCTACTCTCGAATTCCAGTCACCCATGACTATTAAATTTTCGTCTCCTTTCACTACCTGATTAATTTCATTTGTCTCATCACACATTTCATCAATTTTTTCATCTGCAGAGCTATTGTTGGCATATAAACTTGTACTACTGTAGTAGGCGTGGGCTTCGTGTCTATCTTGGCCACAATAATGCGTTCACAATGCTGTTTGTAGTAGCTTACCCGCACTCCTATTTTTTTTATTCATTATTAAACCTACTCCTGCATTACCCCTATTTGATTTTGTATTTATAACCCTGTATTCACCTGACCAAAAGTCTTGTTCCTCCTACCACCGAACTTCACTAATCCCACTTTATCTAACTTTAACCTATCCATTTCCCTTTTTAAATTTTCTAACCTACCTGCCCGATTAAGGGATTTGACATTGCAAGCTCCGATCCGTAGAACGCGAGTTTTCTTTCTCCTGATAACGACGTCCTCCTGAGTAGTCCCCGCCCGGAGATCCGAATGGGGGACTGTTTTACCTCCGGAATATTTTACCCAAACCAAAACTAAGGGGATAAAATGTGGAATGAATATTTTTAAGAAAATATTTTTATACATTAAAAGAATTTTTGAAGATACATCTAAGAAAATCGCTATTTCAACTATTTCAATTTTCGGTTAGATATAAAGGAATATGTGTTAGGGGGATGTCGTTTCTATGGAAATATTGTCACAAGAGCACAAAAAGCATGGTTAACAAAAACCGTTGACTCCGGCTTCCCGAATCGCTTTTTGGGCAGAAGGCCATGCTCCTATGACCTTCTTTTGCGCGAAAAGTTAAGAAGGTGTTGTAAATTGTGAAGAAGACAAAAATTCGACTAAAAAAACTATGCAGACCATACAGTCCACGCAAGTGAAGCAGCCTGTTCTAGGCTAGCTCTTTATAAGAAAGTACTTTGCATAGCCTTTGGGCTAGGGACCATTTGTGCACACAACAGAAGGTTCGTCTTAGTGTCTCTGTCCTACAGTATACAATCAAAGTTGAATGTTCCAAACTTCCTTCTGCTTAGGCAAATGGAGCAAATCGGTTGGTTCCTTCTGCATTCGATGTGGTGTACGATGGGCTTGGTGGGGCTTATGGAGGCACCATTAGTTCATGGGCAGTTCCTCGAAAAACCTCCGAAAAAGGGTTTTTTACTATATTTTCGCTGTCACTAGCAGGCCAAAACCCGGCCAAGGATTCCAAGACTACTATGCTCACCAAATGGCTGATATTTTTACGATATATTCCTAATACCCTGATCTCCAAGCTTGAAAATTTTCTTGATATCTTTATTAGTTTCCAAGATACAGAGATTCAAAGTTACCTACTTCTACACGTAAAATACGGTATCAGGTGAAATGTAAATAATTAATAAGTGCAGCAAATTGCTCAAATTTTAAAGATATATTCTATAGGCATTTATGAGCGATGGCTCATTTTCAAAAATCCTTAACTATTATCGAGAAACGCCCCAAAAACTTGTTTTTGGGCACCAAAACCCAGCAGCGGATTCCGAGACGGCTAGGCTCCGCAAACGGCTGAAATTTTTACGATATATTCCTAAGATTCCGATCTCGAACAACCTTAAGATTTCCTTGGCATCTCTATCCGTTTCCCACGTATAGTGGTTCATAGTTCCCTTACTGGACACTTAAAACGAGCAGGTAAAATCCGGTGTACAGCGAAACATACTTTATAAAGTGGCATAGGACGGAGAAATACACTATAAGTGTTCTCGTTATAATCAGAACCGTTCTGGAATTCCTGTGTTGTAGTACTGAAGCACATGTAAATTTTTTTTGCACATAAATTCAAGTCTGAGGTGTAAAATTAGTTCAGCGTCATTTCAGTTTCACGTAATTAAACAATTTAAATTTTTCTGACCAATACATTTCTATTCACATGAGTCACATGCCCTACTGCAGCAAGGAAAAGAAGGGAATGAGTAGAAAAATACTCCTATCGGAGTGCAAAAAATGTGAATATGTTCCTGTTTATTTAAAAGACTGACTGAAAAGTGGGGTACCAGCTACATCATTCTACCTTCCTCAGCACCTTCAATATTTTCCCCAAAAATTTTGGTAAGCGAACATGTTGGCGTTTTTTAATGCTGAGATGGATGGAGACAGTGATAGTAGTAAAGAGATGGAAAAGAAATAAATACTAGAAGACAGTAGACAGCGGTTATGTTATAGAAAGAGCAAAGGAGACAATGACAGTGAGGAAGGAAGAGAGGGGTACAGTGGCAATGGATCATAGTTGACAGTGACAGAACAGGGCTAGGTAAAGAGTGAAGGAGATAGCGCCATTGGGAGAGGAATATAGAGAAGGAGAAACAGGAAGTGGATGAGAACTAGTGGAAATAGAGACATAGTTTATTACAATGGCAGCGACGAAGAGAAAGATAGTAACAGTGAGAAGAGAGAGCAGCAGTAGGATCGAAGAAATGTTATACAGACAGTAAGAGAGAGCAAGAGGGAGGCAGTGACAGTGAGAGGGGACTGTAGTAACAGGAAGGAGACTTTGTCTGTGACACAGGAGAGAACGACAGACACAAAGAGAAAATGACAGTGTGTTGGTCTGAATAAGTTAGTGAGAACGGGCAACTGGGAGTTGATGGGTATGAGCGACCATTAGGTGTGACTGACTCACAGTTAGGGGAACTTGTGGGAGTTTGGCGTCAGTTGCGTATTAAAGAAAGCGGGAATATACTGTCATGCCAAAATTTTTGGGCAAAATGTTTAAAGCTACTCAGAAAGGTAGAATGAGAAACCTAGTGCCTCACTTTTCCGTCAGAATGTTTTAAATAAACAGAAACATATTCTGTGAATGCTTGGTGTCAGTTCTTTCGGACATGTCCGGAAGAACAGACATCACGCATTCATAACCTGTTTTGCCTAGATGGGCAAGGGATCCACCTTCTTTAGTGGGTATGCACAAGCACGTTCGTCCTCCTGGGGGAATCTGGAGTGGCGAGCGTAGAGGAAATGAATCGGGACAGCGGATAGGTGGCGCCTAGTGGGAATGTGGGTTGGTCCTGATGTGTACCACGAAGGTCCGCGCAGTTGCGATAACACTGTGTCCCGGATGGCTCAGTGTTGCACGGTAGCTCAGCATGTTCGGTCGAGGGTTAACTGCACATGCACTTAAAAAAGAAACTGAGTGAATGGGTTAGCGATGAACTATAGCGCTTGTCATGTGACGTCCATCCCGAACCAGTGCAACGAATAATACTAATAATAATAATAACAATAATAAATAAAAGGTGGTTAGCGCACCTGCATAGTAAGCAGGAGATCTTGGGTTCGAATCCCGGCTCGGTACACTTTTTCACTCGCTGCCGACGATTCTGCGTAATGTCTTGATGTAGCTGAAATCAGCAGTACCTTTCCTTTTCCCCTCCTCCACCTTCAGTGCACACAGAAATATATTCGAACTTTTTGTGCTCCGATAGGAGCATTTTTCCGCTGGTTTTCATTTGCTCAAAGGAGTTTCGGGCTTGCAGCTGGTAGTTGTTTACTACACACCACGGTATTTCGACTGGAAACCTGCCAGTCATCCTCAGATTATCGAACACTGAAGTCCGGCAATTTATTAGCGAGATGTGTGCATTTCCGCGCATGCATTATTATTTATTTATGTATTCATTTGTTTGGCCTTGGGTAGCTTATGGCCGTTTAGCAGATGGAGGTGGAGAAGTATAGCTCACGACACGCGAATACCCAGACTTCATTCATCCAGTATCTGAGAATGAGAGCACTCCGTGAATTGCAACCAACTTCATATACAATTTAAAATCATTAAGATTTTCTTTTTCTCATTGACAGCGCCACAAAATAAAATGCTTATCGCTTACTATTTTTCACTGTCCATGCAGTAAAACTGCCGCTTATTATTTTTCACTGTTCACGCAGTAATACCACCGGGTTAGGGATGAATTTAAATGTATTACTTCTTCGGTACTAACTCTATCGCAACATATTTCGCAGACGGTATCCACGTACACCGTTGATGTACCTAAAAAATTAGATCATTGTACGACACATAGTTCAGGAGATTTGACGTCATAAATATTGATAAATATTGAGCTGCTTGAAAACGAAGCTGCAGGGTGAAACTCACTAGAGATACAGGTGAACTATCTGTAGAAATATATGTGTCAAATATGGTAAATATATGTGAATATATATAACGTGCGTATGTGCGGAAAGCCACTGGTTAAAACTTCCTCCTACACCCCGAGATCGATTTCAGCCGAACGTTGTACATATAGTATTTACTATCTGGAAAGAAGAAGTTGTCCGGATCAGAACCAGCAACCTCCTGTTGGGGTAGAGGTAATAACGTGGAGAGACAAGGGGGGTAGGAGGAGATGGACAGACATTGATGAGGAAGGAAGAGACGGACACACAAATTCGGGTTGGGGGGGGGGGGGCAGTAGGTGATGGCTGGCGAGAGGGTGAAGGACGAGATGGCCGGCGAGAGGGTTGAGGAGGTGATGGCCAATGAGAGGATGGAGGAGGTGATGGCCAGTGAGAGGATGGAGGAGGTGATTGCTGGAGAGAGGGTGGAGGAGGAGATGGCCAATGAGAGGATGGAGGAGGAGATGGCCAGAGAGGGGGTGGAGGAGGAGATGGCCAATGAGAGGATGGAGGAGGAGATGGCCAGAGAGGGGGTGGAGGAGGATATGGCCAGTAAGAGGGTGGAGGAGGAGATGGCCAATGAGAGGATGGAGGACGACTTGGCAAATGAGAGGATGGAGGAGGAGATGGCCAGAGAGATCGTGGAGGAGTAGATGGCTGGCAAGAGAGTGGAGGAGGTGATGGCCAGTGAGAGGGTGGAGGAGGAGATGGCCAATGAGAGGATGGAGGAGGAGTTGGCCAATGAGAGGATGGAGGAGGAGATGGCCAGAGAGAAGGCGGAGGAGGAGATGGCTGGCAAGAGAGTGGAGGAGGCAATAGCCGGTGAGAGGGTGGAGGAGAATATGGCCAGTGAGAGGATGGAGGAGGAGTTGGCCAATGAGAGGATGGAGGATGAGATGGGCAGAGAGAAGCTGGAGGAGGAGATGGCTGCCAAGAAGGTGGAGGAAATGATGGCCAGTGAGAGGGGTGGAGGAGGAGATGGCCAGTTAGAGGGTAGAGGAGGAGATTGCCAGTAAGAGGATGGAGGAGGTGTTGGTCAGAGAGAGGGGCAGGAGGAGATGGGTAAAGAGAGGTGGAGGAGGAGATGCACTTTGATAGGATAAGGACAAGATGGGAAGTACGAGATTGACTAAGAGTGTGGGAGGAGAGTTTGCATGGAGGGGGAAGGAGAAGGTGGATAGAGTACAGAGGCCAGCTGGATAAAGGGGGAGGAGCAGATGGATTCATGGGGAGGAGCAGACGGACTACTAGAAGTCTGGAATAAATACATATCCGTGCATCTCCAGGTACTCAGCTATTTAATGAAATAAAACGAAAAGAATACGAACATGAGAGGTACATACGTTAAGCACTTCCGTAGAAACAACTATACACATAAAATACATATACTTCGCGAAACCGAGGTCTACGAGAAAAATAACAGGCTGAACACAGGCGTAATATCTTCCCTTGAAGAACTGAGACGCGTTCCAGATCTATTACCATCGTTGAAAGGCATTCTTTGTGATCAGAAGGTCCAATTCAGAAGGGGAAAGTTTGTGGTCGATTGAACTTCCGAATTTCGTGGTTTCTTTAGCAGCTATACCGAGCTCTTCATTATGAACGATTCCACAGTGAGACTTCACCCACACAGACTGGATGCACTTCCAAATTATTGTCAAGAAAAGGTTGCTGGTTTTGGAATTCCACTTCTTATGCCCTAGAAGCTTAGAGATTGGAAGCCTGGCATAGAATCGGAAACCTGAAGGAAGCTGACATATTTTAAGGGTTCTAGTATAAGCTGTAGCTTGCACAACGAGAATACGAAGTTGAATCGGCAATTGAAACATTTTGAAGCCTGTATTATTGGACAGAGAATGGCACATCCCACATATTCTTCATCTTCTAATTTGCAGTCATCAGTATACATGTACAAGAAGTTGGGCCATAATTGCTATATAGGCATATTATTCAACGATAGGAGTGGATTTTCCGTATAGATGTACATGCCGCGCTTGCGTCAAGGTCGTAGTGACAAACTGACCGTTCCGCATGGCGGCACGCTGGTGGAGTTGTGGAACTCAGCTGTCCTCAGCGTTGCTGCCCGCTGCGGCCATCGGCGTACTTTGAGGTCTTCATTTGCAGCGTGTAAATGATGAAGTTCCACTTGTTCTCCAACAGATAGCTGCTATCACAGTTCATCAGACTTTCAGCCATGTGTATTTTCACTGATTCTTAAATAATGTAGGCCGGCCGCTGTGACCGAGCGGTTCTAGGCGCTTCAGTCCGGAACCGCGCTGCTGCTACGGTCGTAGGTTCGAATCCTGCCTCGGGGCTGGGTGTGTGTAGTGTCCTTAGATTAGTTAGGTTTAAGTAGTTCTAAGTCTAGGGGACGGATGACCTCAGATGTTAAGTCCCATAGTGCTTCGAGCTATTTGAACCATTTTCAAATAATGTAGTCTCAAAAAGATCTTGATTTGGTCCAAATTATTGTTTTCTCATACTCCATTGAATGTTCCGTGGTGTTACTATGTTCAGAAATGCCATACTTGGCTGCAAAAGGAAAGTGCAGCATTGGTTTACGTTGCAGCGTTCTTCCACGATGCGAATAGTATGGCATCTGTAAGACATACATTTTGTACATTCCAGCCTTCCGTAAAAGCAAACTGTTCTTCACTGATCCTGACACGTCTGAAAACTGGTTTCTGATTGTAACTGATACTGCCCTGTTAACCTGCTGGGTAGAAGTTTCATTTTTCGTAACCACCGTCTTTCGGTGGGTGAGCTCGTTAGGCAAGTTATCTGGTTATTTTATTGTATGAGCTCTATGAGCAAGTGTTTAAAGGACACTCATAGCGTGCGACGGGAGATAAACATTTGATGACTGTAAATACATTTCGGTATCAGTAGGCTTACGACAAATTGAATCGGTATGAGGAGGCTAACGGTAAAATGAATACTTCAGAGACGCATCAATCTTTCATCTAACCAAAATGTCCAGGAAAGGCAGACAATTATATTTCTATATTTAAATAATGACTTGGATGTTACTATGAATAGAGTTTGCAAGACCGCCCCACTTGTACTGAACCTCCAGAAACGTCTTAGTCAGTGAGACCGTAGAGGATGATGAAGTGGGAAGCCATATTATTCAGAATGACGTTCAGAAGGGATGCCATTATGATGTATTTATTTACTAAACACCATAAACTGATAATATCGACACATTTAATAATGATTAACTGAAAACTAACAATTTCCTGAGAGCGTGGTCTTACGACAGTTCTAGGTCGGAAGCCTTCCTATCACCGAATGGAGACTATAGTGCGCAGCCTGTACCTCGTACTTACACTCGTGATATTTCGTAGCCGTTCGTACATTTTCGTTAGCTTAAACATTATTGGTTTATTTATTAAGACGATCGATTTCTGACGTTGTAATATTGTGTTAAGAAAATACTTATGGCCTATAGGCTTCTCTTAATACCTGTACTAGAGAAAGCAACTTTTATTAACAAACATTTATTTAAGAAGATGACTTGCTTCGCGGCGGCAAACTGTGCCCTCCCTAAGTACCTCGCTGGTGACGTAACGGGCATTCTCATGTCTAGCCACAGCGCCTCACAGCACCGTCCACTGGCAACGCCACATTTCCCTCCTTCAGCACATCTTACTCCCGTCGGCGTGTGTTCTGCAGTACCGCTTTATCCACTGAATGCTACTTGATATCTGCAGATGCGATACAAAATCGTAAAACTGGAATACAAGGGAATAAAACGTGGCATGAACAGAAGTTTGAGGTGATTTCACAAATCCAATTCTTCTGCTACACTATGAAAGTATCGTCCACATACATCCAAATTTCTGTTGCTTTAAGGGCCGCTGATTTCAGCTCTCTCCTGATGCTCCTACGTAAAAACGTTGACCCCCGAAGGAGACAGGCAGCTACCTCTGGCGACCCCCCTAATTCAAGTCTTTTCTTCTTTAAAGTAATTGTCAGGTAATATTGTCGTAATTGGTGATAGTGGAAAACAAATACAGGATATACATACTAAATTTTCTGCAATTCTGAAAAAGATTGAAGTAATTAGTAAAAAATGCTAAATTATTATAGTAAGGAAATCAAAAATGAAGAGGATACCTCACACCCATTTTGAAAACCATAAAATAGAAAAAGCTGGTAAATTTCGTAATTTAGACACGTTAATTACAACAAACAACAATTGCAGCATGGAAATCAGAAAAACCCTTACAACTAAACACGTTTTCAGTGACAACTGTTAGTGAAGAAGGTCTTTAATGAAACTTCCTGGCAGATTAAAACTGTGTGCCCGACCGAGACTCGAACTCGGGACCTTTGCCTTTCGCGGGCAAGTGCTCTACCAACTGAGCTACCGAAGCACGACTCACGCCCGGTACTCACAGCTTTACTTCTGCCAGTACCTCGTCTCCTACCTTCCAAACTTTACAGAAGCTCTCCTGCGAACCATGCAGAACTAGCACTCCTGAAAGAAAGGATATTGCGGAGACATGGCTTAGCCACAGCCTGGGGGATGTTTCCAGGATGAGCTCAGTTGGTAGAGCACTTGCCCGCGAAAAGCAAAGGTCCCGAGTTCGAGTCTCGGTCCGACACACAGTTTTAATCTGCCAGGAAGTTTCATATCAGCGCACACTCCGCTGCAGAGTGAAAATCTCATTCTGGAAGGTCTTTAATGCAGAAAACAATAGACGATATACCTGGTTAGAATGGCTCTAAGCACTATGGGACGCAACATCTGAGGTCATCAGTCCCCTAGACTTAGAACTACTTAAACTTAACTAACCTAAGGACATCACACACGGTAATGCCCGTGGCAGGATTCGAACCTGCGACCGTAGCAGCTGCGCAGTTCCGGACTGAAGCGCCTAGAACCTCTCGGCCACAGCGGCCGGCGATATAACTGGAATGTGCTCTTGTACGGACGTGAAAGCCGTACATGGTTAAAAGCAGAAGACGCGTAGAAGCTACGCAAATGTTTGCAACGCTGTCTACGACTAGCTGCACAGGAAGAACGTCTAACGAAGGTGTTCTGAAGTAGGATAATGAGCAGAGAATTCTCGCAGCAACTGTCCAAAACGGGAAATGGAACTTTTAGAACATTTGAGAAACGGTAAGGTGTAACACAATGGAATCCAAGGAGAAGCCAACAAAAGAAAAGTTAAAGATCTATTACAAGTAACAAAATGTTAAAACTGTTAAGAAATGATGCAGTGAGAGGGCGTAGCGTTTAGGGAGTGATGAATGTTTCAGCTGTTTTGATGCTGTCCTCAATCTATCTTCTGCAAGCTTTCAGTCTTGACCCAGAAATCCCTCTACTTTTTGTTTTGAACTAAACTGAGTACATAACTGGTATGACTTCAGTATTATTGTCCGGAAAACACGCAAAATATGCACGATTTTGATCCAAGAATGAATATTAATGTGATCTGATTTCGTTCTGATTGTTATATTCACGAGCAGGGTGAAATTTCGTAGCGCAGGGAAGAATAAAAGCGGGACTTAAAAGGTTTTTTTAAATGAATGCAATGCGATAATCATTCCTAATTTTCTGGCAGGACCTATGTGTCTGTGTCCTTTCTTATAGGAAGATATGTGTTATGAGGATGTAAGACGTCACTTTGTGAACCTTAGCTCCTGTTCACTAATGAATCTGAAATACAGTAGTCAATTTCAAACATATTCAAGATCAGCATGAGGTCTCGGTAACACTGACTTACCTTGTACTGGTTGTAAGATGCATGAAAATAAATGAGAAATGTTGATGCTGAAGAAAGCTTGCTTGCGTAACGTTTCTGCTGAAGACGAAATGCATGTTACTGTTTGTGCTTACATCAACCGCAGATTAAAGTAAGAGTACAGGAGCATGTGGGAACAACCCATAAAAGCGCTATAAATTTCATAAATGGAATAAAAATGAATGAAGGGAACATCTGAACCATTTTGCGTTATTATTCAATAACACAGTAAGAAATTGCAACGTCAAGATTAAGACCACTTAGGACACAGTTCTACAATGTATGACCCATACAAACGGTAATTCCCGTAATGACGTTAAATAAGTGGGAGGTTAACGTGCACTTTGGCCTACACTCGCGGATGACTAAATCAAATACCTACTGTGTGTGTGTACTGAACTGGGGACCTAGATACGTCGGGGAGGCTTCGTTCCGCCATAGCCCTCAGTGGTTCACAGCCCCACAACAGGCCACTAAAATGTTTGCGTGGTAGGGTAATGATGGTGTACGCGTACGAGGAGACAGTGTGTGGGCAGCAATCGCCGACATAGTGTAACAGCGGCAGAATAAAGCAAACAGCCCGCATTCGCCGAGACAGATGGAAAACCGGACCTCGACACTAATCCGCCGGGCGGATTCTTGCCGGGAACCGGCACGCTTTCCCGCTTCTGGAAGCATCGTGTTAGACCACGTGGCTAGCCCGGCGTGCTACCGATACCGATCATCTTTGAAGACGAATCTCAGCCTTGTATGCAAAAGAAGAAACACGGTGATTCAGCTGCCCGTACAACCCATTCAAACACAACCTGAGAGATTTTCATATTCCCTCGCTCGCTAGGTACAAACTACTACTTATGCAGAAAAAATGAACAGGACCATTTTGTAGGAAAGTAAATGTAGTTAAATTCTGTACTAGGATACGTTTTCACTAGAGACCATAGTTTTCGAATTATTCAGAAAAATGTACAAAAGTGACATTAAACACGTCTCTCTTGAGTAAGTCCAAAACCGTGCCCTCCAGTGCATTCCAGTCCAGAATTCAATTGCATTAAATTTACTACGAAAAGATGCTGTTCATTTTTTCCTGTAGGACTAATAGTTTGCACTTAGAAAGCGAGAGAATGTGAGAATCACACTCGTCGTTTTTAAGGTGTTGCATAAAACCCATAGATAGGGTCAGGTAAAATGCTGAAAACTCTGCAACGAATTATTATAGTAAACTGCATTTGTTAGTAGCGACCTCACCATAAATTCCATTACGTTACGGTATGAAAATTGACATTGAAATGGAACATCACAACCAGCCAAAATCCATTGCACGAGTGTATCTGCACGTCGTCAGCGACATGTAACCCACGTAAAAAATAATTAATTTTGACGACGTTGTTTAATGCAAGTCTTTGAACGCAGTAACTACACCCTACGTCTTGTATTAGGTTGATGCACAAGTTCGTAGCATTTTTGTTCTGCTGTTGGTATTTCGGTTGCTATGGGATTATTTATCGATTCCCATTTTTTATTTGTTTCACTGTTGCTATTTGAGTTTGTATATCGTCATTTGAGTTTGTATATTGTCATTTGGAAATGGTGAGTGCCGCTATGGATGCTAGAAAATGGAGTTCCAAGTGGAGAAATCGGGAAATTTCCGACATATTCTTCTGGTTGATTTCAGTACAGGGGCAACAACAGCGCAGGCAGCCAGAAACATATGCGCCGTGTATGGGGTAACGTCATTGGACAGAGCACGGTAATAAAATGGTTTTTTGGTTTAGGCAGGATTGTCTTCACATTCAGGACGACCTTCAGGGTTCAACGAAGATCGGATAATCCCATTAACCTACAATGAACCACGTAAGTGCACTCGAGAACTGTCAAATGTGATGAACTGTGATCACACCACCATTATGCAACATTTGGATGCAATGGGGAAGTTTCAAAAATCGGGTATATCAGTAGCGCATGCTGTAAGCCAAAATCACAAAAATGCAGTCACATAAGCAATTCTGCAGTATTGGGATAAAGCCCATTCTGGGCAGTTTTGTCTGTATGGGTTGTATACATTAAGCAGTAAGCATACATTCAGGGGCAAATTATCCCCCTTCCCCTAAACTATTTTGCTGCTAATTGATTTTTGACTCCTGAGGGTTGATTCATGACCCCCTGCAGATAATCCACCCTTATGAGAAACTGCCACTGTGCCACCCCTCTCCCATCTCTCAGGGAAATGCCCAATCGTCCTCTCTTCCCCTTGCCAACACAAGCATTCTTTTGATATCAAATTAATTGACTAATTAATTGATCAATTAATTACGCCCTTCCCATCCTGGGAAACCCCACAGCTCTCCTCTCCCGTCCTACATCTGCAACTTGAAAGAAGACTTAGTATGTGCTGGAGAGGAAGGATCTCACGATACGAAATTCAGAAAAATGTTAGTAATATACTGTTCAATTCAATTTGCATATTCTTTACTCAATCAGTCTGTGGGAGACAGGGATCCTCCCCTCTGTCTCCCACTTCTGAAAAGTTGGGAAAAAGACTTAGTCTGTGCTGAGCTGCAGAACTGGGAGGATGCCACGGCACGAAAAGGGGGGTAAATTCGAGCTATATATTGTTTATTACTTCAAGCAGTAATTGAATACTGGTGGAAAATGCTGGGCTGTGCTTCTGTTTATATGGGAGGGAGAATATCCCAATTTTATGACATCAGAACTGCAATATCAAAAATAGCAGGAAACAGTCAGTTTTCACTATCCTATCAAATTAATTGTTTAAAAATTTAGAGAAGTCAAATAGATCGCTTAAAACACTCACACCTCCTTATGATGATACTTAATCATAATAAAACATGTTTTCAACACATGAGAATCACACAGAAACATACTGCAAATCGAGAGATTAAATTTCTTCCACAGATAGGTTGTAGTGCTAAATATAACAGGTCTTGTATGCACCGATGTTTGAGAGCACGAGCACTCTCCTCTACGCATTCCATGCAACATATATGTTTACAAAAGCAGTCAAAGGCAATTATTAATAATACGGCTGGTCAGAGGGCGCTGCAACAGCCGCCAGTGCATCCAGGCAGCCTGCCCGCTTCTTGATCCCCTCAAGGAATGTGTGATACTGGATGCCAACTTCCTCTGACCCCCAGTCCCAAACATTGCATCACTGGTGGTACCCCTTTGATATATGATTCCTGGGGAATTCATATTTGTGTGTGGCCTTGGAACACATACACTGTCTCAAGTGGTTATGTCCTGACAGACAAAGCACAGGATGGTAGCATCCTTTGATAATTGATGACTGGGAAATTCCCACCAAACCATCTCCATTCTCTCAAGTGGCTACCTCC